>NC_139345.1:142794133-143271633 GCF_055883805.1 Amblyomma maculatum | reverse complement strand
TCAACGCTCAGTCTCGGCGTGGGAGAAAGACGAGGTGCTACGCTACGTATACGTGGCCACGTCGGCGAACGGACCAGGAAAATAAAAATGTCCAAGACGAAGAGATGGGGGAGCAATATCGGCAACTCGGCGTGCGCCGTAATTGAATCAAGCCTGGCCGGCAAAGCCGTCCGGTTCGATGGTGCCAACGCTTCTCCCGGAACCCACGCGCGATGTGCTCTCTCTCCCCAGTGTGTTGATCGCAGCTGTTGGACTGGCGTACACGCGCGCGAGCTTCCTGAAGGTCCCGCAGCCGCTGGTCGCTTTCTGCTCCTTTGTACCCTTTTTTCTCGTTGCTGCTGGTGGTGTAATTGCTACAGGCCAGCAAATACTGGTGCTCGCTGCTTTTACAGCCAAAGAGGCCTAATCAGCGGCAACGCGGGGATATGTGGCGCTCTTTGTATTCAGCTATGTATGCCTCCTGTTCACTCCCAAGCACCTCTCTCGTTGAGTGGTACTACTGTGTGCACTCGGGAGCTAGCGAGCTTCTCCTTGTCTACTGCTGCCCCCCCCCCCCCTCTCTCTCTATCTCTTTTCTCACTCTGCGCATACGTTCCATCACACACAACACGCAACACACACACAAACGCACAACACGCAGCGTGCAGCACACGAGCATCAACTCTGCACAGATATGCGCATCAGAAGTTCCCGCTCTGGTCGCATGTGGGTATATGATGTATGCGCGTTCGTGGCGGACGGTGTCTTGAGTGTTCACGCGGCCGTATTCGGCTTTTCTTATTATCGCTCCGCCTTCTACTTCGGCATCTTTTTCTGCTCTCGGCATAGGCCCTGGAATCCTCTTCTTTCACCGCGTTGCTTTCTGCCTCGCCTCCACCCTGGGGGCGTTGTCTGGCGTTGTTGTCTCGTCCCGCCCGCCTGCTGCCGTCGCGTTCCTCGTCCCTTCGTTCTCCTCCCTGTGTCATGTACGCCGACAGCTACAGCTGGCGCGGTAGTCCACGAAAGCAGCTTGTAGTTCGGCGCGACTTCATTCGATGTTATTCGGCTTTTGCACAGATAGATATATAGGTGTATGAAAGCGCAGAATGCGATGGAATTGCCCGGCAACATTTGCGAATTTGTGTTTTCCTCCATTTCTCTCGGAGGGTGGCAACTCTCGAAATTTACTTGCTGTTCGTTGTCTCCTTATTTTCAACTTTTCCCCGAGGGCTAAGTTCCCTCAAGGATGATGGAAAATTGACCGGGAGAGTCCAGGAACACGGCAAAGTAAGGGGGACTTACTCCTTGGGTACGTTCTTCAGCATGTGTTGACACCGATTCGTAATTTTACAAATGTATACACACGGTACACATCTGGTTGTGAGGGTGCGTTAGATACTTGACGCCAGCCAGATTCCTCATTCGCTTTCTGTCCCCTTCGCTTGCTTCAAGAACTTTCCCATATCTGCGTCTGCCAGTGGGCCTTCTGCAGTCTAAAACTAGAGAAAAAAAAAGCAGCAGCTCCAGGCGCAACCCACTCATGCGCAGAGTAGTCCGATATTAAAGGGCGACAGGGCGAAGCAAAGCCTGAGCACCATTGTTTCCTAAGTATTAAATCCCGGCACGTATTTTTCACTCTGACCTATTCGCTGGTGATACTGTAATATTGCAGCTACGTAATACATGTAATATATGCAGCCCGTACTTCGGTGCATTGCTCCTTAACCCTCTGAAGTCTCAACGAGAGATTAGTAATCTACGTTATCCTACGAACACTGCGATGAGCATGAAAATGCAGCTGCAATCTTAGGTAACTTCATCGTGCTAGGCCATAAGGGACGAACTGCGGCCAGGTTTTAAGGATGCGCAGACCTTTAAAGTGTACATTTCCTGCTGAAGAAGAGCACTGAGGACAAGCTGCAGCATGTGATGACGAAGCGCAGTCACGTTATTCGTCTGTATTGCATAACAGCAGTAAACAATGCAGGAATAATACAGGTGGTCGTAGCATAAGGACAAGGCGGGCAGATACGCTCCTCGCACCAAATACTGAAAAGGGCGACCCGGACAACTAAATACACGGATAAACATACGGTCTTCTGCCGCATGAGGCGGACTTCTGCTTCGTCTCGCAATATGTTTGCAGTACTGCGAAAATCAGGGGAGCTCTGGCCCAATCAAGGTCATGCGCACCATAATACTAATTGTGCTCCGAAGTGCATCTCGCCCCTGCGCACTATAGTAGTTAATTGTGCTCCTTCTGTTGCCCCCGCCAATTTGCGGGGCGAGAGGCGCGTAGGAGCACAACTATCTGTTGTAGTGAGCATGATCGTGATTGGATCAGGTGCCCCCTGCCTTTTTCAATCTTGAAAACAGCTTGTGAGATGAAGTATGGGGTTGTCTGACTGCGGAACGAATCGCTGACCCATCAGCGCAACATTTTGGTTTATGACCATTTTTCTGTGAATTTGAGCCCAAAGAAGCCGAGCACCGGGCCAGAGAAACTCTTGTAACCGTAGGGAAGCCACTGGGCACTCGATGGCGCCAGGGATAGAACCTGGTATCTCCCTAATGCGAGGCAGCAGATGCTCTTCCGCAGCGCCACCGCCAGTTTCGCTTCGGTGGCCTTGTGGTCTTGGGGGCACCGAACTTAATTCATCTCAAACGTTGACAGTGGCAGCTGAAAACTCCATTTACGTATTGTTTGTGTGCGTGGTGGACGGTGGCCTGCTAGGTCGAGTAACTATGCCACTAACCCTACTAGTGTTGGCACCTTAGCGGTTTTATCGCTTAATTTAGTGGATTTGAATGCTAGCTGGTTAGCGGGAAAAAAATGATGGCATTTTGTTTTGCGGTTTTCGAAGGTTATTAATTTTTTTTTTACTTCATATAGGCTATGTTCATTGAACTTAAGCCCACTCCTTCAAATGATCGTTGCTTCTTAGCAACGTTCGTAACGGCACTGAGATGTAAAGGTGAAAAATTTTGGAACACGTCCTATACGCCTTCAATTCATTTATATGGCGCCTTTTAATAAAGTTGTCGAGTATGAAATTGCTGAGCATGCGATCCGGCGGGCTAGGACCTGTCAAGTATGCGATAAACTTTAAGAAAGAGTCTCTGCGTGGTCCTAAGTTTTAAGATTGGGTATTGGAAGTTCCAAATAAAAATGAACGCTTTTTGTGTAGTCTGAGTGATCGGTGCCCTCTTGTATTTCTCGAGTCTGCCACGAGAACAAGAAATAATCACTGTCATTTACCTGCGATGAAAGGATGCGCCTACTCTCGACAACAAAACGACCCCTTCTTCAAACTGGGCGACTTCGCGCTCTTCATGCGCGCAAGTTCAGACATCTGTATGTTATCAAACATGAGCAGGTACTCTAATGTCAAGAGAGAGGACAAGTCTTGTCATAACTATTCGAGCCACACTCTGAAGGCAGAGTAAATGTTTCTCAAGCTACCAACTGTTCGCGAATGTGATCCAAAAGGTTGGTGCGATAAGAAAATGTAGCTGTCAGCAGCGCTGAAAACCCTTCGTAAAACCTGTCCTAGGAACGGACAGTTGCCCGCAAAGTGCTCGGCAATTCATGATGGCGAGTGAATGTGCCTGCAGTCAGAAGTTGGCAATAAGGAAAAAAAAAGTGTTTTTGCAACTTTAAACGCGCGGAAGGCCAGCGGAATATTTCTGAAAATGAAATTATCCGTAGTTCAGTGTTTCTAGGGATAAAGGAAGTAGGTGCTTTTTATTATATTCATGATACTGTTGACATTGTTTCAACACTGGTTATAAAAATAGAATTTTTAAAATTACATTTAATGTAAATATCGAATATAGCTGTTTTTAGCGGGTTTCAGGTTTTGAGTTGGCAACACTGAACTCTACTCTTTAATGGTTTTGTTTGTCGCTGAGGAGGGGCGATTGCCGGCAAAACAACATGTAGGTCGTGAATACCTCAGCTTCAACCTCTCTCAAGTTTTGAGTATACAGCAGCCCTGCAACACTTTCACGAGGAGGCCAGCAGTCTGCAGCTCAACCCAAAAGAATGAACCCTTCGCCTCGCTTTGCAGTCTCCCCTTTCTTACGCTCTTTCCGCCGCGTATAACCCTGTACTCTCCGGTGCAGATCTTGCGCCAAGGTCTTTCTGCACGCTGTAATCCCTCGTGTTCGATCGCCACCGAATTTCGGAACTGTTTGCTCCGGCGCCATACTGGCTTCAGCAGGAAATGGAGGAAAGCAAACTTGTCCCGGGTACTTCACAAAACCACGCATAACCAGCGTTATCTATTCTTTTGAGGAGAGTGCGGAATGAGTCTGCCGCTGCCTTTACTACCCACTCTCACTTGCTTTCGCTCACCTTACTATGGGGGCGCGGGCTGTCCAATGCGTCTTCGGATCGCATACAGAACCGGAGTGCCGGAAATGCTCGTTCTATGCATCCTGTGCTTTCTTCCGGGTTCGTTCCGTTGAATGATTGCTGGGTTTCGGTCGGCATGCATTAGTAGCGGTTTTGCGCCGTCTCCTCTGGTTAGCATAGTCGGGATACGAGCAGAAAATATTGGTGCCGGAAGCAGGTGCATTGGTTAGAGGGGCGGGCCAGGTGGAGCGCTGAGTGCTCTGGACATGCGTCCACTGGCAGACTGCGTACATTCCAGGAGCAAAGCCCCAAACCATGTTTTGTAATTAGGCTTTGTAGACAGAAAAGAAACCACGAATAAGCGCCGGTGATCACCGAAATATAAAGAGAAACCACGATCACTGTGAAAACAGCGCCGAAGTCACGAGCCCAATACTCTGTAGAAATGTTTTGCTTTGTTATGTTATATTACGATATGTTGCGTTATGTTATGTTATGTTGCGTTATTTATTGCTTTGTTGTGTTTCCGTGTGTTGTGGTGTGGTGTGTTATGTCCCGCTTTATTGTTTCATGCTATGTAAAACTCCGCGCGACGCGGTGTTGCGATGTTCTGTGCGATTTTTCGCTACCTAAAACGCTCCCGTAAACTGTTCAATGAAAGTGTGCGTTACAGAACCACAGCTGGTGAAAACTAATTGGGAGCTTTCAATTACGGTATCCTTTGTAGCCCACGTCGGTCCGAGACGTTAAACTTTATATATCGTATTTCGCGCTTCTCGACATCTACGTTTACTTTGGTAACGCTACAAATTGGCAGCAGTCAATTATATCGAATAAATAACTAGTTTTATGGCGCTTTAGGTGGCTTCTAGTTTGTACAGGAAGGGAAGGTTAGTTTTAATCCAGTAGGGTTCGATTTCTCCACAAATAAATTCTTTGCGCCTTGGGAGGCGAAATTTTCTAATTGGTCGAGATAGTGATGGCGTCATGTAGATCATGGGGCCAGCGAGGACCAGTCCCGCCAGTGAGAAATTAAAAAGCGGTTCCTAATTCTCCAATCGATCGAGTAAGTGATGGCGTCATGAGTATCATGTGAGCACGAAGAAACATTTGTTGAATTTTCGCACAAAAATCTGCAAGTTGAACCAGGAGGAGGAAGACGAAGTTTGGGACCTGAGCGCGCGGTAGACTGAGCGCCAGGTTGCCACATTGGCAGTCTTGGGGAAAGCCGGGGATTAAACGCAGTCAGAGGCGACCTGGTGTCCGCCCTCCTTCTATTTTTTTCGTTACTCTGGGACATCTCCGCCTGGTTCGGTCCCTGCGCGAATCTGCAACACTATTCACAGAGCATCATCCACTATATTTAAAATTGTCCCCTTGGCCTGCCAAGAAAGTTTCAGTCGCACCAAAACCTTATTGGTCGAGACAGAAATGGCGCCATAAGGGTCACGTGACTACGCAGGGCCAATCACAGGACACCATCTAGAGGAGACAAACTCATAAATGGCCCCTTGGCCCGACCGAAAAATTTGGGGTTTTACCTCAACCTCTGGTCAGTGTCAGGTGTCGTGCTCACCAATGCAACATCGAAACTGGTGCAAACTCACAACTAAATGCATCTGAGCAAATAGCCTCTATCGCATTCCTTTCTAAGGAGTCTTAAGTGGCATCATGACACAGAACCGGGTTAATTGGACAGATATGTGACAGACCTCTGCCCTTGCCATATAGTTGGAGTAGTCAGACCGACGGTGATTATAAATGGGCCACATGCCTCTTTTCTGTTCGGCATCCGGTATGGGAGAGCCATGTGAATAATTTCCTGAACGTGGAATTTATTTTCTTCGTTGTCAGCGCGCGGTAATTACCACCGTGATTTATTTATTTATTTATTTATTTATTTATTTATTTATTTATTTATTTATTTATTTATTTATTTATTTATTTATTTATTTATTTATTTATTTATTTATTTATTTATTTATTTATTTCAACATACTGGCAGCACCAGTGGGGTCAATACATTGAATTGGAATACACTGAAAAAAAAATGTGACGCAGCCATTGTCAAAATAAGAAAAATGGAGGACTGCCTTTTCGTCAGGTTCAACAAATTTTTCAAGCGGTGACTCTGCAGTAATACATGAATACAATTCGTTTCATTCCCGTACAGATTGCGGAAAGTAGGACTAAAAAAGAGAGTTGTTATTACGGGAAAATTCATGTAATCTATACTACCACTAGTGGTGTGGTTAAGCATTTTGGAACCCCGCTGGGCTTGCGCAGTGAATAGCGCGCCACTACTGCGCTTAGAGATGCGGAATCAAATCCCGGCCTCGGCGGCCTCTTTTCAATGGAGACGAAAAGCTAGGCGCCCGTGTGCTGTGCGAAGTCAGTGCACGTTAAAGAACCCCACTTGGTCCAAATTACCGAAGCCCTCCACTACGGTGACCCTCATAGCCTCAGTCGCTTTGGAACGTTAAACCACAAAAATAAACCAAACCAAACCTAAACATCTTGGTGACTGTAAACTTATGATGGTGTTAAATGAACATGATTCTGGTATGGTGATACATTATTCTGCTCAAGTATTCGTAGATATCATCATTCATCCCGTTCATTTTTGAAACTGACAGCAATCATTTACGTAAAAATATTTCACAAACTGTTCTAAATTAATCAACAGAGGAATTGACGGTCCCTTTCAGACGGTATTAGCCGTCTCTTCCTTCAAGTTCCTACCCACGGGGCATTGAGCAAACACATTGCCTATTTTGTCCTTTCCCACTGCGCGCATGCAAGCATCAAATAATCGCTTTCAAGCATGCCTTCAGGTAATACGCTTCTTTCTCTCAAACTCTGCGTCCATGGTGAAGCGGAGTGCCGTCAGCGAAGTACGGGTCACTGCGAAAGGGATGATCTCTGCAGCCATTCCACTGTCACCCGCTCCTCCTCAACAGGTTTTCCGGCCAAGCGTTTTTTTTTTTCTTTTCACTTTGTGTCCTGAAGCGAGAAAAGAAGCACTAACAGCTTCTTCGTATCACATCTCATTCTGTGTCGCTACATTTTGAGAGAGAAATAAAAAGCAATAGCAAGCTCGCACTGGAACGACTGCACGTTTTTTTTTTTTTTTTTTTTTTTTTTTTTTCACGCTTGATTCTTCCTCCAGGTCTCACGCTTGCCCTCTTGCCAGCGGACACACGCCAGATTATTTTTCTTTCGTTACGCCGTTGAACGGAATTGCCCCAAAAAAAAAAAAAAGGAAAAGGGGCGTCTTTTATCAACAAAGTCATATGTTTCCGTGCCCCTCGAATCGACTAGCACACTGCCGAATCGCGCTCAAGAACAATGTTTCTCGATCGAGCCTCGCTTGAGATAAAACGCTTGGATCGCGTGGACAACGACGAAGACCGAGACACTTTCCTGTCACCCTATAGTGAGCTTCTTGCTCGCCGCCATTCCTCTCCACCCCGGGCACACTTCTTCCATCTCCCGCATCCGTTACTTTGAGCCCCAACGAACGAGGCAGACCGGACGTCCCCGCCCTGGTAGAAGCTCGCCCCTCCAAAGTGAGGAGATCAATATCTCCTCTCACACCACCATAGCCCCTTGCCGCACAATTTAATTTCAACAGCGGCCGTACACTGCGCGTGAACGCTGTCCTCTCACTCTCACCTCGCAGTGGTACCGACATCGGCACCATTTCTATACTCTGCCACCACGCGAGCGCGATGCGAAGGCTTGCACCCTTCCGATGAGGGGCGAAGGGGAATGAGGGAAAGAGTAGAGGATGCGACCCTTTTGTCAAGAAATATATACGGCCCGCCACCTCGGCTCCGACGCTAAACATCCGAGCTCCGGGAATTGATTAACTCAATACCAGTCCGCCGCCGCTGCGACGGCACCTGCTAAGTGCAGTTTCTCTTTGATCGGCTTTTTCTTTTCCATTTTATTTCAGCTCGGAAAGGGGCGTTTTTGTGTCCATGCATTTGCTTCTAGTACACGCTAATGCGTGCGGTAAAGCCACGTGGGACGTGCCATTTTGCTCGCCGGGCGGCGGAACTATAGAGTCGCTGCATCCAGAAGCTACCTCGTTTAGAAAACAAAAAGGAAAGAATAGCGTGCACGTATGTGCATACCTGCGTGTGCTTTTGTACGCGAGTACATCTACTCTCACCTGACCTTATTTGTGCCCTGATTTGAATAGACAAGGTCAAGCTTCAATCGGATTGGAGTCCAGATCTGGATATACTGCATGACGCTACTTTCCACCAGATATATTGGTACTTTTTTAAAACATACCAGTCGCGGATGGGACATTTTTGTAAGGGATATCCTTATGTTTGTTTGTGTGCTTTATTTTGTTTTTCTCCTTTGTGACTTTTCTAAACTATAGTAAAAATTAACTTCCCTAAGAATTCTGCGCCGTTTCTGAAATATTGCGTACTGGGGTAGCGAATGAATTGTCTGCGAAGTTAAACTTAAATAGTTCATGGAACGGGAGAACGTAGGTGGGCTGATGAGGTTTGGTAGTCTGGGGCTATTAGGCAGCTGCAGCTGACACAGGACCGAGTTGTTTCGGAGCATTATTAAAGGGGCATTTGTCTGGCAGTCGATGTTGACAGGTTGCTGCTGTTGATGATGATTACGATTTAAGCGTTAGATCTGCGGCAGCTTAACGGTCCTGTCGTCGCCTAACAGCAAAATGGAAAGAGGAATTTCGTACCTGTCCTTTAATTTCGGTTCTTAAACTTCATTATCACTTGGCTGTTTTATTCGCATTCTCTCTCCGGCGACTTTGGCATTGTTTCTACTTGATTTGGGATTTTTGTTTTGCTCGCTTTATCTTGTTCCTACGGCTCTATTTCATTGATAATTGGTCTATCTTGATTTTTTGTCTTAATTTGTGTCCTACATTCAGTTCCATTCGCGTTAATTGACCTGCACACTTTGAACGTCTTGCAGAACGGTGGCGCAAAGGCAGAATTCCGACACCGCTGATAGCAGCCACAACTTTCGCTAAATCTTGCGAGCTCCGTGACATTTGGACGTTGCAGTAAAGAACCTGGCGAGGCCATCTGGCTTGCGCCTCGAACAGGAAATTGGTCTCCTTAAGTACATTGCCATTCCTCTTTCTGTGCCATTTAAGTTGCGTGTTGTCCACGTCGTGTAAAATTAACTGTGACTCTCTAAAGACACATGCGTAGTTAGGGACGGCAGCGTTAATCTTAAGAGGTGCTCCAAGCGCCAGTAGATGGAGAGATAATGAGGCCCTTTTTCTTTTCAGGTTGCGTCTGATTGCCTGGAAAGAAAGTGGATAAAATACGGCACCCATGCTCAGATCGAGCAATTAGCAATTAAAATGAGTGCAGGCTCACTCACTATAGCTCTTCATTCCAGCCAGTGTATCTCCCTGCTTTGACGCTAATATCCTTTTCTTCAGCTTTGCCATGCTCTTCACAGCACACCATCCGCCAGGACTTTGGGCTATAACAGAATCTGAGAAAGAGGCGAATAATTTTAATTTATTCTGATTCTCGTGGGTGATTTTTCTGTACGAACGTATATGTAAACATGGGTGGTGTGTATCTAATGCAGAGGTGACGGGATGGGGGGGGGGGGGGGGGGGGGGTTATCGCGCATGTGTTCTCACGACGTGTGTTCTCTATGTGGCAGGACGGACGGGACGGCTGTCGAGATGTTTGTGTGGATGGGTATATTGTGCGCATGTGCATGATGTGTATGCTCGGAGAGCTTCTGTGGTGGGCTTCCGTGAAAATGCGTATGGGTGCGTGGGAATGTGTGTTCGTGTATGTGGGTTCAGTCAGTAATGTAGGTGCGCGCGCGCGCGCGCGTGTGTGTGTGTGTGCGTGCGTGCGTGCGTGCGTGTGTGTGTGTGTGTGTGTGTGTGTGTGTGTGTGTGTGTGTGTGTGTGTGTGTGTGTGTGTGTGTGTGTGTGTGTGCGCGCGTGCGTGCGTGCGCGCGCGTGTGTGTGTGTGTGTGTGTGTGTGCGTGTGTGCGTGTGTGCGTGTGCGTGTGCGTGTGCGTGTGCGTGCGCGTGTGTGTGTGTGTGTTGGGAGGGTTGTTCATGTGACAACACAGCGAATAAACGTAAATTATGCGTATTTGTAAAGCGTGGCGGCCCTTCCTAAAGTGACACGATTGTAAAATCCAACTGTGAATAATGAATAGCATGATTCGTAACATCCACCGCACTTTGGCCCTGTACGACAGTATAACCCGCAAGGTATCCGTCTCGGGCACACTTCACGTCGCTTTAGACTCCTCTGGCCTCTTCTCTTCACCCAGTGCTTCCCACATGCTTGCTGGAGTAAATTTGAGCGCTATTGGAGGTCTTGCTTTTCCATAAACCCTTGAACTTGTCCGCGATACCGCAACTGCACGCTTGCGTGATTCGCTGAACGGAATGTTTTGTCATTTATTACATCGTCACCTCACGCGCTTTGGCAAGCCGACATTTTTTTTCCTTTCGTACCTGGCGCTTCGATGTAGGCATTAGTCGGTGCTCACAGTCGGGTTCAAGACCAGTAAACTATAGAGTTATTTCGCTAAAATGAAATATCATCAGTCTAATTTCACATTTACTGAATGAACTGATTATGCGGGCTTATTTTTCGATGTCTTGTATATTCTGTCGCGATACCCTTTCGAAGCAAAAACTGTTTTCACACATGAAACCTGGAGTGTAGGTATATGAAAACGTGCTGTCCGTTAATGAGGATTGAGGGTACACCGGTCACATTGACAATGAATGAAACTAGACGAGATAAATTGCAACAGAAGTAAATTTTGGTGGTAGTAGTTTGACGCTACATCCCTAGCGAAAAAACCGTATGAGTCACAATAACCTCATACAGGTTTCTCATACGAAACTCATACTAAACTCATACAACTCTTAAATAATCTCATATATTTATCATAAGTTGTATGATATTTGTATGAGATAATATGAGATATGTATGATTTTTTATTTGAGTTTAGTATGAGAAATCTGTATGAGGTTATTGTGACTCGTAGCTTTTTTTCACTAGGGATGTTGCAGCTTTCAGACCTAGCAGTTAATTTCCTGGAGAGTTAGTACTTGGTGATGGGCATAAATCTCTTTATCTCGTTTCGTTTTATTCTCCTTTTCCAGTTGGTGGAGTTTTCCCACATGTCCGGTGCTCGTTCTCCCTGGCTTTACATGCTTGCAGAAATGGGTCTTTGAACTCATCTTATTCGGACTTAACACGTTAGCGATGACGCTCTCTGGTTAAGCTGCCTCTGTATTATTAAAATCGACTTATCATTAGTAGTGTAAGTAGCGGCAAAGGAGCTACACTGCGCTTTACATTGAATAGCGCTGTCGCAAACGAGTGTTAGCGCCGAACGTTTTAATCAGTAATTGCGAAATGCCTTCAAAGTTGGTGGAAAATAAAAAAAAGATGAGCTCCAGCAGTTCTCGTCTTCTACCACAGCAGCAACAGATGACAGGCATGACTTTACATATAGTTAGGCGATTATGTCATACATCAGGTGAATTAGGTGTTGCAGCGACTGACGGCAGTCCTCGACATGGTGTGGCACGTGTTCAGTCTCCGGTCAATGGAGCTGAAATCATCGCGCCCCATCTCACCCGTCATACCGAACTACACCTTTGCCGCCGCCACATCAGCACCGTCTCTGCTTCCGCGAGCACCGTAGCGGTCACCGCGTTGTTTCCGGGAGACTGGCATGCGAGGGGAGAGGAGCACACATAGTTTCGCGGTTGCGACGGATCCGCGCCAGCGCCCCCGGTTGCCGTTATATGACACGCCGCCAGCGCGACAAGGCTGCAGCCGAAACCACCCCTCAGCGAACCTCACGTGCCTTCTACCCTGTCTGTTCTCCGCTGCAGTGCGTGCGTTCGTACGATCGTCGAGCTGCGGTGTAGGCCGGCCGGCGGGAAAGGGGCGCTCGCTATAGCCAGATAATGAGTTTCCCGGAGCCCTTTGCAGCAACAGCGGCTGCTGGCCCGGTGGATAAAGTAGGGAGGGCAGCCGCGAGAATGATAAAAGCAGAGAAACAAGTGGTGCTGAGGGGGGAGGGGCATTCGCCAGCGCTGCCCGGAGGGCCCAGTATGAGCTAATACCCTCTACTTCTTCTTTGCCGAGGCTCCGTTCGCTGCTGCCTCCTTAACGACATTATCGCGAGGAGCTCAGAGGCTTCCGCACGGCTGCCGCGGATACCGGGTGCGCTCGGCCCCATCGCAGGCGGCGACCACTCGGTCGGCCGACCTCTTTGCGCACACCGCTCCCTCTCTCTCGTCACCTTTCATTTTGTTCCCAGCTCCCTCGTCTCTCTTTTCTTTGTACCACTTCTCACTCTAAGGCTGCCCAGCCTCACAAACCACGGGATACGTGGGGATCGCGGCGCGTGGGCTCCTCGAGCTTCAGCGGAGAACGCGAGAACAAATTTATATCTTGTTCCTCGTTTGGGTTACAGATAGGCCCTTTGCCCTCTGTGGTACCCTTCCTTACCCGGTTCTAGCAAACCCCTTTCCAACATCCCTACCCCTCCACCCCATTTCCAAATACCCGGTCTTGCGTTGCGTCGGCAGCACCAGACCACTTCCCCCGCATTCGGTCCCATCGACTGGGGACCCTGTGAGTTAATACACTCTGCTAGCGAGGCGACGCCGCCGCATTATCGAGATGGGCTTGGAGTCCCAACAGGGCTGCCCCGCGGACCGTTAGCGCGTTCCTCCACTCTCTCCTGTTAGCGGCTCTGGTTAGGCGGGATAGTTCGCCCATTTTATCAGCCCGTAACTGTCGCCTGAACTTTTCTTTTCCAGGCTTCCTCTGATTTTGTTCTTTAGCTCTTTTTGTTTTGCTCATTTCTGCTTAGCCGACCATTCGCTGATCCCCCGCTTTCACGCGGACCTCTCGCAACGCGCAAGCCGAGGGCTTTGCGTGAACCGAAAACCGAGGCTTCAAAGCTTCATTGAAGGCAGTAGTTTCCACACTTCGTACTTGCTGATCAGCGAGGCCAACGAAATCGGGCTCAGCGACGGCTCTGTCGCGCGGGCCAACCCGGACTACTAGCGAATTCGCGCGCTCTCCCGTTTCGGGAATTCAAGGGGAAAGGAGGATCGATGGGAGAGGGCAAAGAAAGGGGAGTAGCGGGCGCCGCCGCTCCTGGCATTCGACGAAGATTGCTGCTCGACCATAGGGAAAAGGAGCGCGGGAGTGAAAGGAAGGGACAACTCTCGGAAGAGGAGGAGACGGAGCAGCACCCGTTGGGGAAGGGAAGCGGGTCCGCGAGGCAGCGATGCCACGGCGCCTGGCGGTCGAAGGGTGAGTTAAAACAGAGAATTTGCCCCGCAACGCACATCACACGCGGCCGCGCGGCGGTCGTCGCGTGCTCAGTTTCGTTGTCGCGACGCCCTGATCCCGCAACAATCGGCGGAGCTGGACGCTGCGTTGCGGGCTCCGTTGACTGAGCGCTACATTATTCTACGCGGCATCTTCTTCCTGAACTTTTTGCAGGTTGTGTCCGTGGGTTGTTGTTGTGTTTATTTTATTTTTCTAGTCGTGCGCGTGGCTGTTCTTGCGGATTTTTGGGCGACATTATGTTGTCATGCTGTGGGTCGTCGATTCATTCGTCTACGAACTTCCACTGTTTGTCTTGTTGAACCTTGCGGATTTTTTCTTCGGGAAGACAACGGTTCGGTCGCTGAAAGTTGCTCGTCACTGTTTCTCACCAGATCTATAGACAGTGGTGTTGCGCTACGTGCGAAGTGTGATTCTGACCTCCTCGCCACTCCACGCATGGAGAGAAGCGACGGGCCGTTCACGAGCAGACGTCGTCGACGTTTGCAGCCGGCGCCACCAAATCTGGCCTCGGCGCACATGCTCGCGCGTTTGAGGGCCGCACAAGCGACGGAGCAGAGACCAACGACCGCGCAGCTTTTTCTTTTCCGAACCGTTAGCGCGTTGGATACGTGATCAGAAGTGTCGCTGAAGAATCCCGAGGACTGTGCTCTCTGTTCTCCAGCATCCCTCTTTCTACCTCCCTGTTTCACTCGCTACAACTTTCTTTCTCCCTCGCTTTCTCATACGCCAGCGTACGTGCAGCGACACAGTCGCTTCGTCTCGACTGGGCGACTGTGTTTGTCTGTGGCGTTGAGTGGCTCGAGCGTCTCTTGCTCAGTGCACGTGACCGTAAGTTCTCTCTCTCTCTCTTTTCCTTTATATACTTGAAGTTTCGCGGTGTCCTTCTCATCGCATCTCGGTACATTGCTGCGAGCGCTGAGTGGCGTGTGTTGGAAAACTTTCGGGAGTAGATAAATCAATTTTCGCTGAAGTGAAACGTATACCCATTAACGAGCGTTCGCGCTGCTCGGACTGGCCGGGTTCCGGACCGTTCCTCTCCCTTCTGTCTTTGTGTACTTTTCCTCGATCTCTCTTTCCTGGCGTCTTGTCCGCTGATTGAGGCGAAAACTACGTGACGCCTTCTGAACTCGCGCACTCTGCGGCTTCGGCGCTGCCGCTTTCAGGCTGTCTTTGAAAGCCGCGCTGAAAAGGGCGAACTAGGCCTCTGAGAAGCCGCGAACAGGGCGCCCTTTTAGCTTCGCCAGCGGCCGTTCTCATTTTCCTCGCGATCCGTCTAAATGGACTGAGCGTGAGCCCGAAGACATACAAGAACAAACGAAGTAAAAGAATAAATGCGAAAGAGACCGCGAGCGGGCACGAAGAAAGTCCCCCAAAAATGTGCGCGCACGAAGTCGCCGAGCTACTATCTTGGACGGTGCTCTAGCGCAGAGCGACTGACGGTGCCCGCAGCAATGCCTGCGGCAAATGCGGCTAGCCGAAGCCGTGTTGGTCGTGGCTGCATGCCGCCTGGACTCGACACGTCTTCCTCCCGCCTCGATTCGGGATGATACCTAAGTGCGAAGGGACGTGGCTCTATTTTATTCTCATCTTTCCCCACCGTCGTTTTCCTAATTCACCGATCGTCGCCGTGTTCCCTCCAAGCATATAGGGCCCTTACTTCTGCGGTGTAGTGAGTGAAACGTCCTATCACTGCCTTTCCGTGGCCAGTACTGCTTCCCGTCTGGTCTCTGCACGGTTACTGAGCCGCTCCAGACCTACGGCTTGCGACCTAGCCGACAGTGTGTGTTTGTGAGCCTAGTGCGTGTCTGTGTGCGTGCTTGAGTCGGCTAGTGACGCGGAGATTAGAGAAGAAAAAAATCCGCAGCTGTGCTCGTGCGCCGAGGAAGGCGTCATGTATTTCCTCTACGGCATGATGAAGCACTGGCAGCTCGTCGGACACCATCACCACCACCACCACCACCACCATAGACATAGGCACCACAGGGTAAGCTAACTGCGGCATGCTGTAAACGGTCTTTTATGATTGAACACTGCAACTATTGCAACACATTTTCGAAGTGTTGTATGCTACTCGGCGTTTACGAGACGGTACAAATGAAGTAAATACAAATACTGCGGTCGGACAGTACTCCGACAGCGTGCTTTTGAATCGTAGCCAACTTCACCGGTCGTCTTTGTTCGCTCTTGTTTGATGTAAAAAACTTCTATAAAATTAAGTACAAAGAAGCTGGTCATCACAGGCGGTTTGCATGTCCAGCCGTAAACAAACCACGAGCTAATGCGCTCTCCAACACTTAGCTGTGCAGCCTCGTAGCGGAACGCCGCTAAAGTCGAGAACTCCTTCTCATCTGTATTACCAGCGCAGCATTATTATACTGCGCGTTTTTGCATTTCTTCGCCGCATTTCATTTCCACGGTAACAGATTCAAGCACTTAGGGGGAAATTTTGAATCGTAACTGCTTAAGCGAAGCACCATTTCTTGCATTTATGGTGTTGCCGTCCTTGACTTCTCATCAGCTTGTCAGAGCGTATTAAAAAAAAAAATAAGTAAAACCACTGAGCAAAAAAAAAATGCATGTTTGTCTCTTTGTTCGCCTTCAGACGAACACCAAGACGGACACCACAATTGGTTTCCGTAATAATGCATCTGATGAGGTAAGAATTGCGACTGACTGGAGCCAATCGCGAATCTATGGACGTTATTGACACAGTCGACTACACTATTTGTCAAATTGAGAGCTTGATAAGGTGAATGAAAAAAAAAAGCAAGTAATAAACGAGTGGATTTTTTTAGTTTGGTGGTTTTTCACTGCAGAATTCCTCTTCGACTGAATCCAAAACTTCTTTCAACCCAGGTCAGATCGATATCGCCCAAAAAACAAAAACGTGACAAAAAGAGACTGCAGATTACGTACGACAATTATCCTGAAAAAGGCAATGCTTCCGCTCTTTTTCTAGCATGGTGGTGTACTGCCTACCGAGTTATCGATTCGCTGAGTCGTTAACCTCGTCTTCCTAATTGGTTCAGTCTTGTTAGAGTTCTCTGCACATGGTTTCCCTCTCAGTGTCTTCTGTCTAGTTCAGCTTGAAATGGCAAACATAGCCTTGTCTTTATTTGTTGTTCTGTTTGTAATTAAACTGTGATTTGTAACGCGTGTTCCTGATTAGCCACCCAGGCTTATTTTTCAGAAGAACGGAAACAATTCCTTCGTTTAATCTTCTTGTCCTTTTTCTTTGGGAAGCGGGTGCAAGTGCTCCGAAAGTATCAAGCTTTGCTTTCCCTTGCACATAAGAATTCAATAGGAATACACTAAGCTTGCATTATCAGCATTATATTCGTCATACTTATATCATAGGGTCTTAAGATCAGCGCCCAGAGTTTGCTTTTGTCTTATTAAAGCCGGCGTCGCAATTGAATACAACGTTCGTATTTTTTTCCGCATATTATGTAGAGGAAAAAGTTCTCGACTGCTATCTCTCGGGATTGTCGCCGAGCTCAACATGTGACCAGAGCGCTGTCTTGCGACTATGAATAACGCAATATTTTTAAATGTTTTTATTTTTAAGTTCTGGGATGCTGCTTGTGCTCCTTTTAAGCTCACATTTTTAATCTAGCCTCGCGAGTACGTATTCAGAGTACAGGAAATAGAACTCATGGCCGCGTCTCATTCGGTGTTTGTTGTGACGGCGTAGCACCGCGGTCGCCTCCTAAATGAGCGAAAACGCGTTGTGCAAGAGCCTGCCATGCCGCATTTGCGAGTAATATGAAACAGCGTGGCTGGCTGCGCTTTCCCGAAGCACTTCCTCATCTATTTTTCTTCATATAGCCTCGCTAATAGAAGCTTTCTGCATATGTGCCGGTGGCGTACATTAACTTCCTTTTACTTCGCCCTTCAACAACAGCTGCATATAGTTTATAGAACCTTTTTACATGAAGTGTATGCTCCAGGACGCGTGCAATCTCGGGAGACTTTGCGGCGCGGCTCCGCTTTGATCCCCGAAAAGCGCCGACGCACCAAATCTCCTCGTGTTTATGGTATTTACCCCGCTACGGGACGAAGCTGTTTATCAGCCTAGGACGCCGATACTTCTTTCTAGAAATGAGAGAGAGAAAGAGAGGCGGGATGGGGAGAATGAGGGAGGGGGGGGGGATGAAAGGAGCACTGAAATGGACAGGGTCCAACAGGGAAAGTTCCGGAAAAGCCGATGGCGCCGTGGCTACGTTGTTATACAGATATGAGAAAAACCGTGGAGGATTTCCGCACATCATTCGTGCGGCGTATCCGCTTGAGCTCTTCTATGACGCAACTGAATTCAGCAGTCGACTATCCCTGCAGCGCTCTAAATGCGCTGTGGAGACGACAGCTTTCTAAATTCTGTTGGCTTGTAGAATAAAAAAAAACGAACAAAGGCGCGCAGCTGTGGTGGCGGCATCGAATAACACCTCTCGTGAAAACTGGCTACTACCTCGCGGGCTGGCGGCGCTCAGGCGCCGCAATCGGAGGCCGGATTAGGTGGAAGCTTTCTGAGCAGTGGTTCGTTCGATGAGCTTCTAACGGCGAAAAGTGTTTCCGACATCCTCGTTTCTCGACAGCGCTGCTGCTGCTGCTTTACGAGCAGTTGTTTGTGGGAGCGCTGGGCTTGAGTTGGGGGGATTGTTGAGCCCACTAAAGAACTTCCATTTTGCAAGGAAATTGGTTTTACGGGTTTCGCGTCGACTGGGTTCGTTTTCGTCATTCCGAGCCGTTGGGATTCCATCGGAGCGCGAGGAGTTTAATAAGGCTTCTTCGATGCGGCTTCATATTTACTTATATGCGTGCCACATTTTGCTGGTCCAAGCCACCTCATTTCGTCCCCTTGGCACCTTATCTGCCGCTCTTTGTTTGTTTGTTTGTGTGTGTGTGTGTGTGTGTGTGTGTGTGTGTGTGTGTGTGTGTGTGTGTGTGTGTGTGTGTGTGTGTGTGTGTGTGTGTGTGTGTGTGTGTGTGTGTGTGTGTGTGTGTGTGTGTGTGTGTGTGTGTGTGTGTGTGTGTGTGTGTGTGTGTGTGTGTGTGTGTGTGTGTGTGTGTGTGTGTGTGTGTGTGTGTGTGTGTGTGTGTGTGTGTGTGTGTGTGTGTGTGTGTGTGTGTGTGTGTGTGTGTGTGTGTGTGTGTGTGTGTGTGTGTGTGTGTGTGTGTGTGTGTGTGTGTGTGTGTGTGTGTGTGTGTGTGTGTGTGTGTGTGTGTGTGTGTGTGTGTGTGTGTGTGTGTGTGTGAGAGAGAGAGAGAGAGAGACAGAGAGAGAGAGTGAGAGAGATTGCATTTGCTACCGCTCTTCACTATAACGAACACTTGAGCTTTCTACTAACACTGACACGATGCCGTCTTAAGTATAAATGCAAACCGGTAAGATCAGCGCGAAACTTCCGGCATAAAAGGAATGGTAAGAGTTCGAGGTGAGGTCCTTGACTTCGCTTCAGTTTCAATTTTTTGCTTTTTACGCAACTCACGTGACACAATCGATTGAATATTTAATCTATGCTGATTGTCTGCTGGCAACTTTGAATAGAGAGTCATTTCGTAATCTTTCAATTTGCACGGGTTGAAAAGGCAAATCGGTGAACACAAATGTGCTGTGTGACTTGGTCATTCAGTAGAATTTGTCCTGTGATTAATGGAGAAATATAAAACACCCGCACGCAGAGGCAAGCGTCGAGCTGAAAGCGTGAAGCGCCTCTCCGTATTCGTCATCATGAAAGTTTATTATATACTTTACAAGGTGTTCAATTCTGTCCATTTTTTTGTTGGCCGACTGAACGCTTGGACGGCATGGCTAATTTCTTTTCGAAATGATTACCAACTTGACGTCTTCAGCCACAAACATATCTTCGGCTCAGGTACGTCTCTGGATGGATTTTCTTGCGATGTGAGCTGTGAAAGTTCCCACGGGAAGCTACACTAACTCGAAATCAACAATAAAGGTCGGTTCTTTATTTCACGGTCGGGGCGTTGCTAACGCCATGATCATTACAAATTTGACCAATGGTAAGAAAGACAGCAAACATCCAAGTGAACCATCCCGGAGGCTGCTTTCTCGAAGCTAGCTTTGCCTCATATGTATCCATAATGAGGAGAAGCCGAACGCACACAAAAAATGGGAGGGGTGAGGGGACAAATAATTTTTACATTTTAATTTCAGGTGGATGCGTGCTAGCACTTGGTATATTTTGGTATTTCTTTTTTGCGCAAATACCAAAATCTATTTCATGATAAATATTTACCCATTAGGAATAGTTTGTTTTTTGTATGTGTGTTTCCGCACAATACACTAGTTTTTTTGTTTGTATTTTTGTGACTGGAAGCCTTTTCTGCTTTTTTGCCACAAAAATAAATATTAACAAGTTGTTACAGGCGCCTTATAATAAAAACTAAGTCGCTTGGCGTTTTAGAATTCTGCTCTGTTTTCTATTTTCATGTGTAAGTAGGGGCCGTACAAAACGTAACATGTTTATTGTCGATTTCTTAGCTAGGATTGTGTATTTTTGATCGATTGTTTATGTACTCGATTTTTACATTGTTTGCTTTGTATTTATTTCTGCTCACCCCCCTCTGAATGTCTGTACGGCCCTCATGGTAATATATATATATATATATATATATATATATATATATATATATATATATATATATATATATATATATATATATAAATAAACGTTTAACTCTCTCAGAATGACTCTTATGGCAAGAATGTTATCAAGTGCAAAAAAATTGCAGCCACTGCCCTATAGGCGTGCAATGCAAGAGTGTTAGCTGCTATCCATCGCAATCTCATTTAGCATAGATCTCACCAAGATGAATCGTTTGATGCCACCCGCAAGAGTGTACGACCAGTAGTTCGCCGGATACGCACCCCCCTGCAAACGCAAATTTTGACCATTTTGGACCCCAAAGGCCAATGGTGCTACTACCCCATCAAAATCAGAGTAGATGTAGAACTGCAATTCTACGCGTACGAATCCAACTAATCGTTAGACACCACTCCACTCTCTTTATTACTATCTATATATGGTCACAATTTTAGCGTAATGACATATTTATAATAATATATAAATTTGAGCGTACCACCGATCGACGTTTCATGGAAGGGCCTTGCTTGTCTATAGCGGTTCCCCACTGAGTGGTAGGCTAGTTTGAATTTCATCCTAGGTTTCAAATTCGGGTGTAGACTTGTTGAGCGCATAATGACGTTTCGTTCTGTACCTTCCGCGTCGTCTTGTTGCTACTGGTTCGCCCGCCAAAGGAGTCAACGCTTTCTAGGTACAATTATTTAAATACTTTCGCTGCCCTCCTGTTACTGTCCATTTTCCTCTGTCGTTCCTCATAGGCTATTTTGCCCTGAGCTTCTCGTGCTTCGAAAGATGCTAAGCCATTCACCCTGTACTGCCTCGTTTGCGGTTTTGCTGATTTGCAGCTCTGCTTTTTGGCCCAAAACAGCATTCCCGAAAGTAAACCATGGCACCATAATTAGTTTCCAGATACCCCTCAGCCCCCCCATACCTGTTGTATCCCCACAATGGCCTATGTTTCATTGTCCCGGCTTCTCTTCGCCCTATCTGGGAAAACATACTGTTCGTGCTTTTCCATGTATGTCAGTCCCTTGTTTATCTATACCCCGAGATTTTTATATTCTGCCACTTTGGGTATTTCATGGTCTTGTATTTTAAAACAACGTGATAAGTTGAATCACCCAAAATTATCAGACCTTACCTAATTGCGCTAAAACTGAAGCCTAATTCGTCTCCACAAGAATTAACTAGAGTTTGGAAGTATTCCTATCTATCCGCTGACATTAAAACCGAGGAGGCGCTACTCTACGACTTTTTCGTGTAATCTATATGACACATGCCGTCTTTCCATATTTGCCATGTCATGTAAAGCATAAACACTATTAATGGTAGAGGATACCCTTGTCTTAATGCTTTGCATAACTGATCCGCCGCGGTGGCGCAGTGGTTAGGGCGCTTGCTTGACTACTGTTCCCAACGATGCGGGCTCGAATCCCGATTGCGGCGGCCTCTTTTCGGTGCAGGCAAAAAGTGAGTTGTTCGTGTTCCGTGCGATGTCAGTGCACGTTCAGGGCTCCAGGTGGTCGAAATTTTCGAATCACTACACTATGGCATTTCTCATAGCCTGAGTCGCTTTGGGACTTTAGATATCATAAACCAAACCAAACCTTTAAATATTTTCATGATTTCCGTACTTCTCTTACCTTCCCATGTAATCTCTACTTTATTATCCCAGTATCTTTCCTGTAGGAAATCAGTTACCTCATGACTAAGCCTTCATCTTTTAGTTCGTTCCACAAGGGTTCCCTGCTTACGTTGTCGTATGCTCCGTTTATGTCTAGGAAGGCTGAATACAGAGGTTTGTTTTTCGCCCTGGCTATTTATATGCATAGTCTATCATCTAACAGCATGCCACTTCTAAACCACTTCTGAAGTTCTCCGAGTATCTTATTACTTTCTACTCATGATTGCATTTTTAATTTCACCTTACGTGTAGCTAGCCGTTATAAAACAGATGTTATTGTAATCGCGTTGTAGGATTTAATTTGAAACTTATCTCCTTTCCGCGTGTAAATCAAATTCATTTTACTCTGTCGCCAGCTCTCCAGAATTTGCTTATTCGTTACGACCGTTTACAAAGCTTTTTCCAAAGCGCCGCATGGTATGCGCCATATTGTGTCGTGAGCCAAACGTTAATGCCCGAAACAACACCCTTTTTGCGGACGTTTTTACACCAGTGTCCATTAAAAAAAAAAAAATGGAGGGACAGAGCTGTATTTAAAAAAAAAAAAAGTGGTGCAAAATATTATTCGTTCTAAACAGCAAAAGATGAGCATTATCCGCATAAATTGCGATTGAATGCGTGATTAAAGATCTGCCTGTACCAGGTTAAAGCGGATATATACGGATTCCTGAAGAAATGGAACCACGCTAAAGGATAGAGGTAAGCGAAAAGGCAAAAAATAACGCAGGTGCTGTGAAGAATTCAGCGCTCGTATTATTTGTTCCCTACCGAGTCATTGTATGCGTATCGCCAGCGACCGTCAGTGTATACCGTTCTCTAATCAGCTTATTTATGTGATCCTCTCTGTTAGCTGTTCAGCACCTGGCTTCTGTGATAAAATGCGTAGCTGCAATGTTGTGTAACAATCATGTTGTTACATGACGTTGCAGTCAATACGCTGTATTTTTTTTTTTAAAGGTCCAATATTTTTATTTTAAAGTAACTTGCTATAGATTTATTTTATACCTGGGGCTGTTTTGAGGCTTACGGCGGGCATCGGGCGTCAGGTAACAGGAAGGCTGCTTTAATTAGTTCGCTAATTACCCACATATGTAATTAACTTTCAGAATTTTTATTTTTTATTTTAGGTGTGTTGTATTTTTAGCTTTGGAGCTCGCCCTCCAAACTGTGTACGCGAGATAAAAAAAAAAAATAAAAAATTGTAGCGCTTCATAAGACCCATAGATGTCACCCTAGTAATTTACTTCTTGCTGTTACACAGCGCCAGCGCGTGCGAGTGGCGTTGATAGTTCCAGCCAGGGAAGAGCACCCCTCGACGTCCTTTAACTTCGCCAGCCCATCGAAAAGCAAGTTTACGCCGTGAGCCCTATATCCGGTGCGTGTGACGATTTTCTGGAAGCAATGCTACAGGCTGATTACGTGCTGTTGGCGTTGTCCGTGACTAACGACACTAGTTTACCGCTACTCAGCGTTTCATTCACTTTGCAGATACCGCCAGCAAGATACACTTGAATGTATCGATTCTTAACTTTTTCGGCGGATAACTGGAATGATAACTGTGACGTAACCGGGCCGAGACTCATTGCTGCCTTACCACGAATATTTGTTCATAAGCATTTCTTAAGTTGAGGCACGAAGAATTTCCCTAGGTCTCCTCCGTGTGATGCTTCATTCGCGTGTACTTCGAGGGGGTCAAATATCGGCTTAGATGACTGCGAGAAGGCAGATAATGTGATGTGCGAAACATCTTAAAAGCTGGTTTTCAACACTCGTTCTCAATCGCAGAAAGAGGCACACTAGCTGAGTGGATTGCTAGGGTCATGCCGGTGCAGGCTGCATGTAACCAGTTGAAGGTTCCGCCTGGTTTCGAGTAACGTTCATCTCGCTTCGTGTTATTCTGTAAGCGCCCAGTGTGAGACATACTCATTTACAAGGATCGCTCGCAACAAGGCTTGTACTTCTCATTTAAAAACGAAAAAAGAGAAAAGCGTTTGTAACTACCAATTGATTTTTTTTTTCCTTCACATCTATCTGCATAACTGCGACCGGTTCGTGTCATTGGCGCCATTACAAAGTTGCTTTCCTTACGTGCTTACCTTTATGAGAGGAAAGAGCTGGGAGAGGCGGGTACGTGACGCAGGATAAAGGATAATTTGTTCAATGAACATGGTTCTTTGAGGTTTCTCTGCTCTGGTCACCTATGAATATCTGTTGTCAGGTTACTGAAGCGATTCCACGTTGAAAAGAACTGCTGTAAACGACAGAAATATAATTCGCATTATTTGCGGTTCGTGTTTCATGTTTCGGCATAGTTTCAAAACCTTACTTTAATTTTAAAAAATGGTATGCGTAATAATTTATTGACCCGATTGATGATCGTTTGTGCTCATTTTCGTGCTCGAGCACAGATGGTACGTTCTGTTTATTTATGCCCAGAAAATTAAGCTAGAGCGACAGATGAAGCAGAGGAAAGAAATAAGAGGGGGCTGTTCGAGGGCACCCTGTTTACGCTCGCGAAAAAGCTCGCGTTTCAATGAAATTAGCTCATCTTTCATCCGCTCTTTCTCTCTTCTATTTGGGCTGCTTGGCGTTCAGTGTCGCGTTGCCTGCGCCTATCAGGATCATCACGGCTTGACTCTCGGCGTCTCCCACGAAAAACGCGGTAATAACTCCTTCTTTTCATTAAAAGTTTGCACTCTCCTGTCTTCTAAACATCTTCCTTCTTCTTCTTATAGTCATTCCCTTCCTTCACTGCCACTCTGTCTATTCTTTCGCTCTTGGCCTCCCTCAAAACTTTCCGATCTCGAAGAGTGTAGTGACGAGGGCAGAAGCCCATGCTTAAACTTATGACCGCGTTTCTTTGTTTCGCGGCATTCTTGACTGTTTTCTTTTTCTAATTTAGCTGCAAGGCTGGCGGGTATAGGAATAGAAGGAAGGGTAGGGAGACATAAAAATAAAGAGGGCAGTGGAGGTGTCCCTCTCCTTTCCCTAAACTTTTTAATCACGTGACTACACCAGGCGTCCCTTCCCTGTCTCCGCCTTTCTCTTTTCTCTTCTTCGCTCTTTCTTATTGTGCCGGCTTCGATATGCCGGGGGGCGTGTACGACGCCTGAGATTCGATCCAGTAATCGCTTGCTGATGAGCCTGCTACGCAAGCGAACATGCAGCGTGTTCCTCGTTCCCCTCCCGCCTCCACCTCCAAATCCCTAATCTTTTTCCCTTCGCCATCTCGTTTTCTTTTTTCCTTTTATTTCTTTTTTACTTCTGATACTCATATCGGTTTCATTCTAGCACCTTCGTCTCGCCTTCTTTTCCCCTTCAATCCTTGCAACTTTGACTGCTATCCGAGAGCACGTGCTTCTGAAAGCGTTTGCAGCGAAATTGAGTGAATTTTCTCACCCGCAGTGTTTTTCCCGATCTTAAGGTTCTGTCAGTGTTCATGTTTAGGCTAATTCTCTTTTTTTCTCGCTCTCTCCGACTTCGCGAGGAAGCAGCGTCATTCCCTAGGTACCATTATTTATTTCCTTGCCTTTAAACCTACCTACCTCTTTACCTAATGACATCCCTGTATCCCTTTTTCCTGCCATCAGCTTTCACGTAATCTTCTTTGGCATTTTCTCTGCCAAGGAAAGTCTTGAGTACCACGTCCTTTTTTCTACAGTGGGCTTTATTCAGTTTCATTTCTCACAGATGCTGCTTTAGGAGAAAACAAGTAGTGCTGTTGAGCAAAAAAAAAAAAACAAAGGAAACAGCAACAAAAAATGTCCAATGATATGCCTCACCGGAGTTACAAGTGCACCTTACAAAGTTCCGCATTCAAAGTTTCACGTTATTCTGATTCAGTGCTCGTCAAATTCGCTGCATCTAGCTTCTCCTGAAGCTCTTCGCTCACCTGTACAAATTCGTGTTTCTTTTCCTGGAATGAAAAGACAGAGTGAAAAAAAAAAAAAAGTAGTGCTGCCAGACATGGGAGAAGCCTTGAAACAACATTGGCTTTGTTATTTTTCTTTTCATTCTTCCTCCCACATGGAAGTTATTTTCTCCCACGTCAATGCAAGTAAAAGCGCGGACATCTGTGCCTGTGCACCTTCCGCTTTCCAGGAGGGACAACCGCAGGCGTCACTTCGTTATTTATAAGCGAGAACCTTATTTCACCTTCGAAGCGGAGAAAAAGGCGAGAACGAGCGAGTAGGCGAGATATTTTTTTTTTTTTTTTCGGCGAGAAAGTTGCCTTGCGTGCATCATCGGGGCACACGTGCGCAGTCTCTGCGTCGCCGCAGAGGTCATATCGACTCCCCCGCTTCTTCCACGGGTTCGTACGGAGGCACTTCTTGGCTCTTTGGAGTTGCATAAATTGCCTCTTCTCTCCTTTTCATGTTGGGCTGCTTCCCTAAATTTTTTACGTCCCCTATTTCTCAGCCTGCGTCTTACTTCCTCGTATATTTTGGCCATTTTTATCAGCCGGGTACGGTTCTTTTTTATCACTTTTTCTTCGCCGCCTCTTTCAAGTCTCGTCCCAGAGCGCACACGAGCTGCTGCGTTGTGTCCACCGAGGCTCGCGACCGCCATCTACGACGCGGTCGATATGTACCCGTCGAGGGGACGAAAGATGCTTAGTCGCATAAATTATCGCTTTTTCACGAGCGCCTTAAAGAAATAAATGAAGCTCCCCGGCAGAGTGCATGGTATTGAGAAACGGGGAGGGGGGGGGGGGGGGGGGGGGGGCAGCTTGGCAGGGCGCATCTGCTAATACGTCTTTGTGTGTGTTGTGTGCGCCATATCTGTCCTAGAAGATCCCATCATACCCTTCCTTTTATCATTTCGTTTCTTTCCAGTCTGTGTTTCACCCTTTCTTTCAAGCGTGCTTCTTCTCTAGCCAAGCCTGTTATTATTTCCTCGCCACTCTGTTCGACACGTTGTTGCCATTGGCGATCCTCGCGTAGCGGCATTAACGTCCTCCGCCCTCGCAGCGAGGGTCTCGCCATGTTTCGAGGCGTTGTTTGCATTTTCCGTGATCCACATTACTTTCACGCAGTCCCCGAGGGAATACAAAAAAAGTAGGGCATTAACCACGAAGCTGAAAAAGGGAGGCTGTCTTCGCGAGCTTTTCTCGCTTAACTTGCTTGTTACTCAAGAAGGCGAAGTAATGGAGAAATAAGAGTTTCTCGGCAGGAAACGAAACAAATAAGGCAATGAGGCCGAGCTACGCGGATGGCCGCAGCGCTGTGCGCGTTATGAGCGTCGTTTGCACGCGCACGCAAGCACCAAGGGGAAGATGGGCGTCGTCGAACAATGGGCAGCCAACGAGGCACTGACTGGCGTTGCCAGCGACGGTTTGAGAGCATAGAGTGTGAAGGATGTTTGAGAGAGCTTGTTGGTTTTGCGCAGCAGAGGGCTTTTGCCCCTGAGCACTGTAATATCTGGTGGAAGGACAATAACTGCGTTCTTCGTGTCTTTCTTCTACGTATTTGTCATTTTTGTGTGTGCGGCTAACTTCGATGCGCATTTTAAAGGGTTAGCTTGTTCTTGATAGGAATAGACTGCGTCTTATTTCCTGAGAAGACGGTCGATGAAGACCGACTACAGAGAGTTACTGAAGGGGAGATTTTTGTGGTTTCACTCATGGCATAACTTAGTGTTAAAGTGTTGAAGATTCCAAAACAAGATAAAACGGGCCGGCCAGTAGAAGCGGACAGTGCTTTGCTTTTCTTTGCTTTGCTTTTGTTTCGTTTTATTTGATTTGGTTTTGTCTGGTCCAGCGTTGTTGGTATTGTTTGGTTTGGTGTATCGATTTTACCATCCCAAAGCAACCCAGGCAGTGAGAGACGCCGTAGTAGATGGCTCCGGAAATTTGTACTACGGCGGTTCTTTTAAATGCACTGGCATCGCACAGTACATTGGCGTCTTGCTTCAAAGATTAACATAGTTTCCGAGGTAGACATGCTTCTCTTCGAGATGTTGCCTCTGAAGTTTCTTACTTCGGAATCACGGCATACAACAAGATTGCATTACATGAGGTACTGATATTCAACACAAAGAGCATCACCTCAGCTTATCCATTCCTTTGTGCGTCTCGCTTAATCTGTACTTGCTTTTTCCGCGTACTTTGTATACACCTTAGCCCAATGGTTCACAATCATATCAATCACTGAGTTGCGTTACCAAGGAAGTTTTCGCGCGTGTCGGCGTTCTCATTTCGCGTATTTCGAGATTAATCAAAATAGCTGTTAACTGAACCCATGAAATCACTCTCAGCCATCTGAAACCATTAGGCTGTCATCCGGCAACTTCGTTAGTCTGCAAGGGGGACAACGTATTTCCCAAACGTCCTCCAATACCGTCTGACACCATCACTTTATTCGACCTGGTTTCCTAAACAATTCGTGCGAGACAAAAAGAAAGTACTGAAAATGTGCGTTGTCCCTGAGCCACTCTTTCTGTTTTATGGTATGAACAGCTGAACGGTACCGCAAAAGTGACGGCATTAAAAGGTCGACCGAAGCACCCGCTACGGCTCCCTCTGTTATTGCGTGAAATGATTGTGCGCTATATTCACGATAGCGTCTAACGAGTTCTCAACGAAAACGCGTCGTCACAATTCAAAAGTCTAGTGAACTCAGCAGCTCCTTCCTGTATGTGGCCCAGGTAGTCGATATTTCCGGTGTCCTCCACTGCGGCGTCTCTCATAGCCTGAGATGCTTTGCGACGTTAAACCCCACAAACCAAACCAAACCATCACTTGCAGTTGAATGGATCAGTAATTGTCATGAAGGTGCTTTAATAATTGACGCAGCTTAGCTGAGAGCATGGGACGTACAGAACGTACTAACACGAGCTTTTGTGTTGCCTCTTGTGTATGTCCCGTTTTTTTTTTTTTTTTTCGTCAACTTTTATCCAAGACATCGAAAGCCAACCATTCCTATACCTCACTCTTTGACGCGCTTTTGTAAAAATCGATATTTCAAAACATACCGTTTTGAGCCAAATCGAAGAGAAAGCTCCACTCTTTTATCGTGTTAGGTACTTACGTATTACTTGTACACGCGTCACTTTCCGAACAGGCAAGCACCAGTGTCAGTGTAGAAGTTTATCTGCTTCTTTTTTCTTTAATTTCTGGCTCCTTGTTTTCCTTTGGGCCGTCTATATTTTTCCGCATTCTGATAAACCAAACTAAAAGACTTCCTGACTAGGACCGGGGCATATCGATATCCCCACCGCCTCTAAAAGAATCAATGTCATCACGGTGCTATATTAAAGAAAAAAAGAACGTGATGGTGTGAATGGTGCCTAGAGCATAAAGAAACAAGCCGTGCATTTCGGATTTTATATCGTTGTGAAAGGACGACGAGGACATGTAAGGAGGAGAATATTATGAGCACTCCAGGACATTGTAACCACGCACAGGTTTGAAACATTGTCTCGGGCGGTCAGGCGAATTAGATTGCCTTTTGACAAGGCATTCACTCCATCTCAAAAGAAATCATGCCCTTGTCTAGCGAACTCTGTCTCTTCTACTACGAGAAGCAATACGTCTCTTTTGTCACTGTCGTTCACGCGAAGAGTCTGCGCTGCCTACTTTCGCACTCCAATGGATTTAATTCTTCGGCACATTCTAGCTACTTGCAGTGAAGCGACTGGATCGGCTCGATGTGACATGGCGCGAGGATAAAATCAGCGAGATATGAAATGGCGCGAAAAAGACAGGGACAACAAACCAGCAACGTAGGGGCATGCCACTACTTGGTCAAACCGAAACGATCAAAAAGTGGCATGTCACGGGAAGCTCCGCAAATCCCTACACTCAAAGCGCATACCATCTCGATATGTCGCCGACGGAGTGCCGCAATACTGTATGCCAGACAGCTGCCATATGCCTACTTGTCGCTGGCAGCTTTTTTTCTTCTTTTTTTTTTTGCTTTTTCCTTCGCCGCCGCCTTTTCTTTGCTTTCTCTGCATTTCCTCCCTTGCGTAATGCAGCCCCATCGAGCGAGGGTTCACTGAGATCGCGATCGTTTATCTTCAAAGAGCTGGACAGTTCGTACTATCAGTCTCGGCTTTTCCGAACCGTGGCGCGTGCAGAAAGTAAATAGGTCAAAGCCAAGTACCACGTCAGACTTCTGCGCGCCGGTCGCCCATTTCTGCCCTGTCACGCGTCTACGTATGTGCTTGCGAGCAGAGATGCGTGGACCGTTAAGCATTTTTCCATTACAACCTGGGCACACTCCGATGTCGTAACAGCCGGTGATTACGCGAGTTGCAGCCGGCCACGCAGCTTCAGAACGGGCCTAGATCAGCTGACTGCGCAGCGCCCAAGTGGCCAAGATAAATGTTGGGTCCGAACTGATATGGACTAAACGGAGCCGGAGACATATCCAGCCTGGGAACGAGCGTTCATTTTGTGTTACGGTTTTTTATCTCTCTCTCTCTCTAGCTATTTCTCCTTTCTCTCTCTATCTCCAAAGCTTTTCACCTTACAAGACTGATACTGGGATTTCATCGTGTTTCATTTTTCTGTATTCGAGCGTAGTTCCAAATGCGCATGTTCAACGACAAAATGACAAGGCAGCGTTCAGTAAGGCCGCGTCTAACCGTCCGGCGCTGCACTCGGAATACATTGGAAACTGCAGCTGGAGGGTAAATAACGTTTGACCTTCTAGGACTCCTTAACGTAAGCTAATTACGCGCAGCACATGCGCATTTGTGCATTAATCCCCTTTTGACATTTTACCGCCCGAACCGCGTTCAGTGCCCTTTTAGCAGCAAAATGCCACTGCGAATGAGTCTCCATGGTTGGTTCGCGATTCAGTTTCTGAATTCCGTGTTGTCCCCGGGACCACATTATTACATAGCGGCTCTTCTTTGAAATTTACTCGATTGACTGTGTCGTGTAATAGGCTCGTAGTTTATTTCATTACTCAAGAGAGCTTGAAAGAAAAACTTGTCGCCTTACAGTCGTGTTGTCTACGCCTTTTTGAATATGGGAAATATTTTGCTCCAAAACTGAAAACGTCCAACGTTGAGGCCACCTCTCCTTCGTTGACTGCCGGTATACAAAGCACTGCTATGGCATATAATGTACAATACAATCCCCAGCATCAGTCAACATTGCCAACTGTGTATGGCAGCATTTTAAGCAACGTACAATCAGGGACAGATGTTTGCGAGATGCGGATGTGTGGAAAAACATTTATTTCTTGGTTGCCTCGCTAGTTTTTCCTGTGATACCTTTTTTTTCTCAGAATGGGACATGCATGTCCCCTCGTGATTCAGCACATTTCATTCACTGTGTTTGCCCAGTCACACACGAATAAACATTTTTAAATAGGGTCTGCCATTCAGCTCCACAACCATACGCGCCTCTCTTTCCCAAATCATTTCATTGTAAATGTTTTCTCCTCCTTCACAAACTCACGTCCCACAAACTTTTGTTCCTGACAGTACACCTATAATAAGAGGAATATTAAAAGTTATATACAACCAAACGTTGTATTTGAGCGTTGAGTATCAGCGATTCTCCACTCTTAGTAGATTTAAAGAGTTTAACGTTCCAAAGTGACTCAGTGGTTGGGACGCCGTAATGGAGGCGTTCCACAAATTTCGATCGCTTGGGTTTCTTTAACGGGCACTGACATCACACAGCATAATTGGGACCTCGACACCATTGAAGGGCGGTCGCCGCAGTAAAAAAGGTAGTTTAGGGGTAAAAGCACTGGACCAGCAGTCCAGTGCTTTTACCACTAAAATACCGCGGCGGAACAGTTTTACACCCATCGTTTCTTAGAAAACATAGCTGATTTAGATCTCCTCCCTTCATCTCATGTACTGACACATTTTTAGCCTTCTCGCAATCACTTAGTAGAAATAAAAGAAACTTCCCTGTGTAGTCTTCCGGTGACCACAACAGCTCACCGGGATCATCGACTGCCCAGTATCTCAGCTTAGAAGCAGCCTTGTTTCTCTCACCGTATAACTTCTACAATGGGCGATTAAATCGTCACTCAACGACACGCAGCTCTGGTTTCCGTTATGGCCTTTCACCGTCTCTCCGAATGCTTCTCTGAAAATGGACAATCGTTTTTGAGACGCATATAACATTAAAAGACCATTTAGCCGCGCTCAGTTTAGCGTTGCTCTCTCTCTCTCTCTTACATGGTTGACTCGATCGTAAATGCGGTTTTCGAAAAAGTATCGCTCTATCGCCGTCGTCTCAATGAGCGAGGAAGCTCCTTTTTTTCTTTCGAGGAAACGTTTGTCAGCAGAGATAAACTTGGACACGTCGAGACCTCGTCGTCTAAAACGACCGCTCCCACACCCTTTCTTCGAGGGTGATCGTTTACGGCGAACCGTACGCGTCCGCCACTTCCTCGCCGCTTTGCTTTTTGCCCAAAAGTACAAGTTCCAAGAAATAAGCGCGGAAGTGGAAGGATAAGTTTTGCAGACAAAAGCTCGGCTGATTCCCCCCCTCACACAAACAATCTTCGCAAAGAGGTCATGTCGGAGTCTATAACTCGCGTCGATTCGTTGTGTCGGAGAAAGAGCGCTTTTGTCAGCCTTCCGTGTTGAGTGGTTGTAACACGGCTTCCGTCTTCCCCGTCATTTACAGTGCTCACTCTGGGTCCTATAGGCAGTTTGTGTCCAATAGGCGAGGCGCCTAGGGGATAGCGCAGCTCCTGCTTGCCCTTTTGACCAAACTGTATCAGTATATCGTTACTCGCTTCCATTACTTATACTCGATAACGTCGAGAGCAGGTGCCTGCAGTCTTTGTCACCGATTGTCTTGTTCTTAAAGGACCGCCATCTGTTATGAAATATATGAATCATTATACCGTGTCAACCCTAGTTTTTCACTTTATAGTTGCTATGTAAAAATAGCGAGCAACTTACTGTTCAATACAACAATAGTTTTCGCTCAAATTTATAACATAGTCACACTGACCGAGCGTTCCACGCTCACATACACCTCTTGTAGCAGCGGGTTGAATGACTGGTGTTTGTTTTTGCTTGTTTGTTGTTGTTGTTTTTTTCGTTGCCTTTCTACGTCTTCTTATTAGCTACGAGGTATTTTCCGGCTTGCGGTGCATTCTTAATCACGCATTCAATGATAGTGTTCAATCCGTGTTCATGAAGTGTAAGCGCAGACGAGTGTTAACGCCGGACCTGCTATGTACACGTACGCTCTGGCACTCTCATTAGGGGTATAACAAGTGCGCACTCATTACCTTCGCAGACACGTGTCTCGAAATCCCCGTCAGGTCGGGTGCATCCGAGCAGGTACGCGCTCCTCATCTGGGCCTCGATTTATCGCGCGCACGTCTCGTCAGGCCTCGGCCATCGCATCTCCATCCAAAGCTCATTTGTCCCTATTCCCCGGCGCGCAACGAAGAAGAGGAAAAAAGCCGCCCGACGCGCTCATGCATAGTATGTCACTCGCTCTCTGATTTATCTTCCATCCTCGGTTCCCGACGCTGCGTCGAGTGCCCTCGAGCTTCTGGCGCTGCCGATACCCTGCTGCTATTTACCCTGTTTACCTCACGGTATTGCCACGCGGTCATAAGGGCTCAGAGGCTTTAGTTCTTTGTTGTTGTGGTTTTTTTTTTTGTTATATTCTTGCGTTTTGTCGAGTAATCTTTTTGCTGGAGGGTTAACTCAACCCTGTTTGCGTCCCTCTCTCATTCTTTCTCATAATCCTCTTATCTGGCGCGAGACACAAAAGGATCAAAAAAATTTCATTACACCCCTCCATCCTCCCTCGTCCCCTCCTTCCGAACAAATATAAAGGATGCGTGATAGCAAAACAGATGCTCAATATCAGTCCGGCTTCTTCATTCCGCATCTTGTTCGTTACACCCGGCCGTCAAAAGCAAAATTAAAATGCCCCCCCCCCCCCCCCCCCCCCCCCCCCCTGCATAATGCTTCTCCTCTAACGCAGTGTGTTATGCGACTCAATTTCTCTTTTTCTTACTTCTCAGGAAATATGCGAGAGCAGTGACTTCATGATCCCGCACTGTCCGTTTGTATCGACTTCGTGGGACTGCGATTCGCTGCTATTATACTGCACGCGTTCTTACCTCCCTTGAGCCTGGGCAAAACTTTCTCTTCGGGATGCAAAGCAGAAAAAAAGGCCAATCGGGCTCTTTTTAGCACCGGCTCGCATGCTGCCATCTCATCTGCATAACAGCTCCGCGCTATATATGCGGGAAGCTATGCGCAGTTATGCTCCTGTTTAGGCTGCACCGTTTTATTCTTTATGTGCGCACGTTTATGTGGACTCCGCGGCTTCAAGTGGCACCTTTCTTGGTTTTCGTTCATCTTGCTGAATTTTGTTCTTTGGCACGGAGATTTTTGCTCGCGTCTCTCCTGGGTATCACGTCCGTAGGGCTCGATTCGCCGCTTTAGATTTGCTTTTCCAACTTCCCGGCAAGAAATATTCCGTAGGAGGCTCATCTTGAATGTTGCTCGTGCATAATGCAAAACAGTATCCCCCTCTCCCCCTTTACGTTGTTCCTCAACGAACCTAGTATTTTTTTTTTATCTCCTCGCCATACGAGGTCAACAGCTGTTGACCGTAGCCTTTGTAGCAGGTGTGATCTGCATCTTCACTCTCGAAATTCTGATTGAAACCTTCGCCCTTTTTCGCTGCTCTCTCGAAGCGCCGTATTTTCCCCGTCGTTTGTTCCGGAACAGCCGCGTCTCAAGCTGTTTGTAGCTCCGGGCAAGTCTTCCTCGCGTTCCGCCGTCTTAACGGCACTTCGGTCGTAATGTGTTTTCGTTGCGTAAAGCCTCTAAGAAACTTTCCCTTTTGCTTCCTGCTTGGGGAGAGCACAGACTTCCTTTATTTCGAATTCGGTTTTACACTGCGCTTTTTATTGTCCGCGTTGCTGGGCTACGATCTTCGCTTACTTTGGGCAACGAAAGTTCGATAAGCGATGCATGCGAAAGGCATCCCTAAGCACTCTCTAGGCGAAGATTAAAAAGTATTTCTCCATTTTGTGGGAAGTAGCTTTCGAGTGCCTCCTCCACTGTGGCTTTTTCGCTGAAAGCAAACGCGTTTTGGCGCGCCGTCTATTTTTTGTTTTCTAATTCAAACTATAAATGATATTCCTGACTATTTTCTGCTGCCATTTCTACATGTGGTCACATGCTCAAGTAACTTACCAGCGTTTGGGCTTGCGCAGCAGCTTTTAATTATCAACATATTGCAATGCTCATTCATCATTTGTTCTCCTTTTAACCGCCGCACTGGCCCAACTCCTATGTTGCCGAGGAAGAATTCACGAGTTCGGACCTCTGCCCTGAAGGCCGCATTCGATTCAGACAAAAAGCTGGGGTGCCTCTCTGTTGAACTTTTGGGCAGCTTAAGTAACTACGAAGCCTTTATTCCTCATCCGTAGGTATAGATGTGATCGCTCTAACTACGTCACAGTGTACATTCTCGCCTTCATGCGTTGCTCAACTCCGGTAACTACCTGAGCAATATCTTTTTTTTTTTTTTTTTTGTGCGCAATCTGCAGAACCTCAGGCTGCTACGTACCATCACATTAACGACAATTACGCCGAAGGAGCTTTCTTAGGCTGCTATCGCTTGGAACGCTCACAGATTATTTCGGTATGTTTCACTATTATCATGGCCTCGCTCATCCTATATGTTTCTTTCGAGCATGTACAAACATTTCCTTTCAGCCTTTTCAGAGTGACCGATGACAGTGCACAGATGTGACGCGAAAGCGGCTGCCAAGTTTCTCAACCTCGTATTGCTTCTACGCATTTCTACAGCTTTCTTTTCGTTTGCACAATACCATATAATGGAAAGCCACGATCTGAACCTGACGGCAGACGGTATATACAAACGGCGCGTCTCCGCTGAACGTGCGTGTACTGTTGTGCGGCTTGTTCACGGCTCTTTCTTCTATTTTTTTGTTTGTTTGTTTGATTTAGCGTTATTTATTTTCCTCGTATAAACAGCGCAACAGTCATGGTAAACGGCTCGGGCAGTTTGTTGTGCTAAGCTGCACGGTTTCTTTCTGAATACTTCATGGCGTTTTATTTCTGCCCATAATATATATCTGAAGGTTGGTTGGTTGGTTTGTGGGGTTTAACGTCCCAAAGCAACTCAGGCTATGAGAGACGCCGTAGTGGAGGACTCCGGAAATTTCGACCACCTGGGGTTCTTTAACGTGCACTGACATCGCACAGCACACGGACGCCTTGCGGAGTTCGTGCGGCTCTACTGATGCATTGTGGCCACATGTCTTTCTCGTCTTTCTCTTTTCACATGCCTTTCTCGTTTTTTCTCTCTATGCATCTCAGTCGTCGCAGAATGTTTCCGTCTAAACTTTTTCTCGCTAACGCTTACGTCTTCAAAAGGAAAGTTGCCAGATAATTGAATATATTACGTTGTGGTACACAAACATTGTGACCATGCGCCCAAATAATAGTCATCGATGGTCATTGAGCGAAGCTTACTTTTTCTTCTCAAGTGCCGATCCTGCAATTCCTCCACTATTATCATTCACTTAATAGCTGTTGTGATAATGTTTATTACGCTCCATTTTTTTTGTTTTACCCCTCTTATTCCATCAGTGATATCGCCTGAAGGTCACTTCTAGCCTTCAAAGAGCACCGGTTTGAACATTCATTTTGTCAACATTATGTAAATCATTAAATCTTGATGCAAAAAAAAAAACAAAAATTTCAATTACAGTGCAAGGTTTCTTGTTTGCCCGTACGCTAGAGTGTAAACAACTGTGTCCCGCAAATTTTATTCTTTAGCGGCTGTGGAAACTAAAACAAGGTTTTAAAAATATTCAGCTGCACAGAAGATATACCTCAGAATGTGTCGTGTGAAGCCAGTCCTCCTTCGCGCAGAAATCATGAAGTTTTGGGGAAACGCTATTCTACTGGGCAAGCGTGGTGTGCTTGCTGAGCAAGTAAATATGCAGGCACAGAATACAGAGTAATATATCGTTAATGGACGCATATATCCGCGCTTAACCCTTCAAGGTGTTAACCCATCGCCGTGTGGAGCGGAAGCCGCTACTGCACATTTGCCGAACAAAGAGTGCGCCGCTCGGCCGCCGCCGACTCCACAGCCTCGGTGCGGTGCTTTGCGCATGCGCAGGAGCTGGGACGTGCATGACAACAGAGTTGCGCCGCCGACTCCAAAGACTCGCTGAGCACGTCGCGCATGCGCAGTAGGTGCAGATGACGTCATCACTCGGCCACTTATAAAAAGAGGATGACAAGCGTTCCTTCTTCAGATGAACGGTGAATGAAGCAGTGGAAAGTCCGCGGGTATACTGCGACCGACATCAACGGCTACGGGAAGCCACGGCGACGGATCACGAAGTTGCGGCGTGCTATAAGGCGAGTCGCCAAAGAAACTAAAAACAACCGACAAGGAAACAGATCTGGGGTAATCGGTGTATACGTCTTACCTAAATGGGCGACAAACAGAAGATAAACAAGCTGCGACAATTACACTTACTCAAAGTAAGTGTAACCGTGCGTACAAGCTTTCGCGATACACTAAGTTTAGCCAGAGCAATTTCCTTTGCATCAGGGATTATTATGCATTGCAGATAGTTTAAATCTAAGCGTAATAATCTCCCACTCTTTAGATTATTTCAATACCGTGTGCACGCATTTATATGCGCTCAAAATCGCTTAGTGCTTAAAGCGCGGCTCGCGATCATTTTCTAATAGTTATGTGCACAATGATTTTCTTCTGGCGCCATATAACTTCACGGACTGCTTGTGGTTGCATATGATTTACAGTTGGCAGCTTGACTTTTAAACAATTAAGACTTGGTTTGGTTGTCGTACTTTAAGATTCCAAAGCGATTATGAGAAATGCCATAGTGGAGGACTCCGGATATGCGTTCGACCAACTGGGGCTCCTAAACGTGCGCTCAAGGGCGCCTACAACAACGTAACCCATTGGGGCATTTTGGATGCCTTGGAAGCTACTAAGGTCGGAGACCGCATTTTCAGCTGAATTTTCATTTTCATCTGTCAGAGGACTGAAGGCGGACGAACGTCTTTACATCGAAGTTCGCGCGGAGGTTCGCAGTGTGGAGTGCTGAGCCTACCTTTCTTCAGCCTTATTCCCCTTGAGGTAACAGCGCGGAACGTGGACGGAGGCATAAGATTAGAAGACGACACAACGAGCGCTCGTTGTGTCGTCTTCTAATCTTATGCCCCCGTCCGCGTTCCGCGCTGTTACCTCAAGATGCATAACCAACATGCCCAAGCTGATATTCTAGCCTTACTCCCGTCCGCCTCTTAGACTTATTAGCACAATCTGCTGAAATCGCCGTCTATGCCGTGTTTGGGCATCAAGTGTGACTCGTCCCCAAGTTCGTGCGAGGCTTCAAAAGGCGTCATCGACATTGACGCCTTACGTTCGTCTGTAGGGCCTAAATAATTCGACTGAGAAGTGCTTCCTTTTGGTATTCAGACGTCAAACAACGTCACGTTATCCCATAGGCATCAATGACAAAACTATTCCCGATGCAAGAAGCCGTCGCTTCCTTGGAGTTGTCATTGACAGGAGTCTGTCGTGGAGTCCCCATCTCAGCGAAATGAGAACCAGACTTGTAGCTCTTGTCCACTTGCCTCTGGGGAAGTCCTGGGACGCCCCATCGCACTCGATACGTCAAATTCTGTTCACTACTTCTGGGCTACATGCGGTACAGCTTCCCCGTCTTTAGTAACATCAGAAAAACGAATCTCACGGCCCTTAAATATCCGCAAGCGCAAGATCTTCGCATCTGTCTTCGACTCCCTAAATGTGCCTGAAGAGCAGCGACTGTTTTTATTGCCCGGGAGCATCCTGTTACTACATATGTCTCTCTTGACACCATGACAACACATATTCGGTACTAAACGCAGGTCCCCAGTAATAATCTAGCTAGCAACCCTTCGCGTAATTAGGCAAAGCACTGCATTCGCCAAAGTTATAGAACCTCATCGCACCTATATCGCTTCGCATTTGAACACTGCCGCAAGACCATGCTCACTCCTAAAATATACGTGAACCTCGGATACAAATTTATATTCCTGGAATTACAAAGAAAGCTGGGAGATCACCGCCTGCTCTTAAACAAATTACGTTGGATTATCTGCATTGTAAACATTAACGTCGTACACAAGTTAATCCAGCCAATTCTGCGGGGCTGAGGTAATACCGGCCAAGTTCAATTTGATAAAGCTTAAGATGCCCTACCTTACTTCTACTGATGCTGAACTAGCTGCCCTACGTGCTACAGTTGGATTCGTGAGCCAAGGCCACCAACATTGCTGGACCACAAATTCTAAAGCAGCCTTTCAAGGTCTGAAAGCTGCACTACGCCGCGAGTGGCAAGAACAACTATACCACGCGCCGTATCGAAAGGTCATGATATTATTTTTCAGTGGCTCCCAAGACACTGCCAAGATCAATGGAAACAATCAGGCGGACGAGAGTGCCCGTTCTATCCGTAACGACGAAGTCCCAGTCAGAATCTCCATATCGACGGCTGACGCAGCGTGTGCGCTTCGCTTTTTGGCTCCGGAAATCACACTTTCAGCGTGCGTTGAACACGGGGGAGTTTTGCAACTGCCGCCTCAGGGCGTTGGACCCTGGACGGTGCTTTCGCCTTCCCCATAAGATAGCGCGTTGAGAAGCAACGTTGTTGTGCCTTTATGGCTCGATGTTGCTTTCGCAAACAAATATGCTTTCTAGATTAGAATAGCCGACAGCTCTGCCTGTGAAAATTGTGGCTGTGATGAGAGACTTGAGCAATTCCTGTGTTAATGCCCTGTGTTTGTGAGCGAAAGGCATAAGTTTCGTTATGCACTAAGATCTTAGTTCGTGGTCACAACAGTTGACTGCCTTAAAGGCATACAAGGCACTATTTTGTTGACTGACAGCCACTTCCTGAAGTAACATGTTGTGACTGTGCTCCACGTCCATTTTCTCTTCCTCTTTTTGATCCCCTTATCTCTTTTTATCCGGTACAGGGAAGCCAACCGGAAACCTTTCTGGTTAACGCCCCTGCCTTCCCTCCTCATCCCTAACATATCCCTATCATATCGCTATTCTATCCCTATCCTACCCCTATCATATCCCTATTTTATCCCTATCCTATCCCAACCTAACGCTCTTGCATCTTGAGTCCCCCCTTCTTGAATAAAGTAGCAAAGACGGCTTCAATGAAAGCAGAAACAATGAGCCGTTGTTTCCTTAAAACGGGTATCGATAGCAGGAAACGAGTAAAACTACGCACTAAGCAAGTGCCGAAGTGGAGTTATCGCGACTCTACCATTATCTTTATCAATGTTTGGCAATAAACATTTCAGCTTATTGGCTCATCGTATTACCATAGACACCGCGCTCGATAGCTTTATTTTATTTTCTAGATTTCAAATTTAAGTCGTGGTTCCCTCTATTACGTTTCGAACTTGCGCTGCGTTCATTTAAGGGCTGTATTCAACAAACCTTCCACGTTTGCAGGCTTCTTGCTTTTCTGTTGCGTTTTACTTCCTGTACTTTTGAACGTGCTACGACAGCACATTCTGCAAACCTTACCTAAATTCCTGGAAGTTCGTTTTCCTCTGCGTTTTCCTCTTCGTCAACCTTTGCCACTTTCGTTGTTCTTGACGAATTGTAGCGCGAGCGCAGCGAAATGTATAAATGCCTAAATTAGGCGCCTAAACAATACGAACAGTGCATCGATAATTGGGACTTATCAAAAATTTTAGCTACTATCCAAAGATACTCCGCGCTTGGAAGCTTCAAAACAACAACAAAAAAGTACCTTATAGTGTGGAGACTTGTTACGATTTGCGAACGACCTCCATGCCGTCGACGAAATTTGGGTAAGCCATATGTCACTCCGTTCTGTTTTGTGAGAACACAAACGCCTTTCTAGTTCTCGTTTCTGCTTCCGATACTATACTTCCATGCTACATGTTTTCTCACCGTTGCTTTCGCCGTAAAAAGTTGAACCGTCTATTCGTGAAGACAGTTTACTACCCTGCGGAAAAGGCAGCAGAAGAGTTGCTTTCTTTTGCGCATTACTATTTGAAAACTACGACGCTGTATGATACAATGTTTGGATTTTGACACAAGCAAGAGGCACGCCTTGTTTGCAAACATGTCAGGCTAAGCCACTTCCTTGGAGCGGGATGTCGCCTAGCGCCAGCGCATTGGCTCTTCAGGCCACCTCGTTTCAAAGTGCGGCTTTTCTCGTTTTCATTCGTTTCAAACAAGCGTACTCGTCCCGACACGCAGCGGTGACGTTGGCTACGGGCAACGCGTGCTTTCTCCGGGACGCTGCGTAAGAGCATCATCCAATATTTACGCTGAGTTGACGCGGCCGCCCAAGAGCTCGTCGGTGGTGCGTCACGTCCCTCCTGACTAGCCGGAAATAACTTTTCAGCACAGGCCTACAGCGTCCGTGAGCTAAACAAGCGTTGAGCCTTCCATACCAAACAGAAACAAAATACGCTAGCCTGAGCTTTTCACGGCGGCTGTTCGCCCCTGATGATGGCCGAGCCATTGTTCGGGCCTATAAATGTGTTTTGTGGTGGTTCTTGCAAGTTCCGTTTTGCAAGCAGCCGCTTTTCAGAAAATTAGCGTCGTCTGCGTGGACGCATCTCTGCGTTAAGTGTTCTGGCGTAATTTTAACGCGATCACGTTTAAGGCCCCGTTCACCAGAAATCCGGTGTCGGCGCCAGCACCGGCTTTAGCGTCGTGAGTGGAAATTCAGCAGCATATGACGCTGGGAGGTGGAAGGTGTTAGCTGACATGACTGCGCACTGGGTGAACGTAGGCCTGCCTGACGTTACGTTTGGCAAAGCACCTGCCAAATCGGGCCTTTCTTTTCATATTGGAGGGTGATTTCAACCAGCCATCCAGGACTTGCATTCACGTTACCCTAGGTCATGCAGGCACGCTCATACAGATTGGTCAAAGCTTTACATGTGGGATGGTAGCCTAAGATATTCTGGCATGGCCTTAAAGCGGAGCTTAAGTGTCCACCATAATTTTTGCGTTTTCTTTGGAATCACCGTACGGCTGCATTCTAGGACGTCAGTTGTCTCGCATCTGCATGCATCCGTTCTTCTGCGCCTTGCTCACTATCTGCCTTCCCTGCTGCCCGTTCCTCTCTTATATTGCGAAAGCAATACTACTCCCATTTTCAGCCCTTCGCGTAGCCACGGTCGGTAGGCACGTTTGACCTTTAATGACTCGAGGTTGCTGTGACGTCATACCAGCTGCGAGAGATGGGCTACCAAGTCGAGTCGTCGGGTGGCGGCGGTCGGTAGGCACGCGCGCTGCAGCTGGAGCCGCGCTGCTACTGAGTGGAGGCGCCGCTGTCACCTCTTCTCTCGTAGTTCAGAGGAGGAGGAGGAGGAGGAAAACGATGGGTATATAAGTGATCACGCTTGCTCAGCTGAAGCACTCGCTATGTATGCATCCTGATAAACAGAAAGAGAAGTCACGACGTCTCGATGAAGACAGGAAACGACAGCGAGCTACAGAGACAGATGAAGAACGAGAACAGCGTCTCGCTCGACGGCGCGCTCAAGATGCAACTAGACGAGTGCGCCGCGGTTCTCTTGAGTCGTCCTCAACCGGTGACGACTCTGAATGGAATGTAATGGACGCTTTGAACAGTGAAGACTCTTTGTCCACGGGTTCATTCAGCACTCAAGAACGTAGGAATGCTACTAGGCGGCAACGACGCGTTCAGAAAACAGAAGAAGAACGGCAACGAAACTATAGCGTAGTCATGCTAATATTGCTTTCGCAGCCTACCGGGATTGCGTAAAGCTAAGCCCCAATTAATTTTTTTAACCTTGTTTTGTTTTTGCCTTATTATGTGCGGTTTTGAATTTTATATCTGGTGAGCAAGGGTGCTGTGTCTGATCGCCATTATAAAGCGAACTGTTAAATTTAATCGAGAAGAGCCAGCCAATGCACAAAAACAAGGGATTGAGGTTTGCAGATGACGGTATGCATGGACGCATTAAGAATGCAGTTCGCGGAAACATTATTCTAGCGAAGCAATGGGCCTGCACTACATTAAAGGTTTAGATTGCCCTCCGATACATTACCCGTGAGAGCATTAGCCACAAGATTATATGTGCAGTATTCAGTGCGATAACACCAGAGACAAGTTGCAGTGGTAGCTTCAACGGTGGCTTTATGCTGGCTAAACGGATGTAGAGGCTGTCGCTGTCGTTCACTTCGAATACAGCAACAAAAAAATCCCGCAATGCGTTGCTGGCTATTAATTGAATTGCTCGTTATCATTGGAGAAATGGGTGAGTAGAGAATTGGTTGGACGAGTGAATGGGAGGACGGTGAAGTAAGTGGTGGCGTGGGGCATCGGGTAAGTAAAAGAGTGGGAAGGGACGTGAATTGAATATTTGGCCGAGTGGGGGAGGGAATGAGATTAGTGGATGTGAGCTTAAGTAAGATGTATGAGTGGAGGCGCGGGGGAGGGAATAGGTCGACCGAGTGTATGGGGCAGGGAGGAGTCAGAGAAATGAGTTGAGGAGGGATTCTGTCAATAAGTGAGTTAGTGAATGAAAGAATATGAAGAAGTCATTTATTGAATGAGGGAATGATTTAATGTACGTGGATGAGTGGGGAAGCGATGATTATTGAGGTAAGTGAGGGGAAATAAAGGCATGAGGATAGCGGCTGTGAGAATGAGTGTGTGTGTGTGTGTGGGGGGGGGGGGGGGATTGGGTAGGCAGGTGCACGTTAATTGAGGGGAGTAATCGGATGGCTGGTAGAGTCAGTTAGGGAGAGGGAGAAGAATAAGGTGAATGAATACGTGAGCAGACAAAGCCAGTTGGCACTGGCTAAAGAATGAGCCAGCGGGATATGAGGGACTGTGTCAGAAATGCGGCACTGAAGTGAAACAGCCAACCATTTAATGAACCCTCCAAGAGTCTCGCGAAGTAGCTCGACTTTCTAGAAATAATCTCCCTGTTATTCCTCGTTGTGGGGTGTACTGCTTGTCAGGACCAGCTTGAACAGGTCTGTCACTGGCGTTCATATTTCACGTTAGACGGCAACTGCTTAACGGCTAGATCAAAACATTCCCCATGCTCCCATGTAATGCATCTTGTTTTAACGACCCCCCCTCAGTGTGGCTGGAAATAGGCGGACGGCGGGTCGGAGGAGGCGGAGCAAGCATCGCATCTGCGATGAGCGGTCATCAGTGGCAGCTGCGACGGTGACTTCGGCACCGCTTGGAGCGTCCATTACGGCGCCCATTAGAGCACCACGGCCACCGCATGCGAGCGCGAGTCGGCGCACCTGCTGTCGCGTCGATTATGACGGAACGAAGGCGCAGTCGACAGCCCGTTAGGTCCAGTGTCGACGGCCCGTCGATCAATCTTCTCGGCCCAAGACCGGCTCTGATGAGCTCTGGTTTCCCGAAGAGGTCGGCCACTGGATGATGGCGCTCTCGCAGTCCCTTTTATAACCTGACCGGGGCTATTCAATCTGGCGACTGTGGAGAAGGGCGTAATGTGCAGGATCTAATAGAGTCAACGAAGAATTCAGGACATTCGAGAGCTCTTAGAGGAGAGGCTGACTTCTAAAATTGGTGAGAATGGATAAGGATGACGCTTGCTCTCACAAGCTACAATCTGGATTAGTCGCAGTGGTATTTCCGTGGAACGCACAATTTAGTCTCTACATTCATCAACTCAGTCAGAACTTGGAAATCAGCTCTTTAAGCGTAAATGTCTATCACTTGCCAATGCTGAGGCAGGAATAATTGTTAGTCCCGTATGAAAATCATTAAACTTTCTTTGCAATCATAGACTGTCATAGGGGTGCTAATTCTTTATTAAGATACCTCAGTGCATTCAGTTTCTTGCTCTACATACTCGCTCCCTTTGTTCTGACCGCATATCATATTGCCATGGGGCGCTCGGAGCGAAAGACGTTGAAATGAATCGGCTCCGCACTCGCAGGACGTATCTAGAACTCGGACCGTGGAATTTCACCTGTACCGGCTCAGCTAAGCTAGCCCCAGTCACCAACGTCTTGACTAATCTGGTGGAGGTGAGGTCTGATGTCCCGTACCCCTCCGCTAAGCAGGAGTGCTGGTCATATATTCGAGGAAACACCTGTTCACCGCACCAGCCGCGGGCAACGAGGCCTACCACCTGAGTTTTCCCCATCGGCCATGACTACCGGCAGCCACGACGTCGTCGCAATACCTGGAGCACGACCGGAATAAAGCCGGTCGTGACCTGGAGCGACCCCCACCTGCGTGACGTTTCAGAACCCCCGCATCCCGAAGACCTTTCACGGGGACACCTATGAAGACGTCGACGACTGGTTGCAGGACTACAAAAGGGTAGCTACCTTCAACCTCTGGGATGACGCCGTCCGGCTTCGCAACGTCTACTTCAGCCTTGAGGATGGCGCTCGGACGTGGTTCGAGAACCATGAAGAGCAGCTGTCTTCCTGGAGTGAGCCTACAGGAGTTCGACCTCACCATAGTCTATAAGTCCGGACATAAGTATGAAGATTCTGACGCGCTCGCTCGTGCGCCTGTCGAGATAGCTTCACCAAACACGGGCGACGCTGGCAGTTTTCTCAGAGCTCTTGATGCTTCAGATATGTCTCATCATCGGCGTGCTGATCCAGAGTTACGAGCCCTGATTGATTATTTAGAAGGTCAGCCAGCCACTATACATAAGTGCTTTTCTCGGAGCCTCTCAACTTTCTGCCTGAGAAGTGGTGTGCTCTTAAGCACAACTCTAGATCCGGGTCGAGAACCTACCTCCTCGTGGTACCCACAGCTCTACGAGAAGAAATCCTTTCCGTGTGCCACGATGAACCAACTTCTGGACCCTTGGGCTATTCTCGCACACTTGCTAGAATACGACAGACATTCTACTGGCCCAACCTTGCCACTGTTGTTAAGCGCTATGTCAAGAGCTGTCGACAATGTCAGCGTCGGAAGGTTCCGCAATCAAAGCCTGCAGGCCTCCTCATGCCCCTAATACCATCACGCGCACCGTTTGATCAAGTCGGCATGGACCTTCTCGGTCCTTTCCCTCGATCCTCCGGCAGCAACCGTTGGATAATAATCGCAACAGACTATCTGACTCGATATGCAGAGACCAAAGCGTTACCTAGTGGTACAGCATCTGAAGTTGCCCATTTCTTTATACACCAGATCATTCTGCGGCACGGTGCTCCGACCTGTATTATTGCTGACAGAGGGACTGTCTTTACTTCACAAATGATGGCCGAAGATTTTCATCTCAGCGGTACGGCGCATCGCAAAGCTACTGCTTACCATCCGCAGACCAACGGGCTGACAGAAAGGCTTAATAAGACCATCGCGGACATGCTAGCGATGTATGTCGACGCCCAATACAAGACTTGGGATGCTATCCTACCATGCGTGACATTCGCGTACAATAAGGCAGTCCAAGAGACGACTCGTTTCACGCCGTTTCGCCTCGTTTACGGCAGGGAGGTTCGGAAGATGCTAGACGCAATGCTCCCTTGCGAAACAGATAGCGAGATTTCTACTGACGCCCAAGATGCTGAGAAAGCGCGCCAACTAGCACGCGTCCACATCGCCTAGCAACAGGACAAGGCTTCACGCCGGTACAATCGCCACCACAGAAAAGCTTTCTACTACAACACCGGGACCAGGTGTGGGTGTGGACTCCTGTTCGACGCTGTGGCCTATCAGAAAAGTTGATTTGCCGCTACTTCGGACCATATAAAACCTTGCTGCGCTTCAGCGACGTTAACTATGAGGTGCTCCCGGATGGCCCAGAGCAGAGAGGCCGTCGGCTACCTCGTCCAGAGACAGTTCATGTCTGCATCTGCAAACGTTTTTTTTTTTTTGTTTGTTTGCTTTTGTCCGCTTGTGTGCACGTGTGCCGTGTGCGTCACGATTACAGAGGGAAGAATGCCAGGGGGCGCTTGGAGCGAAAGACGTCGAAGTGGCGCTCAGAGCGAAAGACGTTGAAGTGAATCGGCTCCGCACTCGCAGAACGTACCTAGAACTCGGACCATGGGACTTCACCTTTAGCGGATCAGTTAAGCTAGCCCCGGTCACCAACATCGTGACAATATATAGTTTATGCTACGCGTGAAAGCCGTATTTGTCGTCATGGCATGTCATCGTTTCTGCTGCGCTTGAATTTATTCAGTAACTCTATACTTCCTGCACTTCTTCGTCATTTTACTGCCTAGCATATTACTTTTAACCTATGATATAGTTGTAATTATCGACCCTTTCAGGAATCATGGGATGGCTTAGTCATTCTTCTTGTTGTTTTCCGTTTACTTGTCTGAATAGAGCCCACAGTCCTGATGTTTGCATTTTAATTTATTTATTTACTCTTTTATAATTATAAAGACACCTTTATTTCGCTCCTGCTTGTTCTTCTTTAACAAATTCTCAATTGTTTTGTGATCATTATGATGCTTCTTTGCTAAGGGTGATCTTCTCGTTACGTTCGATTCGCGTACAGTGCCGATTAGGGAACCATTAGCAAAATTTCAGCCTTTTTTGAAATTATTCTCCACCGGTCCCATTTTTTATTGATTTAAATATATTCATTGCTTCACTGGCTGATCACATAATTTCATAATTCGCTGTGCCAATCAGGCCTCTTTGTCAACCGCTGTAATCCAACAGTTTTTGCCGCTTTCTGCTTAATTGCGATGATGGCTTCTCCGCAATATGATCCCTTTTGCGGCGGAGCTACATATACAGGGTTAAAACAAAGAGGGGCTATGCGGTTGACATTTATATTTTGCGTGCAAAACAATGCTCTCTGCGACACAGTGCACTCCGTAGCTAGCATATCGCCCGGAAACCGATTGCGGTGTGTGCCACCCGTAGTTATATAATGCTGGGAAGCTCGAAACTCGACTGCCTGTAAGGGATGAGATAAAATTGGTAAGCTTTTGCCCCTCGGGGTATCCAAGAACCTAACGTCTTTTCATTCCTGTTCAGACACTCTGAAATATATATCCCCCGTGCACTTCGCGCATTGCCAATGTTCGTTGCAAGGGAATGTTAGCCGTTGTGAACCACTCTTGTCTCCTCCTATTTCCGCTATTCTTTCGAAAAACAAAAAAAAAAAAGGGGGGGGGGGGGGGGGAATGCGACATCAGACCGCAATTGTTCCCTCCGTATTTACGACGCCTCTGCACGTCCGTCTCCTGCTGCTTCGTTAGATCGTGCCATTGCACCGACTTAATTTAACCATGGCGAGAGGGGGAGCCCCCGGGGAGCGATAGAAAGAGCGCAACCTTTTCCCATCTTGACGTCGACTCAGTGAGGGCACGCCACACTTGCGCGATTCGTTGCGCGTCCTGTCCGACTCTGCGCTGAGCGTCGGGGCCATTCCGAGTTGCGTGCAGCTCGTAGCATGGTAAACTCCTGCTCCGTGGAAATAAAAAGTAAACTTTGCTATGGAGCTGCAGTGCTTCTTGTTGCCTCTCATTCTTCTTGGCGCTGACTCTTTTTCTGTTTTATTATTTGGCATTCGTTCTCTGAAGTGACGCGTCACTCCTGGCCTGTGTTCGGTACAGCAGTCTGTAATTATGGCAAAACGTTCGCAAACACCTCGAATACTTGACGCGCACTTCAGTGACTGGACGAATAGTTAGCGACTACATAGGTTTCCACGCTGCAAAAGGCACAGCAGTCTACCAGGTCCGTCAACGTACAAGTCGACGTTGTTTTAGAAATGCTGCACGCAACAATGATGTAATAAAGAGGGGGAGAAGCGTGGTGCTGGACAGCCGCGCTTGAACGAGACTCGCTTCTTTCCTACTGTATCCCTTTTCTCGCTGACCGACGTTTTATTTTTGCGGCTCCCCGCTTCCCATCCGGCGGGGTCTTCGCCGTGCGTGCGCTTCCCATCAGCGCAGGTCGTGCGCGGAATGCCGACACTGGCGGCGACGCGAACACAATTGCCTCCGAGGCGCTCCTACCCTTCCTCCGTCGGCGCACCCCCGTACCCACCACAACTGTCGTCGTTTCCAGTCCGCTCGCTTCTTTCTTTACTCTACTCTTACTTCCGCACTCAAACAAGGGTCGGTGTTTATTGTTTGCGCTTAAACAGCTCGGCCGAGTGAATACCGCACGATGCAACAAATGGGAGAAGCAGAAACAACAGCCAGGGGAGGGAAGGGGGTAGTATGTACAACTGATTTTTTTTTCTTTTTTTTTTCTTTTTTTTTTTGTGGCCTGCACTGCTTACTGCACAAGTGGTACCCGTGAAAGGAAAGTGCGGATAACATGAAACTAAATAAGTGAAAAGGAGCTATTTCGAGGCTCGTGGACTCCAGCATCGAAAGCAAGGGCATCCACAGAAAACTACGTTCCCTCCCCCTTCCCCATATTATGCTGTCCTTCCAGCGGGCCCTGACCTCACCGAACAAAGCGGCTGCAGTCGGCAGTGGCAGTGGCGGCGATTGTTCCAGGGAAATGCTCCAAGTGTGAAACGGCACCTGCTTTTTTTTTCTGTTCAGATTGGTCTGCCTAGGGCTCTCAGTGAGGTAGAAAAAAACGGGGGGAGGGGGGGGGGGGGCAGGGAGGGGGAGCGAACAAACGTCAAATTAGGTTTCTCAAGGAGGGGAGCAGCTTGGTACCAGACGACATCCGATCTTGCCAACTCAGCTTGTCACTGCAATGTGCCGACCCACGTATCTTTTTCGCGCCTTCGAAGACGAACGCGAGTGTATTGTCGCCTAGTCTCTTTATTTATTTATTTTTTGTGCCGCCCGCCGTGCTTACGAGTAGCACTTTCAGCCAGAGCGCGCATTGCAATCCCTCCTCTGCACCTTCTCCTCTCGACCTCCGCATTCTCCCTTCGTGTTCTAGCTAGCCTTTCTATTCGCTCGCATGCAGCAGCATCTAGGTGGCGTTCAGCCCTCTACTCAAGTTAAATGTGCCCAAATAAGGCACGCACACAGCGCGCGCTTTCCGCCTTAACAGCGGTTTTAACGCTCCGTGTGTTTTCTGCTTATATCTCCCTGTTTGCTTCAAACCACGAGCCCTTCTCCGAAAGCCGCTCATCCACCACTTTGTGTTTTTTTGTATTATTTTTTTTTGCCAGAAATGCCCGCGCATGCCAAGCGGCTTTCAATTCGCACCCATTGTTGCCGTCCGCGTTATCGCCGATCCTCTCCGGGCGCCCGTGCGTGAGTGCAGCGCTCAAACGCTGCTGCGCACTCAGGCGCCTGCAGCGCACTCTCCCGCCTGCTCAGCGGAGAAAAACTTCGCGCCGGCTGTTCTTTATTGCGTCACAGTCCTAGGCTGCTTGACTGCGCCCACTTGATGACCTATTTCTTTCTGGGTGTTTTGATTTGACGCTCAGTTTCGTTTTCCGGTGAAGTTCTCTATTGCCCTGGCAACGAATGCTGGGAAAAACTTATTAGCTTGCGGAATTTCCTCATTAATTGCATATGCATATTGCATAAATGCTTAAGAGGGACGAAAGTGCACACAGACGCTTATGCGTAAAGCATACAATAAACGCAGGGAAATGCAAAGCTGCTCCATCAATTGCCTGCCAGCCAGCTGTAGAATCGTGGTAAGTTTAGGCTCTTTGGACGCAAATGATGGTCGCTTTTTTTTTTCACTCTCAGCGTTTCTTTCCCCAAGACCCGTGCCTCCCTGGCATTTGGCACTTTGACATTTGTCATGATAAAGTATATGTGTTAAAAACAGTTTTTTGAACACCTAATTCTATGAAGCTATTTCCCTGTGGAAGCACAAATGAAATCTTTTTTTTTTTTTTTTTTTTTTGTGTGTGTGTGTGTGTGTGTGTGTGTGTGTGTGTGTGTGTGTGTGTGTGTGTGTGTGTGTGTGTGTGTGTGTGTGTGTGTGTGTGTGTGTGTGTGTGTGTGTGTGTGTGTGTGTGTGTGTGTGTGTGTGTGTGTGTGTGTGTGTGTGTGTGTGTGTGTGTGTGTGTGTGTGTGTGTGTGTGTGTGTGTGTGTGTGTGTGTGTGTGTGTGTGTGTGTGTGTGTGTGTGTGTGTGTGTGTGTGTGTGTGTGTGTGTGTGTGTGTGTGTGTGTGTGTGTGTGTGTGTGTGTGTGTGTGTGTGTGTGTGTGTGTGTGTGTGTGTGTGTGTGTGTGTGTGTGTGTGTGTGTGTGTGTGTGTGTGTGTGTGTGTGTGTGTGTGTGTGTGTGTGTGTGTGTGTGTGTGTGTGTGTGTGTGTGTGTGTGTGTGTGTGTGTGTGTGTGTGTGTGTGTGTGTGTGTGTGTGTGTGTGTGTGTGTGTGTGTGTGTGTGTGTGTGTGTGTGTGTGTGTGTGTGTGTGTGTGTGTGTGTGTGTGTGTGTGTGTGTGTGTGTGTGTGTGTGTGTGTGTGTGTGTGTGTGTGTGTGTGTGTGTGTGTGTGTGTGTGTGTGTGTGTGTGTGTGTGTGTGTGTGTGTGTGTGTGTGTGTGTGTGTGTGTGTGTGTGTGTGTGTGTGTGTGTGTGTGTGTGTGTGTGTGTGTGTGTGTGTGTGTGTGTGTGTGTGTGTGTGTGTGTGTGTGTGTGTGTGTGTGTGTGTGTGTGTGTGTGTGTGTGTGTGTGTGTGTGTGTGTGTGTGTGTGTATCAAATGTGATACGCTATGCATTACAAAGGAAAACTGATACCATCTCTGCGGTTGGCCGGAGAGGCAAGGGACGGGGAAGAAAGTTGCTAAAGGTTTACGTTCAATGCTAACTTCTCAGTGCTATGCTAACTTCAAGGCTAAGTTCAATGCTAACTTCTCAGATATCTCGAGCTTGGATGAATTGGCAGAGTGGCCTTTAAGGTAATCTTGCTGACTACAATGGATTTGCGGCTGCTATTAAAAGTGGCATTGTTCAGCCTAAGTATTTCATAGGAAGCTTTAATTGTTTTCTTCGCATCTTTACCTTGTGTTCGCCGTCATTTAGTGCTCCCTTATGATTTGTATTGGAGGCATTGGTGGCCGTCGTAGTTCCTTACTCCCCATTTGTTTATGAGTGTCATATCCTTTTAAGGAGAAAGCCTTTAATGGTTCGTACTATCATTTGCAGATGTCATGCGCATTCTAAATATTGGCATTACACAACCTTAATGATACCTAAAAAGAATGGAAAAGCGCACTATCTGCCACACTTGTTCCGTGGACACTTGAACCGCGCCGTAGAGAAAGGGAGGAAGGTGAGAGGGAAAGTAGAAAGAGAGAAAGGCGAGCCGTATGAGCAGTGACAGATACCGTGCATTTTCTTTCCGATAAACTAACACACAACATCAGCATGCAATTGTTGCTATGCGGTTCAGGTGTTCACAGAAAACAGCATTTGCTAGGCAACGGCGCAAGGAGCGGTGCGACCACGTACGGTGCGGCCACCACCACAGCGCAAATGCAACGGGTGATAAGGGAGGGTGGCTGGCCTGGCCCTGGGGGGACTAGGTCAGGTAGGTCTCCGCCGCTTGGGGCGGGGGCTAGCTTGCCAAACAAATTTTTATCTGTTGTAGGCCGTCATTGCACCCGCGCCACCGTTTTGGTAGTGGACGACGGCTCTTGCAGCGCGCGTCTTTCTCTCCCACTTCTTTTTCTTTCTTCTCTATTTTCTCTTCTGTTGTTGTTGTTGTGGCTGTAGGAAGAAGGAAACGAAAATGCACGAGCCTGTTACTGGCTCTGCAGCTGAGCCACCTATACCATCTGCTGGCTGTCTTCTTTGAAAGATCCTTCCGGTTGACTGGCCCGTTGGGCTCTGTGGCTCCAAGAATACATTAACGTCGTCTATCGCTCTGGCCGTTAACATGTCGACGCTGATGCTCTCTCACGTTCTCCCATGCCGTCTGAAGCCACTCCTGCTATATCCGTCCTACATCCCATGCCCAACGACGTGCTCACCGATATGACATCCGAGCAACGCAAAGACGCATGGGTAGCTTTACTCCTGAATTTTTTATCTGGCCGCTCGTCATGACCTCCTTGCCGCACTCTCAGTTGCCAGTCTCACGATTTCGCCACCTGAGACGAGCTCCTTTACCGTAGGAATTACCTTGTGGCTTTTGGCATTCATTGCTGCCACAGGCCTGTATCAATGTATTTAAACCCTTATGCCGAAAGGCGAGCTTGCACAAAAAAAAAAAAAAAGAAAAAAACCTTCCGGATGGTCGAAAGTGACTACTTTATATTCCGACCCATCTGCGCTCTGTGATTTGCTTCCACTACCATGACAATCCCCAGTGTGCCCATGCCGGCTTATTGAAAACCTTCACTCGCCTGCGACAGCGGTACTATTAGCGTGGGATGTACCGTTATGTTCGCCGGTTTGACAGTGTCAGCGCCGAAAACACCCACCTTGCTAGCCCGCCGATCCTCTGCAGCCGCTGATCTGTTCAGCTCAGCCCTTTGAGCGTGTTGGAATAGACCTATACGGCCCGCTTCCTAGCACATCAACAGGCAATCGCTGGATCATCGTTGCAATCGATCATCTCACACGCTACGCCGAAACGGCGTCTTTGCCATCTGCTACAGCCCAAGACATTGCCTCCTCCATCCTCCATCATATTATTCTTCGCCACGGGGCTCCCAAAGAATTGTTGAGTGACAGAGGTCCCGCGTTCCTTTCTGAAGTAGTCGAAGCTGTCCTTCGAGAATGCAAAATCGTTCACCGCGCCACCTCTGCGTACCATCCGCAAACAAATGAAATGGTTGAGCGTTTCAACCGCACCATGGGCGACATGCTGATAATGTATATTGCTTCCAACCACTCCAACCGGGACCGCGTTTTTCCATTCATAACATTTGCTTGTCTCTCTGCCACTCAAGCAAGCACCGCATTCTCGCCATACTTCCTCCTGTACGGCCGTGAGCCCTCTTGTACCATGGACACCATTCTCCCTTGCCGACCGGATTCTTCCGAATTCACGACTGTTTCACAAGCTGCAACTTATGCTGAAGAATGCCGCCAGCTTGCCCGGTGCTTCACTTCTCACGCCCAGCAGCAGCAAAAAACCACCCGAGATCAATCTGCACTTCATCCTGCTTACCGTACAGACTCTTTGGTCTGGCTATGGGTACCTTCATCCAGTCCCGGCCTTTCATCAAAACTTCTAAGCAAGTACCGGGGCCCCTACCGTATTGTCAAGCAAACATCCCTCGTCAACTACCTCACCGAACCCCTCACGCCATCCACTGACCATCGTCGCCGCAATCGTGAAATAGTACACAGTAACCGCCTGAAACCTTACTACGATCCTGCTATTGTCACATCGCCGTGAGCCGCCAAGATGGCGCCTTTTCGCCCGGGGGAAGTTTAGAGACAATTATTCGGCTCTGAAATGTTCAGCGCCTGTTGCTTAACAAAGAGGACAACAAAAATGTTCAACGCCTGACGGTCAGAAAAGACAACGACGACAACGCTCACTCCGACGCTCTTGCATGCATTCTGCGGCAAAGGAAAAATGAATGCAGTTGTACTCAATGGCAAGCGAGAAATGGTTACAGCAGTGTCTATAAAAACAAAATCGATACAGACAGCGGAAGAGGCTGCAATAGCACTGGCTCTCGCTCAGACCGAGGCAAAACGCATAGTCAGTGACAGCAAAAGCGCAATCAAGAGCTACACCGCTGGAGTAACAGCAAAGATCGCGGGTAAAATCCTTGATCAAAAGCGAATAGAAAGGACGTCACCCTTGTTTGGACGCCAGCCCACGCAGGCGTGCACACAAACTAGCCCGAGATCTCACACACCTGGCTGGAGGAGTGCCACCGGAGCAAGGCAAACAAGAGGACCTGATTAACCATAGCGAAATAAAAAGGCACTACAGAGTGAGCAGGAGGGTCCTACCACCACCAGACCCCACGTTAGGCAAAGAGGAAGCAGTAGCATGGAGAAAACTACAGACAAATATATACGCGAACACAGTTCTTGTCAACCATATATGACCAGAAATACGATCAGACCTATGTTCATTATGTAAGGAAAGGGGATCGCTAGATCACATAATATGGGAATGTGCGAAGTCACCAGGCAGGGCTAAAAATATGACTAAAGACACCTGGGAGACCCTTCTGCGAAGCTCAGACCCAAGAGCCCAAAGAGAAATTGTTCGACTGGCCGAAGATGCCGCCGGAGTCCAAGAACTACCGGCCTGCAACTAAGGCGACTGTCCCACCTTCCGGGTCTAACTAACCCCCAGGAGCGGGATAGTCACTCTGTTGGACAAATAAAAGTTCTCTCTCTCTCTCTTGCGTGTGCTGACATAAGCTCTACGACTGATCGCCGAACGTTCCCTTGACTGTTCACGGCGTAGCGCCCTGTGCAACGCCTTCTATCATAACTTCAAGGGCTGACCTATGTGAGTCCGCACTTTCTTTAAAATATAGCATTCCTCAGGACGTGCGATAGCAGAACAATCGCTTGCATCGCGACATTGCCGACGCTGACTTTTGATTTCCTCCGTTGTCTTTCAACACCTAACAGTAGTTGCAAGAACTCTAAAAGCAAAAGTCTTCTCGAGTTTCTGGCAGAAAATGGTTTGCATGACTTCCTATAGCATGCCTTATGGCAAGTTAACGAAATAAAAAAAAAAATATATGCTGCTTTCAAAAATGCCTCACTGCGTTTGCTTTTCACTTAAACGTACCGTTTTTTTAGGAGTGCCGCTCGAACTTTCGACTTACTTTTGGTCTCGGTGAAGGTGGGGGTTGCGTTGGTGAGACCTCGTAGGAATCTTGACCAGGCTGAGCTTGGTCGGGCTGCGAATTCATCAAGCCAAAAAGCAACGCCAAACGCTTGCCGCCAGCGAGCAGCGTCGCTTTGGGAAGGTGGCACATTTCTCGGCGCGAATTGTTTCGAACAGGTCGCAACGATTGTAGTCCTACGCGCCGCTGTTCACCGGTGCTTGTTTCTTCTTCTGTGCTTGCAAATGTACCTCGTTTTATCCGTTTCCTGACATCTCCTGACTCTGGCATCCGCGAAACAATCCGGGTGTGCATACGAGGACTCTACGGTGTCGCAGTGAATGCGCGCTGATTTCTTCCCGGCTGCAATTTCCTTTTGTTTCCACTCCTTGCTTGAGTCCTTTAAATTTTTTTTTTTTTTTCATCTTTCGACTCTTCGGCCCTCCCTTGAGAAAAAGCGGAATTCTCGCTCCCCCCTCTCAAGTTCGTGTCATTCCTGGTCCCAGAGCAAAACGCGCCTCTCGGGACTTCATTTCTTTTCGGCTTGATCGTAAATTCCTGGATGCCCGCGCCCTTTATCTTCTCCCTGCTCCGTTTTGTTGTCGCAATAAACAAAGATCGAGCAGATAGTGCGGACGCTAAAAACGAGCAACAGCAGAAGCGGCGGCGGCGCCGCAGTTACCTCGCAGTCTTCGCGTCAGTAAGCTTGGCGCACAGGGAATGCAAGCGTGCAGGAAGAATCAACAAGACACTAGGCCGGCCCGCATCTTGCGAGGGTGTAGAGGCGCCGAATAATGCGCCCCGAAAAAAAGTAGAAGCAACAGAAGTCCCCGAAGAGGGCGCGCCGCACGGAGTCCCGAGTCTCGTCCCGTTTACTCTTGTTACGCAGGCTGTTCTGCCGGTATGCGCGCATGCCTCGCAAGTCCTACACCCGCGTCTTTCTTCGGCTGCGATGTCCGTTTTAAGTTTAAATTGCATGAGCAGGCAAAGATATGTTCTTCTCCTCTACCTTGTTTGCGATGTTCCTTTCGCGTTCTGTTTTAGCAGAAAGAACGCTGACATTTTGAGCACTTCCGAATGCAATACGCGACTGTAATAGCGAGTTTTCGTAAACTGACATTTTCCTCGCACACACACACACGCACACAATTCTTCACCCACACTCTCACCAACGATGTTTGGTTCGCGCGTATTTCTCAAAACCCTCCACCCGTCACCTTTTTTTTTTTTTTCTCTAAGCGCTCGTAAGTGCGAAACAACTATCATGAGATACCCTGTTTTGTTTTTGCTCTTCTTGTTTTGCGCACTACTCAGTTCGGTTTCGGAAAAGTCCGTGCTGGACTATAGCTCTTTATGCCTGGCTGTCGGCTCGCTTTCGGCGCGGCTCCATTTCTTCTGTTTGGCAAGCCCGAAGAAAACACTTCCACTCTTTCTTTGATAGAGCGATGACATCAGGCGTTGTTGTAAACATTCCATCCGCGACTTTCAAGTTTTCGCTAGTTCAGAAGACGGCCGGCGTAGCTTGCGACATTATTTTGCTTCATTTTTTGTAAGGTAAGCGATGCATTTATTGTCGCCATTTTATTCGTGAACGTTTGCGACATCTGTCTTTTTTATATTTGCGAGCTTTAAACCACATTTGCGCCTTTATTATTTGTATAACGGCTTTTTTATGCTTCTGAGGCGTTTCATTCGTACTTGCATTGTTAGCGCGAAGTGGTTTGTACTGATCAGTGAGCTAGCAGCGATCAGCTCAAACTCTACCCGGACTTGTTTGTGTGTGTGTGTGTGTGTGTGTGTGTGTGTGTGTGTGTGTGTGTGTGTGTGTGTGTGTGTGTGTGTGTGTGTGTGTGTGTGTGTGTGTGTGTGTGTGTGTGTGTGTGTGCGTGTGCGTGTGCGTGTGTGTGTGTGTGTGTGTGTGTGTGTGTGTGTGTGTGTGTGTGTGTGTGTTTCTCACAACTTTTCTTCCATCGCAAAGCGAGGAAAATACTTCTAAAGTGGTTCTTGCGAACAACGATGGCTTGATCGTAAATTCCTGAAAAAAAAAATAATGTTACATAAACTTGTGTAAAAGCGGCACATGCGATATGTAATTAAATGACTTGATCCATCAAGATGTGTCAGTATGACGCGTTTTGACCGACAGACTCTGCGATCGAAGCACTGAGACACATTTTTCTTGTTTAGCGAAACTGCGAGGAATTTCTAGGAAAGTAGCAGACCTGGTTTATCGGAAAAAAAGTTCATTGTTCTGAGTGGCTATTCTTTAAAGAACGTCCATAACCTATTTTGGAATCTGAAATGAGCCACTGAGAAGGAAGTAAAGGCACCCTACAAAGTGCAGGCTCTTTTCGCACGACTTAAGAGTCGAGGTGGAACACAAGGTGTGGTCCGCAGTCGATGAGCTCCCTAGCGCTAAAAGCTGCACCGACAGGTTCCACGACGGCGTCTCCTCTCGGGCTTAGCTCCTTCGCCACCTTAAGTCCGTAATTAAGGGTCCAAGTATGCGGCACTGGGAAGTGCCTCCTTTAAGAGGCCGATAACACGTCCGCAAACCTCCGCGCACCACGCTTGGATAGCAGAGCGGATTAGCTCGCTTCTGGCCGAGGCGGCGATTGTTAACCCACATAATGAATGGGTGTACGAACGCGGAGAGCGCGAAACGCATGTTGGTGGATTAGCTTAGATCCCTTGTGGTTCTAAACAAACCTCTCCTCGTGTGTTAAATGGTCTGGGCGCTGTCTTCCTGCTCCATCAACATGCATATGTATGCACCATCTGTCGCAAATTCTTTTTTTTTTCGCGTTTTTCTTTTATATCCGGGGTGGGGGGGGGGGGGGGGGGGGGCATACAGGTGAAAACTGTTAATTTCGTCCGAGCATTTCTATGTATGCTGCTAGAATAGATACGTAATGGTTAACAATGGCTGCTGGAATAACCCTGTGCAACATTCAGCATGTAACACGAAGCGTATGATCGAATATTCAGGGGTAATCACCATGGTAGAGTAGATCTGCAAAAAAAGGAAGTAATTACTTATTGGCATCGACCCAAGCGCAGCCATACTTCCCCAAAGGAAAGCCATACAGCTTATTCAAAAACTTCTTAGTTAAAGAAAAATTCGATCTGGTCCGGGGATCAAACCCGGGACCACCGCCTTTCCGGGGCAGTCGCTCTACCAACTGAACTAACCATGCATGACGGTCAGCAGAACAGATGGTAGGACGAGAGCGAATTTATCAATAAACCGAAGTGGGAACGGAGTTGATCGAATTGATCAATTGGTGTTCATCGAATTTGCTCTCGCCCTACCATCTGTTCTGCTGACCGTCCTGGTTAGCTCGGTTGATAGAGTCACTGCTCTGGAAAGGCGGTGATCCCGGGTTCGATCCCCGGACCAGAACGAATTGTTCTTCAACTACGAAGTTTCTGAGTAAGCTATATGGCTTTCCTTTGTGGCAGTATGGCTGCGCTTGGGTGAATGTCAATAAGTAATTACTCCCTTATAACACGAAGCGTATACAATCGATCGAAAAGCCATCGCTGTACCCAAGTCTCGGCTCGGGCATTGTCGGAAGTGTTCCGAACGTGACAGGAAATATGAAGGCGTGTATTTGAGCATAAGTGCTAGGTAGTGCGTTGGCAGCGTGATGGGTGATTTGTTGTTTATACTAAAGGCATGATTAGTTAATTATCGACATTTACGAAGAACAAAACTAAACACGAGAGCAAAATAGAAAAATGCAAGACAAAAATGAACAATAAAAAATAAAACATACTAAACATGCTGAGTCATTGCATTGTATTCCGTCGCAGCCAAACATTTAGATAACTCAAACAAAAGCACGCTGTAGCGTCTAATTTTAACGTAAGCTCAATGGTCCTTCTATTTTTTTTATTGCTAAAGCAATACTACTCCCATTTTCATCCCTTCGCGTAGCCACAGTCGGTAGGCACGTGATGTCTGTGACGTCATACCAGCTGCGAGAGATGGGCTACTAAGTCGAGTCGTCGGGTGGCGGCGGCGGTCGGTAGACACGGCGCGCCGCGGATGAGATGATTACGTCAGTGTGCACGTCATACCAGCTGCGAGAGATGGGCTACCAAGTCGAGTCGTCGGGTGGTAGCGGTGGTCGGTAGGCACGGCGCGCTGCAGCTGGAGCCGCGCTACTACCAAGTGGAGACGCTGCTGTCACCTTTTCTTTCAGAGTTGAGAGGAAGAGGAAGAAAACGACACTTTAATGGACGCTTTGAACAGTGAAGACTCTTTTTCGACGTGTTCACGCAGCAGTGAAGAACGTTGGAATGCTTCAAAGCGGCAACGACTCGTTAAGGAAACAGAAGAACGGTAACAACGGCTTGAAAGGGAGCGTGTTGATCGTGCTGCTCGACAAGTATAACGACACCCGGAGGAAATAGCGTGCAGAAGAGACGTCGCTAGAATGAGCTGTACGTTTGAAAAAGAGACGGGAGGCGTCCTCGTGAAGGCTGGTTTCACTGTGTCAACGTAGGACTTGGAAGAGCGACGACGTTCAGAGTATGCGAGAATAGTTTGTGAATTTGACTCGGCTACGCGTGAATTTCATAGACGATTCACGAATAACCCCTTCGAAAGTGTGTGCTCGGTGTGTTATCGCCTATGGCATAAACACTGCTGGACTCTGGTAAGCGAGCTCATGTATCCTACTCTTCACCTAGCTTATCCAGAATGTGTGTGTCCTGCGTTAATCGTACGTCAACATGGTACACCACAATCGGCCACACTACGAGCTGAACTATAGTGATACCATGCTATTGCTTTCGCAACAACTAAAGCTAAGCCCCAGCTACGTTTTTTGTCAGTGTTGCAAATAAGCCTTAGTATTGAAGTGTGACCGCGTGTATGTTTCGGAAGCAAATAAATTTTACTTCGTCTGTAAAGTCGCTCTTCATAAACTTCCGACGACAGGTGTGCGTGCGAGCTCATTCTTGTCCAAACGCAGTACTTCAACAGGATAGTTTAGCGGGCGAGTCGGTGGTACATCATCCAAAAAACAGTTCGTCCCCGTTTGTTTGCGCTGTTTTTTTTTGGACGCAGTACTTCAGGCAGTGAATTGGTACCGATTTAATTCAAAATATGCTACCTTTAGGACTCGCTATGAGAAACATTACTGAGTGTCTCAGGATTATGCTTAGTATACGTGATATGTACTGACAAGCAAAAACACACACTTTTGCCCTCGCATTTCTTCGAGCATTAGAGCATGCCAACAGTGATTACTAAGAAAACGTGTACAAAACTTAAGTAATGATGGAATCTCCCATATGTTTGTCGCCATCACTTAAAATCCATAAGAGAAATTTTGTCTCTGATCACTGACATATATTTCTACATCGGGGAAACCTATAAACTAGTTTTATCAGTCTTAAATCTTCTCGGTTAGCTAAGAGTGACTCCATCCATGGAAATTCATACGTGTGGTCACGGTTGCATTTGCTTTAATATAGTTGCGGCAGTTAAGGCACATGTTCTTCCAAAATTATTCCTTCATATTTAAACTACATGAATAAAAATCATGCCACTGAATATTTTACCTCCTCTTTCCAAGTTTATTTTTAGTTCTAAGATTGTTCAGTGGTTTCTTGCCCTAAAATCTAAGCGTAAGTGAAAACACTGCCCGTTTCCCCAACAATTTGACCTGGCAAAATAAATGACAGGCCAGTGCAAAATATTTTTCTTGTCTCTAACACGCAACCGCGTACATGAAAGTAAACTAATAGTCAGTTTCCTTTGGTGGACCATTTTAATTGGTTTGGCTGTTTATAGCATTTGATGTCCTGAAGCAGCTCAGGCTATTAGAGACGTCGTAGTGGAAGGACGTCGGAAACTTCGACCACCTGGGGTTATTTTAAGTGTACTGACATTGAACAGTACACGGGTGCCTTGCTTTTCGCCTCCATTGAAAACGGCCGCCGCAGTCAGGTTTGAACCCGTGTCCTTGGGTTCAGCAATCGAGCACTCTTACCACTGGGCCATCGTTGTTCTGTGTACCATTTTGAAACAGTTTTATGCCTGTAGCATCATTTTTAGTGGATAGTTCAGCAATCGAACACTCTTACTATTGGGCCATCGTTGTTCGGTGTACCATTTTTAAATAGTTTTATACCTGCGGTATCCTTTTCAGAGGATATTACCCAAACGTTGAAATCATCTCGTGTTTTAAATAATACCGCTGACTGCATTAATGCTTACATAGTTGTATTCTACAGACCACAAAGATTACTCGTGTAAAATGTTGTCTTATTGTGACTAAAATAACCACATGAAACGCTCCGCACAAAACCACATATCCGACCAAAAATCAGAGATTGCGAAAAACAGAATATAATGTTATAAAAAGGTCTTGTTAACGAGCTCGGTACTGGTGGTAAAATATTAACTTGTTATAACCTACTAGGAGTGTCGTGCGGCGAATCCGGCATTTGGGAGTAAAGCAATGGTCCTATGTGTCCGCCCATGCATGATCCGGTCAAGGCAGAAAGCTGGGCTAGTTGGTATGTTATCATAATACAACGACTAGCGTATTTAAAGAAGACAGGTAGTCCTGTCTTCTTCTATGTCTGTGTTCGTGTTAAATGCGCTAGTCTTTTTATTATTCATGCATGATCGCGGCTAGTGCCGTGATAGAACGCATCGTGCGCATAAATATGTGAGTAAGCATAACACCATAATAATCATAATACGTTTTTACGCGAGATGGTGTAAAGCTATTGCGGTCGAAAAGCCGTTGCCGTGCCCCAGTTTTGGCTCTGACGTTGTCGGGAGTTGGCGGAAGTGTTCAAAACATGCTAGGTAAAGTGTCACGAGTTTTCGCATCGAGGCCTGTAATTGATGTATAAGTGCTAGCTAATGGAAGCGTATTGGATGATTGATGGTTAATATTAAAGCCATGACTAATTATTAGTTATCAGTAATTATAACTAATCGAGGAGTGCGTAATTAAATAAGCTAAAAACTAAAAAAGTGCTGAGTCATTGCGTCGTAGTCCGTCATAGTTAACAGACGCTATCGCGTCTACTCTTAAGACGGACCCCTCCCTCCCAGTAATTTTAATTATTCCGCGTAATTTCTGTCTCAGACTATTTTATATGGGAAAGAGGTATAAATGGGGCCACTAAAACAGTCAAATTAACAAAACTCAATTTTTTTCAAAAAAAGAAAGGTTGACGTTCTTCGGCGTGCGCGTACACCGTACGCTAAAGACTGCGCACAGCTTTTGTCTCTCTCCATTCGTTTTACCCAGAACTAATTTCGGTGCTCTTTCTCATTTTTATACGACACAGAAAAGGACAACAGTGTGAATAAATGACTCAATAATCGTCGCAGGTCAGGGTTGTATATTTATTTATTTATTTATTTATTTATTTATTTATTTATTTATTTATTTATTTATTTATTTATTTATTTATTTATTTATTTATTTATTTATTTATTTATTTACACCGATGGATGCGGCTGAAGTTCGGCGCATAATATTTTAATTGTCCAACACAAATGGTTGCACGGTGTGTGTCACAGTGAGCAATCATAACTTTAGAGAAGTGCGACGCCCGACTCCCGCCAAGCACACGGGGCGCAATACTGGCTGCACAGTCGGCACTGAGTGGCTGACTGCAGTCGTCCGCTGCATCGCTTAGCATCATTCGGTGGGGGGATCCCCCGAAATTCTCAAGACCAATTTTCGCCGATGGCTCAGCTTTCGAGGCCGGCAAACCGTTTATACACGGGGCGTTCGCTCTTTCCTTATTTCTTTCCTTTTTTTTCCTAGTTCACATTGCCCTGTTCTCCCCCCACCCCCCTCCCCCTCCTTCCTGTTCAATAGCGCGCAGCATAGACCGCCACTGCTGGATTGGAAATTCAAGCTCCCTACTTCGACTGTCGGGAGTGATTTCCGCGAACGAAATCTACAGAGCGCGCGAAACTGCGCGGTCTAAAGGATGCGGCCTGTGCCGAATTTCTTCGCAAAGGAATCGAATGAGAAAAACAACACAACAAAAACATAAAAAAAATGAACATCAGAGAGATGCTTTCACAGAATAACAAAAGCATACAAACAAAACTTGCGACGTCAGCGTACACGGGATTCCAGGGCCTTCGCTTCCTTCGCTGACATCTATTTCGTTGCATTTCTCAGCTCCTTTCGAGGGTAGCGCGTTATCTCCCTTCACTTATTCCTACTTTCGCGGGCGTTGTTGGAATGGCGCCGTTCGCTAGCACGCATTTTTCGAGCGCGAAATAAATATTCCTCGATGGTGGCTGTTTGTTTGGCCCTCGGCGCTCGGTAGGAAAAGGGGCTATAGACTATTATCCGTTCCTTCTTGCGTAATCGGCGAATGCCTCAGGAACCGGGAGATCGCAGTTCCATCTTAACGCTGGCATATGTAGCACGCGTTTCAACTCTCTATATCGCTGCTTCGCTCACCCATCCCAGCTGCTTTCGGGACTCCAAGTGAGATGCGCCTCTCCTGAAGTGCTGTAGACATTACCTACACTATGAAGAAAACGATGAAAATGAGAGTGATTCAGTATGAACCGAAAGAAGTGCCGCAATGAGGGAAGAGGATGAGAATTGTTTTGTGTACAAGGAGGGCATGAGGGTCCCGCCATCTTGCACTTTGCTGCTCTCCATATTACTGCCTTTATAATTAAAGCTTGTTTAATTACCCGCTACTCACTAGCATACACTCACAAGATAGCACTTTAGGCTTGCCTTAGTAGTCTGTCTGTAGCGTGTGTGGCTGGCAGTCCTGAGGGTTCGTGGGTTTCTGTTCCGGCAGAAATTTACATAATTTTTATGCAAAAGCCTATTAGTCTATACTGTTATGTATTTTTAGGCTTGCACCGACTTTTACTATACATTTAGAGTCTTCTTTAATTATTTTCATTTCAAAAGTATAGGCGTGAATCAGGTTTCTCAACGAAGTACCGACGCCGCCTCTTTTGCGCAAAGGGAGTGTTACAGCTATTGCTTTAAAATTCATTTATATCTTCTTTTCATTTTCTAAATATATTCGCTTTATATCTTCGCTTTCTAAATCTATATATCGGTATATGAAAAAAATGAAAATGTTTTACTAGCTATCTTTTATTCTTTTTTTCATTATGGCAAATGTGCTGTGATTTTTTCTGGCATTTGCGATGATCCTCGAGGCACTCTTGGGAAACCTCGAGGGATGTAAAGAGCGATTAGGCATTGTCTCTCGCCCTAAGTGATCCAAAACTGAGCTCTTGGCACTGGCAAAAGTATCTCCTGAAGAGTTCAGAGGCTACTAGCTCTATAGAAAAACGATGGATACGTGTAAGTCTAGTAAGTGGCAGTAGAAGAAAATGTATAAAGTTCTAATTACGTGGTTCCTATTTATTTAAGAATAACCTTGCCTACACATTAACTTCACTACTATCACCCCATCATCTGGCATTTATACGCATTCTTAAAGTCTAATAAGTGAGCGTTTCGGGTCAGCTTATTTGCAAACTCTATGCTCAAAAGATCGCGTCTTTTTCGAACCCACACTTGCAAAACTGATTGGACAGTCGGCTTTGTCGCTATGATTCGCTTGTTTGTGAACGCGCAAGCTGTTAGCTTAATGCTTAATGAAACGCTCTGACGTACGTGCTACTCCTCGAGTTCCTTATTAGCATTTTGGCTGCTGGAAGTAGTGGAAACATTAACAAAGCTAGTAAATTTTCTGCAGCTGCGCCGATTTTGCATTCAGCGATGTAATGCGGCCTCAAGGTTCCATCTGCAAACGGGATTAATGAATCGCCGACTCACGTCGGGAAGTCTCGCATCGCGCCGCGCGCTGTGTCGAATGCGCGGGCCGTGGCGTCGAGGCAACATATTCATTCTCTTCGCCGACGCCGACGTGTGTCGTTGTGCCGACATCCTTTTCATGGGCACCGCGAGAACTGCATCATCTCTCTCGCTAGTACAATGCAGCGCCTCTCTCTGCTAGAGCCGCTTCACCGACAACAGCTCCAACAGCCACAACACTGAGTGCTTTTAACGGTGCACGGCTGTATTCGTGCGTCCTTCGCTTTTTTTTTTCTTTTTCTTTTTTAAGCGCGAGTTCTCGCTTCATGGCCTTCACTGCAATAATGCCTTCGCGCTCGACTGCCGGCTGCCTCTTTAATTAAACGACGCCGAAGCCAGTGCTAAAAAACGTTCGCCTCAAAGAAGATAGCATAATGGAAAGCTGAGCTGTGCAGGAATAAGTTTAAAATCGGGAGAGAAGATGCTTTATTTCTGTAGCTCTGTTTTAATGTTGCAGGAACGAACGTGTAGAAGTTTGACGCACGAAGCACCGAGTGCTTTCCGGTTCGTGTTTAGGTGCTTCTCTGAATAAGCCGCGCGCTTTTTCTGAATATTGTGCTTTCAGGTCAGAAAAAATGCCAGTCTGTCATATTCGTTTAGCGCTAAATGCTTTTGGCACTAATTTTCGGCGCGCAACCGAGAAGAACTGAGCGCCGAACCGGAGCGGAACAAAGGCGAACCTAAACACTAAACGAACTTTCGTGGGTCTTACCCTGCATTGTACCAACAAGCTGCGCTGCCCCTCGAGCAGCACATGCGTCAGCAGTTGTATGTCTTCCCTCCATGCTAGTTTTGTGGCGCAGAACCGATAAGTCAAAAGTTTCCGGGTTCATCCTCACATTAGCGGCCACGTTTCGATGGAGGCGAAACACAATGGCGTCCATATGTTGCTAGATGTCAGTGCACATGAAAGTACCGCAAGAGGTCGAAATTATACTTGCGCTTTAGTTGCTTATGCGCCATAGAACCCATTGAAATGCAAAATATTTCTTGTTTCAATCCTCCCTTCCTCCCTTTCATTGCTGTGCGGTTCAGATACCGACACTCAGAAGTGTGACAGATACAGGATCTTCCCTTTCCTTTGAGCCAACTGATAATTTGCAGTTTTACAGAAAATACTTACATTTTGAAAACAACTTCACTTCTGGGTGAATACCTCACCGTGCCGTCGGAGGGGAGATAAGATGGAACGGGCCCTTAAGCGAGATACGCCTTTACGTCAGGGCGGCTATCTCTGTCGCACACGCCGCATCATCAGTGCAGGTGCCTCCGCCACTGTTCCTGACGCCGCCTCCAGCGCGAACGCAAAACTGGGTCAGCACCGCTGCACGCATAAAACCCGCGTCTCCAACCATCCACTGCGGCCCGTGGGAACGATAAGCCATTGCTAATCGCCGCCCATCTAGACGTCCTCCTCGTCAGCTCGTGCAGATGTGTCATTTATGCAGAGTTGGTCTGTGGAGCAGCTAAACGCCGGGCACAAAAAAATGGCGCCCCCGTCAGTATAAACAGAGCAATGGAACCAGACGACAGCGCAGCGCCAGTAATAAACATATTTCGTGCTTACACCTACATTTCATACTTTCCGCGTACAGGTTCCGTATTCTAAGCCGTTCCGATTTGTCCGCGCCTGCTAAGGTAATTCGATGCCTGCTTCGCTTGTACTTCATTATCTGAAATACGTTTCGAAGCCAGGCAGCTTTACTGCCTCGGTATGTGAAAGTACTCTTGTCACAATGATATATTCACCGTCCCGGCGCTGCCGTTCGCCAAACTGCCAAAGACTTCTATGTTCAAGGTGTGTTGCTGGGCGAGTTGGTGACTCATCATGGTTGAAGAAAATAGCGCAGGAGATGAGACAAGGAAGTAGACACAACACGATCGCTGACTAACAACTAAATGTATTCAAAGCGTGCATATGAAAACACTGAGTGACAGATGCGCAGAAAGGAAGAAGAAGAGCCATAACGTTAACACGAAAAAAATACCATGTTCATTATTAATAGTTAAGATAGGCCTGTTGTTAGTGAGCCCTCGTGTTGTGTCTGTTTCCTTGTCCCGACTCCTGAGCTATTTTTTTTTTCAACCATGATACGTTTATGTTCCATATGCCCACGGAAGGATGCCCGAAGCCGAGTAAAAACTTGTGCCCCAGTTTGGTCATTGTCACTTGCAGCAGAGTGGCTACAAAGGGAACTCTATCGCGGGTACACCGACGATAACATTAGTTCCCTCACGATCTAAACACTGCCATTCACCAAGTTTTCGAAATGTCGGCATTCCTGATGACCATGGCGTGTTGCGGGAAGCCAAGCACAGTCTAGAACCTCTGGTTGGCCAGCGAATACTGTGATAGGGTGCCCCCTAGTCTCTGTATAGCTGGTCATTGCTTACACCCACCCCTACGGCGATGCCGCTCAAACCAGGAATGAATGAAGCCTTTGTTTGAAGGAAGGGATTGGAACCAAAGAGCTGTGCTCTAAAAGGTAATATGGCTAGAAAAAAAAAATGTACTCCCAAGTGCAAGCTTAGGAAAGCCCATTACTTTGGTTGGAAGTTCATGTATACTACCAGCCGATCGATGTTTTTCAGCGCTTTTTTTTTTTTTTTTGTCATATTAGAAGACACCCGTTTGCCAAGCTGCTAGTATTTTTCGCCGTATTGTGCCACGGCTGATTATTTGCGGTTGAGACGGACCGTTTCTCTCAGCAGTGCTGTATGCTTTATTGGCGGACTGGTACAACTGATTTCAATCTGAAAAACCCATGAACATTTGCCGCCATTTCCTAGGGAAGAAGAACTGATGAAACGTCGGCTCGGAACGCTGCGGATTAGTTCGCTTTCCCTTACCCTTGAGCGAACTGAGAGGGAGCATTACTGCTTGGTCGCTTCAGGGGATTTACAGCCATAAGTAGTGACATTTTGTCTCTTTTATGATGTACCATCAGCGTCTACCCAATATGCAAACAAGAAAACAAAATTGCTAGCCGCTGAAGAAGAGAAGCTATAATCGCCCGTTAATACTTCCGTGTAGCAGTTTTAACATCCTCAACGTGAAGATGAAATGCACTGATAGTCAGCCTTCCTCAGTTGAAATAATCTTGGTTTGTTGCTCCCGTTTTAATTGTCCGGTTCGTGTTTCTTTCGACGGTTGTAATATATTGAAGCCATCTGACATGACATAAATCCAGAAATGCGGCGATTTCCTGCACTACTCTAGGTAGCATGAAGTGAACTTGTGTAGTGGCTGCAAAGCTGAATCTCCTTTCGACAGTTAATGTGGCCGAACGGCACGCAATCAAAGCAGTGCAAAAAGTGATCTTAAGGCCAACCTTCTTTTCGTACTTTGCTTGTTCGGAAGCGTTCATGGAATAGTTTGAATTAGCAAACATCTCTGCAGCATTTACCTTCCGGTCTCGTGAGGCATCGCCTCTGTAGGTTGAAATGTTCTAAGGGTAAAAGTTTTCACTCCCCCTCCAAGTCCCGGTACTTTTTCTTTCGGCCTCTGTTCTGAACGGTAGCTGTAGCAACCTTTATTAATTTTAAAGCCACTATAACTAATACCTGGTAGCAGTATCTCGTGCAGGAATTAAATGCTTGGAAAGTGCTTATATATGGCAGAAAAAAAAAATCATACTGGCGGCGCCGCATCGCTGTCCGATTTCTTCCTGAGTCTCCTTGGCTTCCGGGAGTTTAAAAAAAAAAAGAAATAAAAAGAACGCATAGCGAAATAAAAGCACAAAAATAGAATAAAGCACACCTGCATATGTGAAACCTGACGTGAATTTTTTTTTTTTTTTTCGACTGAAGGTGTCCCGCCTAAGCCTAGACAGTGGCACGCAATTTAAAATCGTCGCGAAAGACTCCGGCTCATTTCGAATTGGAGCTTCTTCACACGGAGGGACAGCCCGTGTTGCGTTCGTCGGCGCTCTTTCCAAGTGCACTTGCAATTTCAAGCGAGTCTGGCGGCAGCGGACACGAAGCCGGCCCTGCAGGCGGTGGTGCGCGCGCGCACGTACGGCCGGTGCAAAAAGGCCTCTTCACCAAGCTCTACACATCGCTTCCCCCACCCCGCTGCCTTTTTTTCCCTAATTTTTTTTTCTTATTCAGGCCCCTACATTCTGACCGTACGACACGACTCGGCGAAAACAGGAAGGACTAAATGAAACTCCTAATTGGAAATAGAAAGCTGAGGAGCGCGCTGTGGCGCTTATACAAAGCGACGCCCGCACGCAAGCGGAATACATTTCAGGCAGCAGCGCTGATGAAAAGGAAAGTGCTTCACAGGCTGTCTCTCATTTTTTCTTTCTCTCTTTTTTCGGGAAAGGAAAAAATTCCCCAAGTGGGAGCGCGGCACTCAGTCCGCAAATTAGAAGCCCACTCTTCTCTGGAACGGATTTGAAACAAAATATTAAGAGCATTGATCAAGACTCAGAATAGTTGTGAGGTGTGAATGTTGCTATTTTGCCCCTTTCTTTATTTCCTTTGTTCTATCTTGCGGCAATGACCGCAGGAGCAGTAAGATAAATGCCTCTTGTCAGATTTGACGCCAGGTACTCTGGATTTCTTTCTTTTTTTTTTTTTTTTCGTTCTTTGACTAACAAGAGCCGAGTAGCACTTTTTTTTATAGCGAAGTTGAACCCAGGGGAAGACGAGTCCTTTTTCTCCAGGCCCTATCTTTCTCTCTTTGTCTTTTTCTCTCTCCGTTTCTCTTTCGCTTTTTATGCTCACCTTCATTTATATTTTTGCACAGTCTAAATTCGCCGGCAGTCATGTTTCGCACCTGTCCGCATGCGTATACAAGGCCTGTGGACGATCATCTCTGTTTTCAAAGTTGAGCAGCGCTTCTGCTGAAGTCGCAAGCCAAATAGAGTTTGGTGCCCCTCGACTAGCTTGAACAATCAATATATCGGTTTCACTTCAGTCTTGTACCATCGCATTATTATGTTCGAAATTTCCGGGAGCCTCTTCTGCGACGTCTCGCATAGCATGAATCGCTTTGGGACGTTAAACCCTATAAACCAGGACTAATATGGTTGGAAGGATGCTTTATGTACACGTTTCATTGTGATGACTGGTTTGGCAGGATCCCGTCGACTGGTTGAAACACAATTACGTTTCCCAATTATTGTTTTAGATGAGAGCTTACTTTTGTAGGCCGTTTGTCCAGCAGCGAAAGATGCACTTATCGCTAAGGAAAAATTTGATTCAGAAACCATCCCACCGGCCGATTCGATGCGCAGCTTTTTATTGCATCGATGCACAGCGGTGACACTAGAGCCGTCGAGTGCAGCCTGCGGAATCTGCCCACAGACATTTGTGTCAACGCTCCTATTTGCCTTGCGAAATGTTGTTTGTTTTTTTTTTTTTTTTTTGTTCATGTTTTAGGTTATAAATGATCCGTTTTTGGATAAAGTGGTTTTTGTTTGTGATTAAAACTAGATTCTTAATATCAATACAAGCCAACTTTTATTCTTCAGTTTGGTCTCAGTGTCACCTGACGCGGTCAGCTGCTTCGGGAGGTTAAAACCCCACGTTCTACAACTGACGAGTCCACTGTTCTTCGCACCATATGCCTCCGGAATGTGATAGTTGGCCGGTAGCGGCCGGGCATTAACCCTAGGCCACGAAGCCACTTTCGTACAGCTTGGTAAAGCGGGACTTTCTATCTGTGTCGCTTCTGCCAACTTCGCCACCATACATTGGCCGAGAGAATTCATATCAGGTCAGGCAAAACCATGGAAAGTTGAGATAAACTATGCAATACGAGAGCTAACCGTGCTAACGCGCGATAATTCGCAATTATCTCCAAACTAAACCACCCAGTTTTTTTTTCTTCGGTTTCACGAAAATATTTTACTTCATATTCAGCCTGATAACGCATTTTACTGGTAACTTGACGCGGACGGTTCCCAGCACTATTCGAAATAAAACATTTTGCAAATCAAGGCGAAAAAAAAAATAAGTGCAATCTTTTGCAAGGACCAAATTCAGAAGACGTTGAATTTGAAGGTCATGAAAACGGAAGATACTACCAGCCTTCTGAACGCACCTTCAATTTATCCTTTGTTTGCCTTTTTATTTCCTCTTTAAAAGGTAAGGAGTACTGGTGACCTTTTAGACGTCATGGTTAAGGGAAAAAGGGAAAGGAGAGAAGGCAACTCAACTCTAAGTAACTCACTCATCCAGTGTTTCGGGGAGCCTTTCACGGGATATCCAGATTTGTGGCTTGAGAACTGCTGATGTAAAGCGGTGGCTTTACGATCGTCCATGAAACGGCGGAGGGAAAAAACAATAAAAATAGAATATATGCAATAGAACCTCTATTGCGCCTGCGCTCCTTATTTTTGTCTTCTTTCTTGCGCTCCATCATTGGGTTGTACCTCTTCTTTCTGGGGACGGGACAAACAAGAGGGGATCCGGGTAGCGTGCATAAAACAGGGCTCGGCTATTTGTCGGACGTCTTGCGGAGGCCGTCTCACCGTCCCGCCATCCTGCCGTATTCCACAGTAGTCCGCGCTGTGTTGTCAGAGTGGGATGTACGGTTGGATGCTGTGGCAAATGTTTGCGATGTGTTCCGGTGACCGTAGATAAATAAGGCCAAGATTTCCCATATCAGTCCATCTCCGTATGCTCGCCAGGATGGAGCCTGACTCGTGGCGACTGTGGACCCGACCACCAACTCCGCAGCTTCCGCCGTCCACACGCACATGGAACCCCTGAATTTTATCTAACATTTATTCGTGCTGGTTGGGAGATAGTGTGGGACTGAGGCATACCGTGCTCGCTCGTTAGTTTGCCGTCCTGAGTTTTTGTGGACATGTTCTTCGATTTCATGTTTGCTGTTTTTGTTCAGGGGTTGTGGTCTTCGTTTCATTACTTTTAGCACATACAGTTAATCGCCCTACCGTTTGCTTGTTGTTCAGGTTGAGAAGCAAACCTTTGCAGGTAGAGTGATCTTAACGAAGTAATCTCCAGACGCTCAATGCATTGCCAATATATATATAAAGAAAAAAGTAGGAAAGATGGATGGATGGATGAATGAATGAATGAATGGACGGATGGATGAATGAATGAATGAATGGATGAATGAATTGATGGATGAATTGACTGATTGACTGATTGTTTCACTTATTGATTGATTGTTTGATTGATTGATTGATTGATTGATTGATTGATTGATTGATTGATTGATTGATTGATTGATTGATTGATTGATTGATTGATTGATTGATTGATTGATTGATTGATTGATTGATTGATTGATTGATTGATTGATTGATTGATTGATTGATTGATTGATTGATTGATTGATTGATTGACTGACTGATGGATTGATGGGTGATGACTGGTGGAGTGATGGACGGATTGATGACTGGTGGATTGATGATTGGTGGATGGGTGATTGATGATTGTGATTGGTAGATGGATGATTGATGAATGAATGAATTATAGATGGATTGATTTATGAATGGATAGTAGGATGGATTATTGATGATTTATGGATGATTGAAGCATGATGGTTGAGTGGTTTATTGATGTTTGATGGATGATTGAAGGATGATGGATGAGTGGATTATTGATGATTGATGGATGATTGAAGGATGATGGATGGATTGATAATAATGAGTAATGCATGAATTGATGATTATTGATTGATTATGGTTTGATCATGGGTGATATACTGATGATTGATGATGGATGGATTAGTGACTGATGATGGGTGATTGATTATTGATACGACGAGCTGCTACACGATTGGCAACGCAAGAAAATGACACAAAAGACCTTCATAAAAGAGTAGAAGTTCTGGAAGGCAGGGTTCAAGAAGCAAGTGAGAAAAATGAGCAACTGGGGCTTAGATAAACGACTTGGAATGAAGAAATCGGCGTCTAAACCTATAACTTCGCGGGATAAAGGTCTCAGAAAATGAAAATTTGATATAAAAGATCAATTCTGTCGCCAGCCTAATTGGTATACCAAATATCTGGGAAGCAGATGTTTCTGCTATACACCGCCTCCCTGCTAAGCATGACCAGATACCCGGTGTAATTGTTCGGCACACAAGGCAGGCTGTTAAGGACCAATAGCGGGAAGGTAGGAAAAAGCTGGGGGAACAGGATTCCAGTTTTTTCATTCAGGAAAACATGGCAAACAAAAAACCGTCAGCTGCTTCGTGCTGTGAAATATTGGGTGAAATTAAATGATCACCGATACGCATTGCATAGCAACGGCAAAGTCTTCCTGCGCAAGGCAGATGGGGACAGTACAATTGTGATGCGAAGCCAACGCGACCTCCGAACGTAACTCCCTTTCACGAATAAAAAATGGCACAAATTTCAAGCAAAATGCACTTATGACAGGTCGCGTTAAATGAACTAATCACCATGCTCGGGCCTACAAGAAAGTACCTCCTAAACTGTTTTAATTTAAACGTAGTCAATCAGCAAAAAACTGTCAGAAATTCAATGCTTATTCCGAAACTTTAATGAATATTTTAATGTGCTGATGTTCACAGACATTTGGCAGTCAGACAATGCAAATGCTTTCCACCTCAAGGGAATGGAAACATTCTCCGTGTACAGGTCAACGCGTCGGGGAGGAGGCGTGTCTTTGCTTGTGAATGATTTCTTGCCAGCAATCCTTCTTCCGGAATATTCATGTGTAACCAGTAATTACGAAATCTTATGTGTACAGGTGCATGCCCTTATCACTGCTGTTTGTTACCGCCCTCCTGGTGATTTTGTGACTAATTTCATTGACTTTCTGGAAAGGCTATTGTCGGTTGTTAACGAAAATGAATACAAGATTGTACTTGGTGGCATGTTTAATATTGACATGGGTTGTACCAGCACACATAAAGCAGAATTTTAAAATATCCTGTCATGTAATGGGTGTGCGAATTCTTCTTCTTCTTCCACGCTAATCACCCTTCACTAAGTTCTTCCACGCGAATCACCCTTCACTCGGAAACTACCTTAGATTTATTTATATCAAACTGCGATTCATCTTCCATAGAAAGCTGTGTGTGCTTACGTATCCTGTAAGCCACCATTTACCGATATACTGAAGCACTTGCATGAATAGTTCCAAGGTTTCATTTTCAAATGTAGATTGTAACTTTCAAGTTGTTTCACATACAGCTCTCGAGACTTTCCGTCTAGAAATAAGTAAACTATGCTGGGACAGTGTCTATCGTGAGAATAATGCGAATACTGCTTTTGAGGCGTTTTTTGGGCTCTTTCACTTCAATTTACAAAAAGTATTCTATTTTTAAACCCCCCTCAAGAAAAAAAGGTTGTCTAAAACCGTGGATAACGCGAGAACTATTGTGAAAAATTAAAAGGAAAGACCCTGTGTTAAAAAAAAAAAAAATTATGCGAACCCGCGAGAATAGAGATCTTTCTCAGTTTAAACCCTTTCGTAATTATTTGAACACGCAACTCAAAACGTCAAGGGGAACATACTACTTTCGCTACTTTTCTCCTTGTTCGGCACGTTCAGATCTCATGTGGAATAAGTTAAATTCTTCGATAGGGCGGAGTGAAAAGAAAATGACTCTCGCAGAAATTCGTCTTGACGGACAGGCGATGAGTGTACAAACGATGGCCGATGCATTTAATGGATATTTTGTGCATCGAAACTTTAGTGTAATATCACATAGATCTTGTTCTGTGTTAGGCCCAGAAAATCCGGATAGTTTATTCTGCGATGCGAATGAAATCAGTTCCACATTCTTGAACCTAAAGAACTCCGACAGCTGTTATTCTGATGATGTGCACATTAAGCCAATTAAGTACGTTATCGATATTATCGATACAGTCCTGTCGTATCTATTTAAATTGTGTATCCTTGTGGCGTCTAGTTCCACACAAAATGCAAGTCGCACGTGTCATTCCAGTCTCGACGGCGATAGTCTCGATGTTTCCAACTGCAGGCCTATATCTATTTTCCCAGTATTTGCTAAGGGTTTCGAAAAAATTCTGTTCAAGCGATTATCCTGCTTCTGTAGCAAACAACGTTATAGCTAAAACACAGTATGGTTTCAGGAAACATATGTCAACAGACGCCCTTTTAGATATAAAAGAATACATATTGTTACAGACGAAGGTGGAAGAACAGGGCAGTGGCGCGGGCAGGAGCGCGCGCTAGGTCCGCTCATAGATTCATCAAACGTCATCTCACGACCATCGAGCATCTTCTTTTCTGTCCTCTGTCCTGTTGTCATCGCTTGCCGCCACGTAACATTTGGTTGGAGGTGCGGCGTATACGTCGTCCCCATGAAACGCACATCGCGGACCAGTAACCTTCGAAGCACGGCATCTGCTCCAGTGTCTGCACCGACGCGTTTCTCAAAAGATATCCATCTCTGAAAAAAAACTTGGGCCAGTGTGCGCAGATAGACGGGGCATTAATTCCTCCTTTAATGGAGCTGGCGTATTCGCTTATGAGTGGCATTCACAAAGAGCCGCTGCAGGCGATATGCATCGCAGGAATTGTTTAAAAGCGGTGATTGTCGGGCACACCGGATATATTAGGGGACCGTCCAGCGAGCTCTGCCGTCTCTAATGGGTCCACCCTCTGTGGAACTGCAGAATGTGTTTGCATCTTTCGCCGCACAAGAATAAGCCTGATAAAAGCAAGAAAAAAGAAACAGCTCGTGCTACTCATGGTTTCGTGTTACATTTGAAAATTTTGCGCTGTAGTCTTCGTGCAAAGTTTAATGTGCTGGGATATGCAGTTTGTTTCTGGGTGGCTAGGAGTGGAGCTCACTCTTGATTCAAATAAATTCGTCAACTACGTTCCTGAGAAGAATATGACAGTTGCTGACCACTTTTGTTATCGAGCAACATTTCTTATAGTGCAGATCAGTTCAGTGTGCGTGACCGGCATTTCCGCTATTCTTTCGGATGCTTTATTTGTCCAACAGAGTGACTGTCCCGCGCTTCGGGGGTCAAAATAAATAAAAACATTATCTGTCACAATCTAAACACGAAGGAAAGGAAATAAATAATGAACCAGTGTGCAAATATAGCTACCACTTCACCTTTCCGTACGTGGCGAAAGGTACCGTCTAAAAACCCCAGCTGCATAATTGAGCGGAAAATTTGTTCCTGCTAATAAGCATAGTGGTCCTCCCCCTCACATCGTAGCCCGGACTGTCAGTGACGGCATACTCTTGCAGGACCTTTCAGCGCGCAGATTGTCCCGCCTGATCCCTCACAGCTGCCGGCGCAGACGGGGCGCGCGATTGCACATCCGTGCATCCCATTGTACGGTTGCCCATTGTTGTTGCGTGCAAAGTGCCTGTACACGCTCACGCGTTGCGCCATGTGCAGTGCGGACGTATGTTAACGAGCCTTATTCTTTCGACAGAGAACACGCCACGACACAGAAGTCCCCTGTGGACGAACAGCATGAAGCTGTCACCACAGTCGCTGTCGAACAGAACAGCTGTCGCTGCAGTCGCAATGCGGCCACTGCCGCGCAGCACGACATTTCAAGTTTCACTTCAACGCGCCCCATACTCGACGCGAGTGAACTAACTACCTGCGTTAAAGGGATTAAGAGTGAAAGGCTGGAAGAAGGAAAAGAGTGGGAGTGAAATATGGTTAAAGCGCGTTGTTTTGTAGTGGGTTTTCATGAACAACACTCAAATTGACGGAGCTTGTGCTGGACAGGCAAGTAGGACCTCTGATGCACTTAATGTTCACGCCTCATTAATGTCAGCCATGGCAGAATACTGAACAGGGAATGCTCTTGTCGCCTTTGACAGCTCGCCAGGGGTCGCCCACGTGACGCTTCCTGTTGCACAGTGCCGCAGAACAGCGCCACTCAGCGCGTGCAGTTGGGAAGCTGAAGTTTCCGCTAAATTATGTTTAGCATAAAATCAGATCACGTCAGCATACCGGTTTTCGCATTTTCTTATTTTCGTTTTCGTGCATGGGCGCAAGGAATGAGCAAGAGAGATTCTCATTCTTGCAGCGTTCCTCTTAATAGCAATACCATTCCTGTTTCTTTTTTTTTTTTCAGAAATTTCTGCCACTGAAAGGGTCACCGCGAACGATAGAAGTGGAAGCAAAAAAGTACAATGTTATGATTTAAATTTATTACTTTCGCCGAAGACGAAATCCTTTGTCTCTCATGATTTTCAGTTATGGTCTGTCCGCACGAGTCAATGGTGGTGGCTCAGCTTTAGGCAGACCTGTGCATTTTCTTCTCCACGTTCCTGCAGTCAGGCCTGTGCATTTTCTTTTCCACGTTCCTGCAGTCGCAAGAACAACAAAACAAAACTTCACGAAGCTTCAACCACTGAGTTACCGCGAATGTTAAGTGCCTGGGTTCGAACGCGACCACGGCGACCGCGTTTTAATGGAGGCGAAACGGAAATGTATCCCTGTGCTGTGCGATGTCAGTGCAGACCCTATATAGATGGTCGAAATTGTTCAGAACCACTCCACTATGGCACCATCCCGGCCTCGGCGGCCGCTTTTCGATGGAGGCGAAAAGCAAGGCGCCCTTGTGCTGTGCGATGTCAGCGCACGTTAAAGAACCCCAGGTGGTCGAAATTTCCGGAGTCCTCCACTACGGCGTCTCTCATAGTCTGAGTTGCTTTGGGACGTTAAACCCCACAAACCAACCAACCATCTTTTTTTTTTCTTTTTTTAATCTCACCTTTATCCCTTCTCTTATGGCGCGGTTGAGGTGTCAGGAGACGTGTTGCAGATGATGCGCCTTTCCTTTCTTATAAACTAGTTTTTATGAAATTTCAAAATGGCACAAGACGACCGATATGTGTCCTCACCTCAATATTTCGGAAGTAAAATGCATGCGTCGCACAGATTCTTGGTCGCGCATCCCAGAGACTATGCCACTCTGCCCTTCAGTTAAGGTCTTCGGCAACCCTTTCTTTTCGATGTTTACTTCACCAGTTTAAATCCACTCGTGTGAAGGCTTTTAAATGAAGCTTTTCTTAAAAGCGTTAACTGTTGGGCTAGTGGGTGATCAGTCTTAATATTAATCTTGTTTATCGCAAAACGGCAGGGCACTAAACAAGATGAATTTTAAGAAGTTTTCCTGTCAATGAATGCGTATTTTAACAAACATCTCCGTTATCAGAAAAAGCCAGAGAAGCATTTCTCACCTAGAGGTATGGCTTGGTGGCGTTATCCTCAGAGTTCCTTTAAGACATCACAAAAGCTACATCGCCTTGTTTAGGGATGTCTTATCAGCGCTTCGCTAATGCATCAAAAACGGTAGTCATTAATTAACTATACCTGTATGACACCGGAGTGGAACCGCCAAGAGGTGGGAATGCAGCAGCCAGCGCGGTGCTGTCCATACGCCCTAGATGGGCATAGCCGAGGTGATTCTCGGGTTTTTCGACTTTCTCGTTAGTGCCTTAAGATTATACCTTCCCTATCCGGTGGCAGGAAAAAACCCGCTTATTTCAAAATAGAGCAAGTACACAAGCCCTCTTGTGTAGTTGCTCTACGGAAACGCAGAGGCTATCGCGAGACCACGACACTGATTGGTGACACTTAGAGCCGGCACTGCCGTTGGAGGTGGCATCCGAGCCGACTGATTAACCTCGCACTACATGCCCGCTGGTGTGAACTGACGAATTGTGAGCAACGCTGGCCCCGGAACTCCGAGAAGAGTCGCGTATGCGTGTCTATGCGCCCACTCAGAGCAAACAGAACTGGCTTGAGAGTATGGAAGCCAGAGAGCGGCGACAGGAAGTGGAAAGCGGCGAATGGTCGGATGTACGCACAAAATATGTACTACAAGGCGAAATTTGTATGGGCGCGCAGCTTGGTGTGCAGCGGGGAGTGCCCGCCGGTCTGAGGTAGAAAATCACGGCCCCGATACCACGAGTAGCAAACGCTATTTGGATCGCGAGTGACTCACGGGTCATTTGTCGGCGGCTTCCTTGCGAGGGTTGCGAGCGCGATGGCAGCGCCGCGTTGTGTATGCGGAAATGCGGTGGTGTGGCCATTTCTCTTGCTACATTCTCACACATCGTTATCGGGTAGCATGTGTTTTCCATACTATTGTAGGATCTCAATGAAGCATTTATGCGAGACAGGAAGGCCTTAAGGCTCAACTCCATGAGCCCTCGAAGCGCGCGTCCTGCGCGTTTGGATGCGCGCGCGCCGGCCAGAGGAAGTCTGCGCATGCACGACGCGCCTCCCACAGCCGAGCGCGCTCAAGACACTCGGATCCGACACAGTTCGGCGCTCGGATCCGGCGATATTCGGCGCGCGCGCGCTGCTCACGGTAGCGCGCCTCCGAATTCCGGCGTGCAAGCATCGACCAATCAACGGGTGCTTTGCGTCGTGTATATAAAACATTTCGTGTGTATGTTCTTGTGTTTTCATCACAGAGGCTGTAAAAATGCTGCAGAAGCGGTGGAAGAGCCTCCGCGACAGGTTCCGTCGATTATGCAACGCGCAACCGGGCGCGTACCGCGCCGTGCGCTTGGAGTTGTATACCGCATTTTTTGCGCGCCGGTGCGCGGTGCTCACTGCGCAGGTGCGCACGGTGCCCGGCGCGTAGGACGCAGAGGTGTCTATGAAGTAGGGCCTTTAGTTATTAATTGTAGTTACTCTGCAAAAAAAGAAAAAGTAATAGTTTGTGGGAGCGCCCCCCCCCCCCCCCCCGCCCCATCAATTGCGGTTCAAAAAAAAATAAAAAGAACGCTTGCCACTTTTTCTAACGTCATTAAAAGATATTAATTATCGCGTATGCTACATACAAATAAGGCGATGGAGTGGAGTGGCGGCTCCCGGCGGGAACCTAGGGGCCTTCCCTTCGTCCTTTGCGGCGGAGGCTGCTTTGCCACAACTGCATTTGTGTCTATTGTGAAAGCCGTCATGACATTCGCCGCCTCGGTGGTGGACGACGGCTATTGCAACGCGTGCCTTTCTATTTCTTTCTCTCTTTCGTCTCTTGTCTCTCAATTCTCATCTCTCCGCATGAAGCAGCGGTTGTGGCTCAGCTAGAGTCAGTTGGGACGCCCGTACATTTTTGTTTCTTCCTTCCTACATTCACAATAGCAACAACATAAAAATATTTACACATGCGATTTAATAGAACAGGAGCTGATCGCTGTTGTGAGGACGTGCAATTCACACAAAGTAACTGTTTTATCGAACACATGTAAAATCCATTTCATCCCCTTATTTAATAAATTTACAAGTGTTCTCGCAGCAAGAATCATTTGGAACGCTACTTCATCATGTTACCGTGCTTCGCATGTTGTAAAACACTCTCCACGGGAATTTCTTGTAGAGTGGCAATTTCGGCTGACGACCGTGACCAGGTTCGGTCGGTATGTCGCGACAACATACGTGTTGGAGGGCTCGCGACGATATAGAAAGTTGTTGGTGTGTTGTATTGCATCTTCGGGAACAGAACTCCCTATAATCAATCCGGCAATAAACTTCTATTAAAAACCTGCGCTCTCGGATTGAGGCTGCACGTGGCAGGCGTCTGCTCCAAACCCTTTTATTAGGAATTCCGAAGACTGCTCATCGTGTATTACAAGAGAGTGACACACTATCGCGGCGACACGATCACGTCAATCTGGCTACGTCATCACACGAAGAACGGTCAATATTTGCGAAAGTTTCAGTACCGGTGCGAACAAAATAAAAACTGGTTTACGTACAGGGAGTTACCGGAAAGTAAAAAGACGAAGCGCACCAGGTGGTAGGTCGCAGAGCTAGCGGATAGGTTGTCACACTGCCATAAGCCTTGAACCCTTCTGCTTCCTTCTCTTCCCATTTTGCAGTGCTCCTGCAGCGCCTCAAGTATAGCATTTGCTTCAAATATACAGGCGCAGATCTAGACTGCCGCTAACTACGATCTGCTACGAGTGATGTGTTTCTAGCGCGCAAGACTATTCTGCACGTGTGTTGTTTATTTTTCGGAGATGTGTGAATGCAGCTGGCACAGGATCAGGTTAGTCAGAGAAACATCAAAGAGGCATTTACACTGTAGTGGGCGTAGTTGGGCTGGCGACGATGTTAACTATGATGACAATGACGTATATGACTCCTTCGGAACTAATGGTCTATAAAATAATGATTTTCCGCAATAGTTGTCGGGTTTGTATTGTTGCTTTCTGGACAAGCATTGCAGTTTTCACAGTGGAGTGCATGTCATAACCAGCAGCCACGCTCTATTTCCCGCAGCACCGGACTTTCACTTCAATTCAAGGCTATTTTTCTTCTAAGGAAGTATGAGCACACAACAAAAAAGGCAGCTCCAGGTAACAGAAAGTTGTAACTATCCGGGGCTACTTATGCAAAGGATTTTATTTCGCTTTTGAATTGGAAACACGGCTTGTACACACAGCTTCATCCTCGTAAACGAAGCATTTTCTAAGCACATTTTTCCAAGTTCCTCAGCCTAACGAAACATAAACAGTAAAGTCAGGCGCGAAAAATAGCGGTTAATCTCGTCGTAAACGAAAGGATAGTTAAAAACTAAATGCGTTAAAAGAAAGCCATAGCTAATCCAAAGATGGTAGATCAGTATCCCATTAAAATATTGGCCAAGGCTTTTGACTGCTGAACGAGCCCCTCTTTTCACGAACCACTGCAGGCGATGGCGTACGGTTAGCTGTTTTCTCGGATAGCTGTTTTTTCGGCTTGAAGATATCTTCCCTGTTGGGGCTGGGACAGGTAGGTCACCACCGCTTGCGGCGGGGGCTAGCCTGCCACCAAATTTTTATCTCTTGTAGGCCGTCATTGCACCCGCCACCGCATCGGTGGTGGACGACGGCTGTTGTTGCGGCGCGCGTCTTTCTTTTCCTCTTTCTTTTCTTTCTCCTCTATTTTCTCTTCTGTCTGCACGAGGCAGCTGAGGTGGCTCAGCTAGAGAGCCAGTAGCAGGCCCGTGCATTTTCTTTTCCTTCTTCCTACAGCCACAACGACAACAACAATCTCGGCTTGAAGAGAGAGGGGAGGTGGTGAAGGATGGCAGTTCCTGGCCCTACGGGGCTGGGACGGTAGGTCAACGCCGCTTGCAGTGGGGGCTCTAGCCACCGAAGTTTTGTAGTTGTAGGCCGTCATTGCACCCGCCACCGCTTAGGTGGTGGACGACGGCTGTTGCGGCGCGCGTCTTTCTCTCCCTCTTCTTTTTCTTCTCTACTTTCTCTCTTCTTTCCACAGGAGGCAGCGGAGGTATCTCAGCTACAGAGCCCGTGCGCTTTCTTTTCCTTCTTCCTACAGCCACAACAACAACAACAATGATGGAAAAATGCAGCGCAGAGAAGGACGAGGACAAAATGAAGACACATAGGACACACGAGCGCTGACTTGCAACAGTTTATTTCGAGCCTCAGAGCCCTGAGGCTCTAAATAAACTGTTGCAAGTCAGCGCTCGTGTGTCCTATGTGTCTTCATTTTGTCCTCGTCCTTCTCTGCGCTGCATTTTTCCATCATGAATAACCAACACGCCCAGACTGCTACGGTATTGAACAACAACAATAACAGCTTGAAGCGCAGCAGTTTATTGCCACAGCACGCGCGATTTCCTTCGGTGCGTTCAGAGACACTGTCCACTTTCATCCTGAGTGAGTGAGTGAGTGAGTGAGTGAGTGAGTGAGTGAGTGAGTGAGTGAGTGAGTGAGTGAGTGAGTGAGTGAGTGAGTGAGTGAGTGAGTGAGTGAGTGAGTGAGTGAGTGAGTGAGTGAGTGAGTGAGTGAGTGAGTGAGTGAGTGAGTGAGTGAGTGAGTGAGTGAGTGAGTGAGTGAGTGAGTGAGTGAGTGAGTGAGTGAGTGAGTGAGTGAGTGAGTGAGTGAGTGAGTGAGTGAGTGAGTGAGTGAGTGAGTGAGTGAGTGAGTGAGTGAGTGAGTGAGTGAGTGAGTGAGTGAGTGAGTGAGTGAGTGAGTGAACAACTTTATTAACTGCTCGGGGATCTTTTTCTTCGCCTCTTCAGCTGAGGCTGACAAGCGGTTGGCGCCCCCACTCCAGGGTACCACTGGCTTTCGCCAGTTTGCGAGCTCTTGTGACCAGGTAGAGCTGAGCCTCCGGGTCAGAGCTGGCCAGCAAAGACTCTCTCGATGCTTTCGCAGCTTGTCGCGTTGCAGGTTTCGCCCATCTGCACTGACATAGGCAAGACCTTTAACCGCCTTCTCATCTTGTGCGGCTACAAAAATGTTCCGCTGGGGACATAAACGAGCCTTTTTTTATCTCGACAAATGCGATTCTAATGCGCGAGTACTGCGGAGTACTTCGAGCCAAGTGTTTGGAAGCGCGTAACTATAATGGTCGAGAGGCGACAAAACCGACGATTTAATACGCATAGCCTGGGACTCCCACGTGGCGCCAAAGAATGCTTGTCATATTTTAGCATTTCGTGTACACCGACACACGCTTCCGATTCAACCAGACTTTCCGAGTTGTGTGGATTAAAGGCAATAAAGGCCAGGAATACTGCAGCGAAGGTCGAGTGGTCAAACCCGCTGTGAAATATATATATATATATATCCGCCATTGGCACAAATTCCCCTAGGTTGGGAAGCTTTTTCTTTCGGCTTGATATCATATGTGGGCGGAAATTTTTGGAATGTTTCTAAAACATGCGGCTCCTTGTTCACAGTACTTTGCCGATATTATTTCCATGATTTACGCTTATAAGCTACGTTTAGCAAGCACGGACTAGGGAGTGGCAAAAAACAATGGTTGAAAGTATCAACGCGGCAATTCCTGCACGTCCTGAAGCGTTAACGTCGCCTTACTTGCGGGGATCTACCGTCTTCTCACTCTGGACCTTGAGTTTTCCCGGCACTCGCGGCGTATATCGACCGGGCGGCCGTGCACCTTTAATGCCAGTCGACCTTAATCAGGGCTCTACGAGAGCTGGAACTTCGCTTAAATTTGTGCTTGCGACACGTGTCTTACTACTGCAACCTCATTAACACGTGTTGACGGCCTCTAGCGCACTTCAGAGGAGGCCTGCACGCATGTTCCCTTCTACCTAACTTATGCCACGACGGTAATGCGCATGTACCGTCTCCTTGCAGCGGGATTTTGCTTTTCATCTGATGCCTCGACGTCCATTACTCTCCCGCGAATGTAACAGCTACTGGACACTTATTTAATGCAGCGGCTTCTTGTGGGACGTTTTCATTCAAAATATTGCGATATCGCCCTTTTCCGACAATTTTGCGGCGTAACTTCCCAGCCTCGTTGAATTGCTTAGTGCTGAACAGCTGTTTGTTTGTTTGTTTGTTTGTTTGTTTGTTTGTTTGTTTGTTTGTTTGTTTGTTTGTTTGTTTGTTTGTTTGTTTGTTTGTTTGTTTGTTTGTTTGTTTGTTTGTTTGTTTGTTTGTTTGTTTGTTTGTTTGTTTGTTTGTTTGTTTGTTTGTTTGTTTGTTTGTTTGTTTGTTTGTTTGTTTGTTTGTTTGTTTGTTTGTTTGTTTGTTTGTTTGTTTGTTTGTTTGTTTGTTTGTCAGGACATGACTGACGTCATAGTGGGGGTTTTTAATCAGCACTGACAATGCACAGCACAGGGGCGCCTTGCGTTTTTCCTCCATAGAAACTCTACCGCCGCAGCCGAGACTAAATCCGGGTCACGAAGTTTAATAGTCGAGCGCCGTAAGCGTTCATCCGCCGTGGCAGTGCTATTTGAACCGCGCACAAAGCGCGCTGCTGGGCACGTCTCTTGCACGGACATGCAAGTGTATTTTCTTGCGCTTGCTTGCGCGTACGAGCATCTATGCATTGTAGTATATGTACAGTGCTGTTGAAGCTACCAGAATACATTCTGCTTCATGGCAAGTGTGCCTCAGATTTAATGGGCAGGAATCCGACACTTAAGATAAGCATCCAGATTTTGCGTTCTGCCACCAGCTCGGACTAGCTTTGTTGTGCTATACCTTGAGGCCTCGAGCTTTTCTCGAATTGCTCCTTTTCACTGTCGGTTGATTGCTGCGCTGTGGAACTAGACTCTAAAAACAAATTGTTGCAGTACTTTACCGCCGCCGTTCCAGAGTAACAAAGCAGTGTACGTTTCTCTTTCTAATCGTTGTTTATGTCACTCATTGTTCTATTTGTTATCCGCTGGAAGTTCCAGCAAGCGAAACGGCCACGTTTTACAAGAATGTATATCTTGACTCAGTTGAAACCTCGGCGGTGATGCAGGCATTGCGAAATCAGGGGGTAGACGAGCCGTACGTGAAAGTGCTGGAAGATATATATATAGTGGCTGCACAGCAACAATAGTTCTGCATAAGGAAAGCAACAAAATTCCCGTAGAGGAAGGTTTTAGGCAAGCAGACACAATCTCCCCAGTACTATTCACAGCTTGCTTAGAAGTATTCAGAGACTTGGAATGGGAGCAGTTAGGGATAAGGGTAGATGGAGAATACCTCACTAATCTGCGATTTGCTGATGACATTGCCTTGCTAAGCAACTCGGGGGATGAACTGCAAATAATGATTGATGACCTAGACAGGAAAAGTAGAAAGGTAGGCTTGAAAATCAATATGCAGAAGACTAAGGTAATGTTCAACAGCCTCGGGAAGGAACAGCAGTTTACATTAGGTAGCGAAATACTGGAAGTAGTAGGGGAATATGTCTACTTAGGATAGGTAGTAACGGCAGATCCGGACCATGAAAAGGAAATAACAAGAAGTATAAGATTGGGATGGAGCGCATTTGGCAAGCACTCGCAGATTATGACTAGCAGCTTACTGGTATCACTCAAGAGGAAAGTATACAACGGTTGCATCTTGTCTGTACTCACCTATGGGGCTGAAACGTGGAGGCTAACCAAGAGAGCTCTACTTAAGTTGAGGACAACCCAGAGGGCTATGGAACGAAAAATGGGGGGGGGGGGGGTAACATTAAGAGATAGGAAGCGTGCAGAGTGGGTGAGAGAAATAACTCAAGTTACCGACATTCTAGTGGAAATTAAGAAGAAGAAATGGACATGGGCAGGACATGTAGTGCGAAGAGAGGATAACCGATGGTCGCTTAGGGTAACAAACTGGATTCCAAGGGAAGGAAAGCGTAGCAGGGGGCGGCAGAAAGTTAGGTGGGCGGATGAGATTAAGAAGTTCGCAGCGGTCAAGTGGACGCAGCTAGCACAGAACCGGGTTAAGTGGAGAAATAGGGGAGAGGCCTTTGCCCTGCAGTGGGTATAGTCAGACTGATGATGATGATGATGATGATGATGATGATGATGATGATGATGATGATGATGATGTCTTGTCGATTGTAATTACGAGAAAATAAATTTTTCTTCCTTGGTTGTGGTGGAGAATGAAAAATTATACAAGAACAAGCTTCGCGCTGTCGTTATTTTGCCTTCTTGCTTCAATAATTTCTCTGGACATATCTTTCTCTGGGACCGAAAAACACTCATCGGCAGCCGTGCTTTTCTTTCCGTCAAGCACGAGATAGAAAAAGATTTCCATTTTATGTTCACTTATTTATATACGACGAAAAAAACTTCATCGTAAATCTAGACGAAGGAACGTAGTGTTACGGGTTTTTCCCAAAACTTGATGAAAAACTTTGAGCGACAAAAAACGCCCGCGCATAGAATGAATTGTTGCCTATATCGAGATCACCGCGTAAATGGAAAGTGCCTAATAATAATAAAGAAAAAATCCAGCGTCAAGCGAACGGTAGCGCAGCAGAGAAGGCAAGGTCCATGCATCCATCCATCGTCGCTGTGCATATCTCTCTGACAGTAGTCTAGATAAGTTCATTTCAGCGTCCGCTCCGGCGGGATTTGTAGCTGTATATGCATAGTCTCTTCTGCATCTCCATTCTTCAAGCTCGGAAGCGAAGCGCTCCCGAAACGCCAATTAATTATCTTCGTCCGTCGGTCGTTGGCGTTCAATTCTACGACAGCACTGGCACGCGCGCGCGGGTTTGGCTCTAAATACAAGGGAAAAGATCCACGCTCCGAAATCAGTGGCACGAAAAAAAAAAATTTGGCGCAAAGCTTGATAGCGAAAGCCTCGCATTCTCTATTACGATCCATACAGCTCTAACGTAATTTGCTAATGTGTGCTGTTGGTATTTTGTCATGAAAGCGCTTACAGTCACATTGTTCCCAAATGTTATCTGCTTCAGACAGTACTGGAAGACGCAGTTATCCACTTCTCGTGTCGTAGAGAGAATGCGCGTTTATTAAATTGTATGGATCATTATGCTGTTCGTTTGTGGATCGCGCTCTTAGCGGTGTTTTTGTCTCCGACTGGCAGGATATTAGTTCCATTAGCATTTTTGGGCGTGCGGGAAGCTTTCAGGATTTCGAAAAAACTGCTCAAATTGCACATTGCCGCAACTCTTCATGTGCGCGCAGGCACCAATGCCCATTTGTAGATGTATTTTTTGTTTTGTTTTTGTTTTCCACGAGCACAAATTTCAAGCACTACCGGGAATGCTGCACGTTTGCTTTTTTTTTTTTATGTGTGCGTATGGTGAGGACAAGGGCAAGAAACAAATTCGATATCGCTCAGTCGATAACTTCGTAGGACGAAGATAAAAGGCAATCATCTTCCGTCGCTATGACCCGTGTCCACGACCTCCGCTTGTCGCGTGCAATTATTTACAAACTTGGGTGCAGCGGCGGCTCTATCGTTTCTGTGTAAACAAAATTTCAACGCAAGTAATGCACTCTGAAGGGCTAGTTAGTTCATAAAAAGCGAACGAGTAAAACTGCGCGAAAAAAACGAGACATGCCTGTGTGTTTCTTACGTCCCGGTTTTTTTCGCGCGGTTTTACTCGTTCGCTTAGGCAGCAAGAGTACTGGCATTTGTGACGTCTTCCATTCGCGGCCTAATCATTCTCGCTGCCTAGAAAAAGCACCTGGCGTGGAAGACGGGACGGAAGGGTACACAAGGTGAATTAGGCTCGATATAGTATTCCGCGGTCAGCGGTCAAGCTTCCGCTTTCACGGAGGCCGGCTCCCACCCCCGCACACCTCAGTGACCGAGGACGATTCCGACCGACTGCCGCATATTCTTTCCCCTTCTTGCCGCTTTTCTTTCTTTCTGACTACTTGCTGCTTGCGACACTAAAGTGGATTTTGTTTTGTTTTTATTCTTATTTTCTGTTTGCGAACTCACTGAGCCGTCTTTTCACTGTCGACGAAGAGGGGGCGGGGAAGGAGGGGGAGGGGGGACTTTGGCGGAAGGCTGACAAGATGTGACCTTTCCCCAGGGACGGGGCTGAGTGCCTGGTGGTGTGAAGTGCAGGCGGGACTTAGGGAAGGTGCCGGGAACTGTCGCCGAACGCTTGGCCGGGCTAACGCAAGACTCTACGGAGCCAGGTCTCGCGAGGTGGACGGAAGCAGTGCAGAGAGAAAGAGAGTTGGGCCGAATGAGCACGAGGTGATGGAGCGGAAAGAAGCCGTAGAAAAAGAGAAATGAGAGCTGCCGGCCAAAGTGGCGTCACTGAGCGGTCGCGAGTGCATGCCAAGGGGGTGAAGGAGAGGAACCGAAAGATTAAGGAGCACGGAAAAGGAAGAAGAGTTGTTAGAAAGAGATTGGAGAGTGCGAGGGGTGAAGAGAAGGCGATATATGCGTGCGAATGGAAGCCAGTGAAACCGCTTAGGAAGACAAAATGAAGACAGACGAGGCATTATCGGCATTTGCACCAACTGGTATCCGGAGGGCGCCTCCGGAAAGTGCGTAATGCGCGACCGAAGCCCTTCCCATATGTAACTCCGCCACGTCAGGACATCTTGATTTCTCCGTTTTCTCGTTTCATTTCGTCTTTCTTTCGCATTTAGTTTCATTTTCCAGCTCTTCACCGCCTTCTGCCTCGAGAGCTGCGCGTGTTTCGTACGCGCGCGGATGCCTCTGTGACTTCCTCAACCCACGTGTGAGCTCTCTCGTGCGTGCTCGGAAAATTTCGCGAACTGGAGTTGCAACGCTTGAGCGCGCCATTTCAAATAAAGAAAGGTTGGAAGGGAAAGCGTCCTGAGCTCTTGAAAGCAAACATTCAGGGATAGGTAGACAGGCAACAAGAGGAAATGCATGACAATATACCAGAAGAGGAAAGGTTTCGAAGGTTGCTTTAAGCCCGTCGGGAATTTGCATGAACTTACGCGCTTGCTTTGGCACTGTTAAAAGCAGGTGTTGCTCGCGGGCAGGAAGCGGCTATGGGTTGATGCCATTGTTTCGTTTCAGCGCACGTGCAGTAACCTTCACTTTTCGTTCTGTTTGTGTCATTCGTAAATGCATTGTGTGCGCATGAAGGAGCGAAGTAACTGCTTACGTAAATGGCAAAGTTTTTTGTTGTTTTTATTGCTGTTCGTACCAACGATGGTTCGTACAGTAATAGCGCATCTTTCGTGCGCGTCGCGTACAGTTAAGTTGTTGATTCAGCAGTGACTATAGCAATGATAAAAATAATGAGGCACAGCTAAATAGGTTTAATTGTTAATCATGCGATTAGATATCTACTGCGCCCTTACAAGCTTTACTGCAGGAAGAAGGGGAAATACAAAATATCGTTAGAGTCAATAAACCAGTCAAACGATGGGCAGAGACGATGCACGCGTTGTGTGTGCCTTGTCTGTTCTCTAACATTTGTCTTTTTACTTGTCTATTTATTCACTCAGATTTCAAATTTCAAAAAAAGCTCACATGTCTTAGTCATTCTGCATCGACAAGCGAAATATTAAAAGAAAGCAACTGCTTTCTTACGATGCATGTATCCTTGAGTCACATACGCAGTAAAAGGGACAGAGATTTTTTTTTTTAATTCAGAGCCAAGAGTACCGTAAAATTCTTCATGGATTATTTCTCAAATTTTACCCAAAACTAGAGGCCCAGAAACAATTTCATCTGGCAGCCCGTTCTATTTACGTATTGCGCTCGAGAAAAATTTCTTATTAACCCACTTTATTTGTTCTCTGGTACAGACCATTCATTAAGTGACAAACGTATGTCTGTACTGTCTTTAACGATACCTGTTCTGTAATTAAAAAGTTATAAATTAGGTACGTGCGGAAATTTTTTCACATTATTACGAATCAAGGCCGCTCGAGCTGTTGAGGAATATCGGCGGGATATTTTCAAAAAGCCATAATCCCCTGTTACGAAGAGGCCAACATGCATTTATATGCGTTAAAGTTTGTTTTTTCTTTATTCAGCTTGATTAAAGGTGCCGCGCACTGCGAGCACGCATAGTGATGGAGCACATATTTCACGGGTATAAAGTCACCTTACCTAAACTGGTGCCCGCTGGAAATTTCGCATCGTGAAGTTCGGCGCGTGGCTAGCCGTCAACATCAAGTGAAGCACATGAACTCTTTCGGGACAAGTTCCCTGAGAAGATATTTGAAGTGCGTACATTTTTCTTCGCCACTTTTCCACAGTTTCTTGTTTTCAAACTGCTTCATGTTTTTACCTGTTCTCGCGCTAATTATTTCATTTATACTGCACTTATCAGCCGATTTTTTTTTTTTTCGCAACGAACTGAAAATAGATTTTGTTAAAATCCTCCCAGCGAGACTCCCGTTTTACGTACCTAATAATTCGTTCACAGTTTCGGCTGGCCGACAAGGCCGAAACCCTGCATATAGAAAGGTGGCATATAAAATTTATGCTAGTAAGCAGGTAAGAATCATGTGTATATGACGCTTAACCAGTACGTGGTTAAAATATGCTATTCGGCGAATGATTGTTTTTGCCTGCTTCCTTCAAGAGGCCATGAAATAGGCCTGTGCTTACGCTGGACGCGCACTTTCAAGGTGAAGTCAAAAGTCATTCAAGATGTCTCTCAGACATTGACGCATCGGATGAAAGCGCTGTGCTGAACAAATGTATCCGTATTGAGCTGCGCACTTACTCATACCTCGGCTACCAACTCAAATAGCATAAAGCGCGCTGTCGCACGTTTGCCCTCGCCACACAGGAAAAGCACACAGCGCTCAACTTTAAATATGAAAGCTGGTGGACCGCCTTAACGCGCCTTCAGACGGTGAGTGAAATCCCGCGTTGATGAGTGCCAGTTGAATTATGACGCCCACGCAACAATGTATCGGACTGATCCCGTTTTTGTGCATTCTTTTACTTTTGTATAATATGAGTGACTTCTTTCAGAATTTTTGTTTGCAAAGCTACGTAATGTAATTACCGATTATTATGCAACGTTATGTAATTATCGAGGGACACTGACAACTTGGAGTGGGCCGATATTGATAGGCTACCGAGTTCTAACGACAAAATCGGGCTTTCGTTCGCTAAAAAAATAAAACCCACAGAATTGAAATTTAGTTTTTATCTCCTCCATCGGCATTTCTCGCACGCATACTCTGGTGACGTCAAGACCATTTCTGCAAGTGCGGAGCCCAGAGTCAAGGCTGCTGGGCCATCTACTTCCAACGGGGATCACGTGAATCCTTTTTCGCAGTCGAGTAGGCGGAAAAGGAGATATTTCATTTGCAAATCCGTTTTTGTAAAACAAAATGCACGTTTTGCAGTCAAACAGAGACAGAAACGAACGACGTAAAGGCAATATTTGCCTAAGTACAAGAACTGGTTCCAGTTTTTTCTCACTGTACTCTTAACTAATTCTACGCTGCCTGAAAATACTTCACATTTTATACCCGCCTAACTTCGACTCGGATATTTAGTGTCCAGTTCCTGCCGCGGAGTTTCAATCGCTTCTCCCTGTGTCCTTCATCCTACGTACGTACAGCCTTTGTCAAAAGTACAAAGCCCAGTGGATCCGCTTCTGAGCCGTGTAGTGGCGCTGGTTTCGCTTTAGTGGAGGTTTTTTCCATTGTAAAAGGTAGGGCAAAAAATCTTACCACCAAGAGACTGGGAACGCAAGAAATGCATTACAATCCGCACGAAGTGGCTCAGAAGCAGACCCCCCCCCCCCCCCCCCCGGGCTCTACACTTTTGACAAAGACTGTACGTGCTTCCTTCTTTCTTGTAGTTTTTGTCACGTGTCTAAAAGCAGTATGTACGCGACAAAAACAGCCAAGGATAGAGCAATACCTGAAATACGCACGCAAAGGAACAATTGAGTGCGCTTAAACCAAAGCGCAAATCGTCCGTGCACCTGCGCACTGAAAGAAACTCAGTCATCATTACTTCTAATGAAGTAAGTAAAAAGATTTTATTTTTTCCCCACCAACACCAGTGCTGACAGCAAAGCCGGGCTCAAGGCGTGACAGAGACGAAGCACACCTGCGAAACCCTGGCACCAGCGCGAAGGAGCCGTAAAAGAGGAACGCACGGCGTTAGGGATGTGTAATCCGAGGAGATTGAGCGCGCAAACCAGTCATCTATCTACATGTCTCCAGCGACGCCGAATTGGCGACGCTCTTCATAGTCGTCCCCTCCGGAAGAAATGCTCGTTTTCTTTTCTCGCGGGCCTCGTTGCTCTGGGCGCCGCCAAGGGTCGCGCGAGGCATCCAACACCTGTGCAGCAGGAAGGCCAGATGATTGCTTCGCGCCTGCAGAGCATCGCCACCCACATGTTTGTTGCTCGAAGTCAGAGGCCGAGGGAAAAAAAAATTTAACAGGCGGCCTCCGGCGAATAAGTATTTGCCCAACTCCTTAGAGTGCACGCAGTGCCATCTCGCATCTCGCTATCTCGTTCATTTTTCTTTACGCGTGGCTGTCCTTGCGTTTCGTCTGTGGCGCGAGCAAAGAACTAGGTCTTGTTCTGAGGACATTTGTGTTGTTGTCGCTTTTTTTCTCTCTCCCTGTTTGCGTGCGCATCTTCTGGGCTTACATCTCATTCATTTTTCTTTACGCATGGCTTGTCCTTGCGATTGGTCTTTGGCGCGAGAAAAAACTAGGTCTTGTTCTGAGGACCTCTGTGTTGTCGCTTTTTTTTTTTCTCTCTCTCTCTCTGTGTGTGTGCGTCTCTTCCGGGCTTACATCCTGCCTTTATTTCGAATTCTCCCTGCCTTCTCTCCTTAAAGCGCCTTTTTGTATACGAGGCTCCTTTTCTTCTAAGGAATCCGCAGCGTGACGAGGCGCTGTGTTTGCGAAACGCACACATCGTTCGAGCACGGCCGCGCGTTCCTATATCGGAATCCTATAGCCAAGCGGCCGGGACGCATTCTTCTTATCGCGTTGTGCGTCACTTCTTGCTCCTGTTTTTACCCGCGACCGTTTCTTGCCTTGACTGCTGCTGCTGGAGCCGTTCCGCGTATGTGTAGTACCTCCGTAGATTTGTTCGCTTCGGGAACAGGGCGTACTGCGTATACAGCTGCCGTTTCTCCCCTGGCGTATGCACAGAAGGCGAACAATATGCGCGGAGCAGCCGCGGCGTTGTTTCCGGCGGCCGACGCCTGCTCACGAGCCCATATGTATGTATACCCTTGTGCTGCACGTGCTGCGCATGCAAGCCAGGGTGCACCGCCGCCTTCGCTGCAGACTCAGAACGCGAGTCGCATAACTTGTCGTGGCTGAAAGGACGATGCCATGGTTGTTGTTTTCGCCGACCGGCAGTGGAGTTTTGCTACGGACGCGCAAGGAAACGACCCTTTATGTCCTACCTTGTTTTGTTCCTTTATCTTCCCTCAGGAGAATTAAAGACAAAGAATAACTTCCGCGAAACGTATTCAGAACATCAAGCGATGGAGACCTTCGGGAGCGGGCTGCCACAAGCCAGACTCCACATATATAGTGTGCCGTAGGATTTCCTCATCCTTAATTTCTTTATTCCTCTGTTGTTGTTTTGTTTTTTCTGCGTGAATATATATCGATATCCGACAAAGAAAAACATGGGTGCATACGATGTGCTGTTAGATTTTCATGTTCCGTATAGAGAACGCGCCTTCCTTACTTTCCAACTCCGTTTGTTTTTGCCTTTCGCATTCTTTTTTCGCAAACGTAGGCGTAGCCGTCATCGACTTCCGTTTGCTGTATGAGCCGACTTTGCGTCATAACTTTCCGATATTTTTAAAGCCAGTTTTGGAAAAGAATTGGGCACTTTCGGACTGCGTTCGTTTACATATCGTACTTTGAGAAGCAGCTTATAGAGCTCGTTCGCATGAACCATATGTGCCACTCTGAACAGTTCTCTCACTTTTTTTCGATCCCGAAATGGGCCTGGTGGTCCATACCAGAGGTAAGCGGAACGCCGAGAAGAAAACCGCTGTCCCTTAGTGCATTTTTACTCAATGTTTTGAGGCAGGAGGAAGACATTTTTGAAATTTAAGAACTCTTCCTAAAGGGCGCACTTGTTGGCTAGGCGCTGTTTGTTCCATGATTTGAACCCCCGCTGCAGCCTGGTAATGGGGACCGCGGGATTTCTTTTTTTTTTTTTTTTTTTTATCGAATGCCGGCGCTCGTGAGAACGTCTCTGTTACGCGCGCCGCTTGCAGTGTGGTGTACCTCCAACAAAGACCTTTCATGCGGGGCGGCCGACGTTCTCCTGATGCTCGCATTCTGAATGTGGTCTAAGTTATGAGCGCTGTACAGGAAATGGACATATTTCAATGCGCTTCCTTCATTCCCTGCTTGTTTCTTCCGCCTGTACAGATTCCAGTTTGCTCAGCCGTTTCGTCACGTGCAGATATATCTTTTAGCTAGGTTGGCTTTTCGTTCTCCTGTCAATATACCGCGGTTAGCATTTATTTGTGATTGTTTTGTCTGTCTTACCTCGCATCTCTGCCGAGTTATTTTTTATCTACTGTTCTGAAGTGGATGAGCAACGCGATCAGATAGAATCCGTGTATTAAACAACTCAGGTATAATATTCATGTTTCACTGTGTGATACTTGAGCCTGCGTTTTCTCGCCCTAATTCCTCTGACGGAGAAAGAATCTATGCAAGCCCAGTGTTGGGTTACTGCGACAAGATTCTTCTTATTGCCCAACTGATCAGTACTGCTGGTACCAACTATTTTTCACCTTGGTTTGAAACTGACAGTCGTTACGGCTGAGTTATAGTTTGAGATGCCCGTTGCCTTGGAAAATTACCAGACCTCTAATGGAGCAATGTCCAGGCCGTAAGAAGACGTAGAGTTATCCTGGGTTGTTACTCTACACACACGACGGCACTCAGAACTAGGGCACCGAAGTTGGAAGTGCGCCTCCACTTCGGGACGCCAGAAAGGCAAAGAATTTGCTTGTGGTTCCGAACTGTCATTCAACTTAACCTTTCTGTGCCGCTGCATATTAAACTAGTTACAGGGCAAGAGGCGAGAATGTTTTCGGACACCTTTTGTATGTATTCAAAAGCAGTGGAATTTTTGCTTCTTGCGTACATCATACTCAAACGTTGCAAGCTACCTCATTGGCTGCTGTACAGATTGTACAGACGTGTACATTGTGTGTATTGCGCATATAATTTATTGTGGATGCATCGCGATGCTCTTGGATCGTTAGATTGACTTTTGCAGTTGACTTCGAAAGCGGCCTATGACCACAAACGGGACAATACATGCCTGCTGGGCTTTTGTGTCTCTTTCCGTACTGTGCGACAACACGCCTTCGTACAGCAATTTCCGTATTAGAGTTGGTGCTGTCGCTATGTGTTGGGGCGAAAATACCTCCATGACAAACTCGGGCCGAACTCCTCAGGGACAGTTTGTGCGAGCCCGCCTATTTGTTCTTCTAGGGGTTTGGCTCATGCGTCACTTGCGCCATCTGGTGTTTTCCTTTCGGATAAGAAAACAAACAGCCGCAAGGAATAGCAGGAGACGGGCTGAAGGAGTCCGAGGGAAGGCGCTGGGTGCATGCAGGCATGGGACGCCGAGGAACAAGTGGCAGAAGCAGCTGCCGCTATACAAAGAAGCAACAAAGCTCAAGGGAAGGAAAGTCGAGCTCCTTTTCTTTATTGTTACCCCTTTCTTTGGCTCATTTTCCTACTTTTTCCCGGACGTTTGGATGAGGAGGGTGCGCATCGGGAAGAGCTTGGTAGTCGCACGGGTTTTTCGCTCGTAAAATCCGCTCACGAAACCGGAAACAACGACTTACGACCCCTTCGTATCGCCCAGACTGCTGCCGCCGCCGCCGCCGCCCACCGCAGACGCCCGCGCGGCTGGCTGTGCGCGCAATTTCCGCTCGGTTCCCTCGCCTTCCTTCCCGTTCGTCCGTCGTGTGCAGTTGCGCACGCGCCGAGATTTTTCTCGCGTACGAGTGGCGGATGCGATGGGGTGAGGGCGTTTACTGGCCGGGGAAAAGAGAAACGGCGTCGCTCTTTATCCTCGATATTGTTTCACCTCAGCGAAAGTAGAAGACAACGGGAACTTCGGGAAAGCGGGCGTAAAGGAAGAGCCGAGCTAAGCGGGACTAAAACGAGAGAGTGAAATATTTTTGATTGTTGTTGTTTTGCCTAGGAGAACGTTTTCTCCTTGAGGTTTTGCACGTGAGGAGAGGATAGGCCGAAGAACAGGCGCCAGCGCGTTCTTGTTTTTGCGCTGGAGTGTTAACCAACTCATGTCTACATCAGTGCATGTGTGTTAAATAGGAAAAGGGGTGCGAAGTACATATGCCGAGTCGATATACTATAAAAAGTATAAGAGCGGTGTACAATTGTTCTTTAAAACAAAGCACTCATAATTGGGACAGAGTAGTACGATTTAAAAATAGTATATACCTGCACAGCTCGTCCGCGACGAAGCTGTACACTCACGCGGCAGAGCGACAAGTAGTACAAAGAGAGGAGAGCGGTGTTAAAAGCAGCTGCATATCTAACAAGAACAAAGAACGTCCAGTAGTAGTCAGCGAGGAAACCAGTAAGGAAACAACAGCGGAGACTGCGGTAAGGTGCAGCATGTAGCCTGAGATATAATGAACCCGCACTTGTTCTGCGTTTATGTGTCTCTGACCCCATCGGCAAGTGACACAGAAAATCTCAGCCGACAGCGTGGAAACGGTCCGGTTATAATCGGCAGAGCTCTAATAAATGAGGTCGCCTCTGGGCAGTTCGGTAACTTCTTCATCACGCAAATGACCGGGCCTTCGGCCGCAGTGCTACAAGCTGGAACCATGTGTTGTGCGTTGTTTTGTTCACGTGCTCTCATCGTTTGCTCTCGCTACCGTGTTGACTTCCTGCTTTTCTTACTTTGTTCGAGAGATTTGGTAATGGAAGAGCAGTGGGCGAAAGGTCTAAGCGGAGACCGTTCTTTTCGTCGCTAGCGTCACTTTGGCCCCGGGAACGTTTCGTGAGTCCCCCCGGCCGTAAACATCAAGCGCAGCAAAGCAGGGTTGTTTGCCTTTGCCCCAATGCAACAAATCAGTGCGGCGAAGCGCTTGCGCATAAAAGGTCGCATAAAGGGGGATAAATAAAGTGGCCGCGAACAAAAGTAGTAAAAGAAAGACTGACTTTACCGCGGGCACTACGGTTCGGAGAGGAGGCCACCACGAGTGCACTCAGCGGAAAGACACACTTGCTCCCTGGGGAGTGTTTCGAAAGCAGAAACAGCACCATTCAGCCCTCGCAGTGCCCCTTATTCTTTATCTCTCTTTCGCAGTTTTGATTCGTTTTTTTCTTTTCTCACCAGTAAAGCTCGCTTGATGTTCCCGTTTGTGCGTCATGATAGCGTACTCTGTTCTTCTTTGTTGACAGAGAGCTCGTAACTTACTACAATATGCCCATAACATTTCGGCGTGCTATTCTTCTTCTTTCAAGTTTTCGCTCGCACTTAGGTAAATGGGACGCAGTAATAGCAACCTTTAGGCCTGAAAGTATTTCTTCGTTTCGACTGCTGTAGTAGTCACGGCGCTCGCTTTCTAGGACCGCTCCTTCTGTTCCCGAATAAGGCACGTGTACGGAGTACAATGCGTATTCGTGTACACTTTCGGCTATCCATCGTGAGAACCTATGAATAATCTGTTTCTGATTTCATGCTGTGTTTAGGGTTTCTCTTTCTGTAACTGGATACGGCACGTGTACGCATTGTAATGCACCCTCACGCACACTTTCGGCTTTTTGTCATGAGAACCTATGAACAGCCTCTTTCTGATTCAATGGCTATTCAGTGTTTTTCGTTACCGGATATGACACGTGTACGGACTGTAATGTGTAATCGTGCACACTTTTGGCGTTGTATCATGAGAATCTATGAGTAGCCTCTTTTTGATTGCACGGGTATATTCAGTGTTCCTTGCTTTCTTACTGGGTAGGCACGTGTACGGACTGTAGTGTGTATTCATGCGCATGTTCGCCTTTTCGTGATGATAAACTATAAATAACTTTTCAAATCTCATCAGATATTTGGAGCGTCTCGTGCAACTGTGTTTCAATGGGGCGTGTGGGGCAAGTTAGAGCAGTGCGTGTTGTTCGATACTAATAATGTAACGCTACTGAAGTGCTCTCACGAAGGAAATATTGTCACGGTGTGAAGTCTGGTCAGAAGTCAACGCAGGACACAGAAGTCACAGTGCACAAAGCGGCAGAAAACTACTAGCAGGGCCCGCTTCAACGGGAGAACTTCGGTTTCTTCTCCTCGAGGAGGCGCAAGCTCGCGATCAACGCAGAGGGAAAACAAAGACTGCCCCGTGTCAATATAATAGTAGTGCGGGCAGAAACAAGGCACAAAGAAGTGGCGCTTAACTTAATTAGACGCAATGTATGCGCAGGAAAGTGTTAATATATGCGTGCCTGTTCATGAGAGCAACGCGTCCAAGTTAGTTTTCAGGCTAACAAGAACAAAAACCACGCTGTTAAAGATTCCTTGCGGACATTTTCTCTTCAGAGTCCCAATCCACTTCTTCTTGGTGGGATAGCAGCAGCTCAACTTATTTTGCTATCATCTCTGAAACTACGCAACTCGGCACGTGGCAAGAACTTTGTCGTTGAAGAAAAAAGGGGGTTGGTTTGATTTGTGGGGTTTAACGTCCCAAAGCAACTTAGGCTATGAGAGACGCCGTAGTGAAGGACGCCAGAAATTTCGACCACCTGAGGTTCTTAAACGTGCACTGACATCGCTCAGCACACGGGTGCCTTGCTTTTCGCCTCCAACGAAAAGGGAGTCGGCTAACGGACTAGAACTCTGCGGGCATTTGGTATACAGTGCAATGTTCGCCCTTGGCTATGGTAGAACATAAGATATACTGGTCTTACAGCGATTTTTAGCAAGATAAAAAAAATGCTACGAAGTGTTTTCGCCGTATATCGGTTGATGTATCTGCTGACATGTTCATACATCTGCATACCTTGGCGGAATAACTGCAAGCGATTCGTTACCAGGGCAAATATGATCTCTGAGCAGCCACAACAGCGGGGAAGTAGACAGACTGCATAGAGCATCATGGCGCTTCCTGCGCAATCCGTAGAACGCCTCAGGACTGGAGAAAGGGAAAATTGGCACGGAAAGCGTAAAAGTGAAACGGGAAATAACCTGCAAGCTCAGTTTGCTCAGCTTTTCGCCCTTTTATTTGAGGCATCGCGATTACTTCCTCCATCGTGTTGGGAACAGGCGGATGTGATGGCGTGATCAACCAAAGACGGAACTAGATGCGCGAATTACAATAGCACGTATTTAAGTGCCTAGAAAAGGCAGCGTTGGTATCGCCTAGAGTCGCAGAGCTACCCGTGAGAGACGACGTATCCGGACTAGTTTTGATCATTTGATGTTTTAACGGACATCGACATTTAATACAACATGGGCGTTCTTGCATTTTGCAATACGGCCGCGGAGGCAGAGATTTCATCTCACGAACTTTTTTTGTTTGGTTCTTATTGCCGTTTGAATTAACCTATAAGATCGTGCGGTTGAATTTCGTATGTACTCAAACGCGCCTGTGGGGTGAATTATTGTCAGACATATAGTCAGCAGAGCGTCAATTTATTAAATTAGACAGACTGCACAATTTACCTGCAGTTGTTACAACGAATTTATACTGCAATCAATGAATAGTTAGGTGCAGCCACAGCCCACGCAGACTGCCGCACACGCACGAATACACAGTGCTAACAAAAAGACTTCTTCAGCCGGTTCGTATAGTTCGTTGGCACCAACCTATAGAGTACTACCGGCCCCGCCGGGGTGGCGCAGTGGTTACGGCGCTCAACCACTGTTCCCAAGGACGCGGGATCGAATCCCGGCCTCGGCGACCGCTTTTCGGTGGAGGCGAAAAGCAAGGCGCCCGTGTGCTGTGCGATGTCAGTGCACGTTAAAAAACCCCAGGTGGTCGAAATTTCCAGAGTCCTCCACTACGGCGTCTCTCATAGCCTGAGTTGCTTTGGGACGTTAAACTCCACAAACAAAACCACCAAACTATAGAGTACTGACGCGGAAGCACGGCGAACTTAACCGTGTGAAGATATTAGAGCTGCCAGTTCAATTACCTACTGTACAACGACGAGGCAAGGGCACAGTTATGCGTCCATGAGGAGAAAAACAACGTGGCTTAGAAGGAAATATTCACAGCGACAGCGACACCTAAGGGCTGCCCGCTGAACGCTAAAACGATCGGCTCATCGAGCTGGGAAACGGGATGTCAAGAAAAGAATACTTCTCGAATGGAGAGCCCGTGTTTGTGGGCCCTTCCTAAAGCATTTAAGAGGCCCACTTCAAATTATACCGTTCTCTCACGTCGGTACTGCCATATTGTGGTCTCCTATTACGGACTGGATATCAATTCACAGCTAGTGAAAAAGGTACTACGAGATTTGTGTGCTTGTACACATGTGAGCGACCTCACTCACCCTATCACCAGGACAAAAACATGGCATCGCCTATTCTACGTTTAAACGGCAGTTTACACAGTTGTTAAGCGTCTCCCGCTTGGCAGCTCCTCGTCGTTCGTATTCACGTCAAAGGTGGCCGTGTGATTTCAAAATGTCGGCAAAACTCCAATCGCTGCTATGATTACATGACACTAATCTCCAAACGACCGCGCGAGGCGACCCCGGAGTGCACGGATAAAACTACGCTATCGCCACTATGAGCCGATCCCTGCGCGGTGACCCAAAGACGCGGGATTGAATACCGGCCGCAGCGGCCGCTTTTTGTTGAAGGCGAAAAGCAAGGCGCTCGCATGCTGTGCGATGTCAGTGCACGTTAAAGAGTCTTGGGCGGTCGAAATTTCCAGAGCCATCCACTACGGCATCCCTCAAAGCCACGTCGCGTTGTAATCTTTAACCCGGTTAAACCAAACCATACCACTATATCCAAACGGGCGAGTTGGTGGAACATACTGGATGGAAAAACAGCGCAAAAGACAAGCACCAGAGCGTCTTGTGTTTCTTTGCTCTGGTGCTTGTCTTTTGCGCTCTTTTTCCATCCAACATACCACTCCACCCTGCACGGTGCGGCGCTTTGTCGGGATGGTTACAGATGGCTCGTAGGGTAGTACGACGTCAGTGTCAAGCACGTTACTACGCAAGGGTGGAAGAACGGGCTAGTTGGTAAATCATCTTGGAAATCAAACTAGCGCACTTCAAAACAAAGACACAGGAAGAGAACGACAACACAGCGCTGTGTTGTCGTTCTCTTCCTGTATCTTTGTTTTGAAGTGCGCTAGTTTGATTTCCAAGACGTTACTACGCAGCGTTTCACTCATGCTTGTCCAACTACTGCTAGTTTTACCCTTTTCTCTGCGTCCCCAACGAGGGAGGCGTCGGCACTCCACGAGTTCAAATCATTGACCGCGTGAATTATTGATTGATTGATTGATTGATTGATTGATTGATTGATTGATTGATTGATTGATTGATTGATTGATTGATTGATTAATTGAATGTCCTTTATTGAATGGGAAGGCTCATGGCCATGGATGGGGATAAAGGGGAGTAGACAGAATCTTCATTGTTTAGGTCGTTAATTATTCGGGTCGCACGCAACCATTTGCTCGATTTAGTCACGTCGCCGTCGTCGTCGCAATAACAGTACATCCCAGTTGTGCCGACCACAGTGTTGTAGTGTTTGTGAAAAGTGCTGTTACTGAGACCGTCAAGCCAAGCTTGCAAAGCGCACGTAAGTACGACACCAGAAATGTAAGGCGTTGTGTCGTGTCAAACACGCTACTGTGCGGAGTATCGACAAAGAAGGGACATAATTTAGTAGAACTGTGCGTCTGATACCTGCGGTGTCATGTGTAGACGGGCCACTTACTGCGGCTATCCGATAGGTGGTCGCAACTATTCTTCAAGCAGCAACACACAAGGCGCCACGGGTCCGCCGAAGCAACAGATGATGCAAGATGAACGAAGTTCGAACCTAGTTGGCAGCGTGCAGTGACACTTCCTGTTTCGTCGTCTAGAGCACAGTGGTGCATGGTTACACTGGTCACCACGAGGCGAGGAATGGGTGGGGTGGGGCGAGGAGGAGACAGGTAGGTGGTGTTGGACAGGCAGAGAAGTGTATGGAGTGAACATTACTTAGTGCAAGGTACAAAAGTCGATTCCCGGGGACCATGGAAACAATAATTAACCTACTTCGGGTACTTTAAACGGTGGAAATAGGTTCGGGTTAGCAAGACGCTGGGTTCACCATTCGTCTCTATCTTGAGCGCAATGAAAGTGACGAGCGTTCTATCACACTGCTATTTTCATTGTTTTATTGCCGTAGTATCTTCACATTGTAATAGCGGTGGCTGTAGGAAAGAGGGGCGGAATAGTTTTCCGGTATAGAATTTAGCGGTAAAACGAAAGAATGTGCGAGTCACGTCTGGAGAGAGGTAGTTTATTAGGGTTACGTATTTTTTGCTTGAATGGAAACTAGAAAGTAATTTCAAAGTAATTGCATTACCCTGCACAAGTAACTGTAATGTAATTCCATTACTTTTGGGGAGTAGTAAATAGTAATGTAATTTCCCTACATTTTCCGATTTCCAGCAAAGTGACTAGTAACGTTCAAAAGTAGTTTCAAAAGCAGTTTTGCCGTGTATAAGTTGATTCAACCACTGTGCTCGCCTCTCCCTGCCTTCGCAACGCCGAGGGAACTTCAGCGCTTGCACCTATCACCGTAGAAACCGCCCACCGCCGATTCGAGATGACGACGGGCGTTATTTTGTTTCCCGGATACCACTAACTGGTTACGCAAAAACTGAGACTGTTGCAGCTTCCGCTGTAAAACGCTTCGACGCAGGCATAAGAGCCCGAGGCTCTCGTGGTACCACTTCAGTCTCCTTTAGTAACAAATCATTCGCAGCGGCAACAACCAAGGAATGCCGAGACTTCGCAACCTGTTATCTGCTAGCGCCCTGCCGCGTGATATTGGGTGCGAGCGCCACCGAACGGCGCTAGTGTCGACCTAAGGAAGAAAGTGGGATCACGTGACTCATCTTACTGCTGCTGAAGCAGACGCTCGACTGAATTTGTGCGTTTTAAAAGCTAATAGTCGCGTTTATTTCTGTAGTTTGGGTTTATATAGAGTACTGGCCTTGCACTTTTTGATTTTGCGTGGTTACTGAGGCTGCTGAAGTTTATTTAAGCTGTTTATTTACGCTCTGTACACACGTAAGCGAGGTAATTCGGCGCAAGTTCCCATTGCTACCCGAAACAAAAGCTCACAGCCCTCCTTAATTAAAATTTGAATGGGTAAATCAGCGAGTGATCATTCTCATGATGTGCGTGCAGACATTTCAGCGAGCGTGATTTTGTCCATAGAGTTAGCGCTAAAAGTTCGGTGAGCGGTAGAAGAAACTGCGCGCGTTTTAATTTGCGCTTATCACTTGTGAAGCTAACAATACTATTACTGGAAGGATGAAAAAGATGCTGGCTTCTTCATGGAGCAGTACCCTCCCAAAGAAAGGAGGGATTGTGCGAAGGCCAGGAAGCAGATTATTCTAAATGAGCACGTTGACACGGAAGTGAACTAGAAGATTATGTCCCCTCGGGCAGCGGTATGCATGGTGAGTTGCCTCAGGCAGCATCTCCAGTACTGTAGTAAGTTTAAATGAAACGAAGAAAGAGCATTGCATGCATGCTGCGATGGGCTGATTGAGATATGCGTAATAAAAAAGAAACGATTGTGCGCGGAAAAAAAAAACAAATATCCGCTCTACCCAAGAGTGCCAATGACGTTAGTCAGTGCGCAAGAATTCACTGCATCGAACACACGTCTTCACACTTGCTAAAAAATTAATCATGTCATCCCCGCAGTCAAACTTGCTTGCTCTACTACGTTCAAGGGAGCAGGGGAAAAGTGCCGCTTCCGCCGGCGCTTTGGAAGGCGCTCAACATCTGTCAGACTACTGGCAGTCCTTTGCTCTTACTTAGGAATCCCATTACCTGTGCTCTGACTGTTTACATCTGACTGGTTGTGTGGCAGACTTTTCTTTTTTTTCCATAACAGCAGAAATGCTGCAGCCGGTGCGCGTCGTCGTGGCAGTAAGGCTCACTAACTCCGATAACTCTGATTCGGTGAAGTGCTTTTTCGCCGAATGACTGGGCCTCATACCTCAGTATAAGCTTATACAGGTCCAGACCGAGGTGTATATTAAATAAATAAATGAACGTAACGCTAACGCCCAACTGAACTGCCTGGGAAAGCATCCTAAAGCAGCCGTTTAACGTGCACGTTATCCCACTTACTTCGTCATGCGGGCTCTACCGAGAGGTGGCGCAACGACATGTCCTCGCGCCCAATATTAGGCAAGCAGAGGCAGCTGTCCAAAGCGGCAAACGATTCGTCCTCTTTGTTATAGTGCCTAGCACATGCTGCACCTTTGTTCCTCGTTTCCGGAAATGTCGACGCCAGCCTCTCTTGTCGCTTCCTATGTCGCCGATGAGTGCGGGTACCCGCTTGCGCGCCGGACGGAAGCTATTTACGGCTGCTCGGCGCCCGCATTCCGCGCGCATAATCGTATCGCTCCATCGATGGCTGCTGTGTCGCTGATCGCGAGGAAAAAATTGAACAAAGAAAGGAATCACAGGGACAAAGGAAGGGATCCTGTCGTGCACTGTGCTTTCATCCTCCGGGACGCGTCTTTCTAGTTTGTTTTCCTTTTTGACAATCATGGGCCTTAATAATGAAAGAATTGTACTTGCTATGGCTGAGGATGGTTTATTAAAAATTCCGCGCCTCTTTATGTAGCTTGTACGCGTGAATGTGGGAGGTGCGAATGCAAAAGAGGGTGCAAAGGGATGGAAGAAGCTGTTCAGTAAAGCTATTGCAATACTGCAGAAATATTGAATTATCTTACTAGGTGTCTTACTAGAGGTAACCTTGGGCTGAGTCACGGCCTTTGTAGAAAAGCCCACTCCGATTGAAACTATTCAATCAACGGTCATATTTGTATAGTATATTTTTTATTTAATTGATAGCAGTATTAATGCTAATGAGCGGTCAATAACGTTTTTCCCCTTCCTTTAGTAGACATAGCAGATTTCATGGTAAAGTGTTTATTGACGTATCCTATCAAGCATCCGCCATTGCAAAATCGTGTGTTTCAGATCCTGTCCTTTACCATGCTTACTTCCTCAACAGCGCCCCTACACTGAAATCTTTATATCCTTCCTTTATTAAATATACTTCAGTTTAAAAATAGCTTCGCTTATCTTCGCTGCTCGTAAGCAAGACCTTTTTACTAAGCATTAGTTATCTTCTCTCAAAAAAGAAATCTTACAAGGTTTTCATAAATGACAATGTGCTGCTTTCAAACGTTAACGCTAATTATGGCAAGCAAAGCCTTTCATTTTATGCGATGCATTTGTGTAACTCGGCGTATTCATGTCGGTAAAACTTTTCAAACATCCGAGTTTTTCACTAATAGCATCAAAACATTTTCTTTGGCAAAGTTGACTACTTTTTTTCTCTAACCGCTTTATGAGATGTCATTGATCACGTACAAATAGCATTTCTGCAACGATGTATGTATTCCACTCGTTTATTTAGGAGAAAGAAAATTCGGAAATGTAGATAGCGAGCGCCAGCTGCTTTCATAGCTTTCCCTCTTTAACTGCTTTCAAGTCACATCGACCTTTCTTATTCATCTTGTCCTTTTGTTTGCCATACGCTGAGTAGGAGGAACCATTCCTACTGGCCAAAAGTAAGAACGTTGTTCTCTTTTCTCTGAAGGGCAGGCCTCTCCCCTGCTTAGTGGAAAAGCATGTAGTCTAAATTTTCTGCTTCCAGACCCAATTTGTTCGGAATGCTCGGCAAAGCAAACGAAGTTACCTCTCCCCCGTCTACAAATGGTTTTCACTGACTGAGTTTCACGCAAGACCTACCACCAATTGTTTTTTTTAGCTTCATTTACGTGGTGTGCAAACTGGGAAAGCGTGAGAACAAAAATGTTTAAGAAGCAAGACTCGGGTACCATTACGTTCCCTAAACCTTGGTTCTCTAGATACAGCTAGTAATTGGGTCGATCGGAGACAAGCGGAGTTGCTTATGGGGGAATGGGGCGTGAGGACTTCGGGTCGGAAAAGTAAGGTAGTGATTGAAGGTGTAGCACGGGGATCGAAACAGTTCAGCGCGATATTTAGACAATAAAAATGAAACAGAATGAGTCATAAGTTATCCATGATGCCCACTTCTTGTGAAGAAAGACTAAAAAGAAAAAAAAGGCTCCTACAGTTTGCCGTTCCGGGGCCTGTGAGTTATATGCGCCGGAACTGAATTACTCCAACACTTGCGGTTCTCTAGCAAGCACACATATACTGCTCCTACTACTGTTGTTCGTCCCATTCCGCTAGCGCGGCGGTTTCCCTCGCCGTAGATCTCCTCGCTGCTCTTTGGTAGAAGTTCCAGTAAGCAGACTATTGTCAAGTCCGTTATCGATGCCCATGAAGATGGACCTTCACAGAGCGACAGGGTGCACGCACGGAAGCGAGCTATCACGAAACAGGCTTAGCTGCGAGCGCAGCGCGCGGGTGCGCTGACTCGACAGTTTCGCCCCACGAAAAAGAGAAGCAGCGTGTTCGGCAAGGGTTTAGCAACGGGTCACGCAGCGCAAGCGGGGCTACAAAGAATCCATTGTACTCTCGCTCCTGCTGACCAGAGCAAAAACTTCCAACCGCTCCATTGTTCCTAATGAACGGAAGGACGCTTGTCCAGCATATGCTATGGTCACCACCGCTGCTCGAAAGTCCTTGTAAGGGTTTCAAAAGTGTTTAAAAACCTTTTAACAGCAGCTGGTACATTCTCGTGAAACTTTTTGCTTTTACTTAGAACAACGGAACACTAGACCTAATTTTCTTATCCTGCCAGGAAGCTGTACTGACTATGTTCTTCCGAACTACAGAAGTGGGCAGGAACTCTACGCTTCCCTGCAGGCGTTACAACAACTAGAAAGTATTACACATGTCCGTTCAAGTCATACTCTTCGTATCGTAGTATCTAGACATAGTATTTATGGAGCGGCGGCATGTGCCGCAGATGGCTGGCCTCGATAGCAACAATTTTGCTTGGAGTATCACTGCAAATAAGCTGACTTGCGCTGTTCACTTCATTTCATTTATTTTACCCTCAAAGCCCGTGGGCATTTAATAGAGGAGTGGTAGAATACAATAGATATATTTACAGTGCAGTAGATATGCAGTTATGTACAGGGTGTTACAATTCTAATCATACAATATTAGCTAACGCGGAACAAAAACGCTGATGATCAATGATGGAAGCAGTAGTTCCGGGAAGGTGATTCCAGTCCTTTGCTGTCCGCGAGAGCAAAAACTCGACTGCATGTTTAGTTAAAAAAAAAAAAAAAAGGAATACTGATTTTATGTCAATGATCAACTCGTGACCAAACATACGATGGGAGAGGTATAAGATCGCTGCGCAGACTGGGGTTATGAAACATTATTTTATGAAGTAAACAAAGACGAGCGTACTTTCGACGGCTAGCAAGAGATGTTAACTGTAATGTACTCTTCATAGATGTTGCGCTGGCGGTGCGGTTATAGTTCCGAAGGATGAAGCGTGCCGAGTTATTCTGAATTAGTTCGAGGGTGCTGATTAGGATTTCAATAAAGGGATCCCAAATGGATGCTGCATATTCCAACTTACTGCGAACTAGAGATCTGTAGAGCAGAAGTTTTGAGTGAGATGGAAGCAGAAAAAAAGTTACGACGAAGGTAGCCGAGAGCGCGGTTGGCATTGTTAATTACGGAAGTGATTCTGACGTTACCAGGGTGCGGGAGAGAAGCGAGACATGAGGCGGGGAAAGATGAATGCGTGCTGCAAGCTCAGTGACTGTCCCTCCCTCGTCAGGGCATGAATTGCTGTCATGGTCGAGCATAAATACAGCTCCATCGTTCAGCTTTAGCTACAGGACAGGCTTTAATGCAGTTAAAGCAGCCGAATGTTCCCTGTTAAAGACTTTTCTCGCCTGTGACAGCCCCCTAACCATCTCGACCGCGAGTCTATTTACAAAGAGGAGTAGCATACGCTAAACCTACGGCGAGGTTGGCTTCTTTACTTAAAGCATGCATCGACTGTTGGTAGTAAGGAAGGTCGGTCGTAACGTCCCAGGAAAGTTTCTTGGGGAGTCATTATAAAGAATAAATCTGGCGTAATATAACGATGAAACCACAGCAACCACTGATGGACTCATTTTCAACCGCTGTTTTCGAGAAAATCACCTTGGCCCGCAGTAAAGTAAAATGGAAGACATGGGAATGAACTTTAATTGTGATCATAACGATTTGCATTAAAGAAAGTATACTTCATTTGGAAGTTTCCTAGCATTCTTGCATAAACCACAATTTTGATCTTCCTTCTAGAGTGCAACATAAAGTATTACGCTCAGCTTTGGCCTGGACTCCTGTCTTCATTAAATGAATCTCATTAAAGTAGTGTGGAAATGCGATGCGCCTGGCCACTTCAGCTTATTTTCAGTGCTGCCTTTACCAGGGATTTGTGAAAAAAGGAAAACCTTCGGCCCCTATATACGACATTATAATTATTCAGAGGTATAGGTGCAGAGTGAAACCGTCTTTATATACCCAACAATTTTCTTCTTCTATGACCTGTGTACTGTTTTGAGGTGTATTTCTTTGCTTTCTCACATTTATTATTCGAAGGATTATCAGAAATTAAAGTCATTATACAAAATATAGCAGGCTAAAGTGACTAGCCAATCTTCGAACTCTGGTTCATAGTTTCCACACGTCTGTCAATTAGGGAAATGAGCGCGCGCTGCCTAGGCAATATTTTATTACATCTCATATGGGCACAGTCTCGCCAGAAGTCTGTTTTTCTCCTTCGAGAAATCTCTAGAAGAGATGAGGCCTGCTGCTGTCTTTATGCTTTTGCCTTGACATTCATTGAATAGAAAGAAGGAAAAAAAGATACCAGAGGGGCATCAAGGAATGAAAACTCAAGAAAGCACCCGCATGCCTTGCCAAGACACGCCTGGCCTTTGTCCTAAGCAAAGCTCTGCCCTCGCGAGAAGTCATTACTGGAAGACGAAGGATGTACGTGTTCCGTACAGCGAGCAGTTTTCGTTCGTGAGCCAGCGTAAATCTTGATTTCTCCTGAAAGCTGCCGAGGTTCGCTCGTGATCGATTAAAGTGAGTGAACAACGAAAAGTTCGCAAAGGGTGTGTTTTCATTTAGAGTGCGATCACTTTCATTAGCTGACGGAAGATGCGTGAGAGCACTTTGTTCGTGACCCTAGGAGTCACCGAGATGCTTGCATGAGACAACGCTATGGATGTCTGCGGTCGTACGTCGTTTTGAGTGTACAGAAGAGCAGATTATTGTTTTTTCTTGCTTTTGAGAATTCATATCCTGATATAGACGTTATACTGGTCTTGTTTGACGCCTAAAATGTGACTGCACGACAATTCTGCAAATTAGTAACCGAAGCTCAAGAGCGTAGACGGGGGAGGGGGGAGGGGCGGTCTCAAAACACCCCCCGATTTTTCTGAGCGCTGCCCCTTTCTTTCGGCATTTTTCTTTTTTCGCCCACTGCATCATTTTTTTCTATCGATGCCGTCGTATATATTTCTAACTACGCCACTGCCGAAGCTTGTACAAGCTGCTACAGCATTCCTTCAAATCAAAGCACCTGATATGGCAGTCATGTGTGTTTTCATAGCACTAAACTTTGCTTGAACTGTCCTCCCCCCCCCCCCCCCCCCCTCTAAGCATTCCTTACCGTATCCTAATGAGATTTGTTCCCGAGCAGTGTCGATTTTAAATTTTGTGCATTTAAGATAGACATCCTTCTTACGTGAACAAAGCACGCTTATGTTCAAGAATTTTATTGATGCAATACTCTACCGTAATTGAATAACATATGCAGGCGCGGAAGGTTGTCTACGCGTCCGAATAGATTGCTGATGACTTACAACAACACGGCGCATGCTAGCCCGTGTCGTCGGGATGCCTATTTTAACCTAAGATGTCTTTTACTGTCATCAGTGAATGTTACCATTGTAAAATATTGACTATCGCTGCAGAATTCACCCTCCAGATGAGTGCGTTATTTTTGCTGATCATCATTGTTTTATTTATCGTCAAAGACTGCTGCACCTCTTCCATATGGAAAACGGGGGCATCTCGAACAAAAGCTTCCTTTCTGCTTTCTTGCAACTCGTATGGATTAAAAATATTCCTTCGTCAGTCACATGCCTTCGCTGTTAACTTTATTTGCCGTGAGCGCTGCTTTTGTTTATACCCCGCCAGAAAGAAATATTTATTATCTGCGCCGCCTACAAAGGGTGCTTCAAACGGCGCCGCCACGCCCGGCAAAGACGCACCAATTAGCGGACCACTCGACCGGAAACGCCAAACGAGTCTTGACACAAGAGAAACAAAGAGGCCCCCTTCCCTCAGGGACGCTTCAAAGACGCTGCCGTCACAAAAGCAGACTTCTACGCTTTTTTTTTCTTTTTTTTGCGAAAAGGAAATGGGGAGAAGGAAGAGAATTCAATGGATTGAAAAGGAAAGAGCGAGGGAGGAAGAGGAAAAAGGCGTTTCCATTTTTTTTTTCTCTATGGGAATGTAAGGTGTGGGAGAAGAGAAGAGACTCTAAGGAAAATGTGGGAAGACTGGGAAGACTTTGGTGGAGACGGGAAGATACAGTAGAAGAGTTTACTTGTAGTTTCTCCTCTAAAAGGCGAGGTGCTGAGTAAGTACGTTAAGGGAAAAAGGTAGAAAGTAAGGGAAAGTGAAAGTCAGGGAAAGAGGGAAGAGATGGGAGGTTGAGAAGAAAACTTTTAGTCCGGTCCTTTGCACGCCTCACGCACGCGCCAGCTTTAGCACAGCGTGTACAGTTGGGTACTCCTCTTCCTGAATGCCGTGAGTTTTGATCCTCTTAGCCTAACACCCGAGCGCTGCTGTACCTTGCGCGGGGGATACGCTGCCCTAATTGTTTTGGCTCGCTTCCCCGGTGCCTCTCCCCAATTGCGGCGTTCGGGAGGGCATTAATTGGTAATCCCGAGCCGCCGTCGCGTCGGCGCTGACTGAAGGAGAGCGCGCTCGTCTGTTCAACCGTTCCCCTTCACTGGGTTATTCCGCATGGCGTCGTTGCCGATGTTCCCTAGTTCGGGAGCAATTCGTGCAAGTTTCTTAGCGCCCTGGGAAAAAGAACAACATCCCGGACTCAGTGTTTTTTACATATTTTTTTCTACAGGAAGAGAGGGAGGGAGGGGGCCCAGTATATTTATATTTTTTTTTTCTACAGGAAGAGACGGAGGGAGAGGGTGCATTTGGTCTTTGTAGTCCTTCCACGAGGGTGCGAGTGAAGAAGAGAGAGGGCAGAGGGGGGGGGGGGGGCGGGATCTCGTACCTACAAAGCACACATGTAGTTGAATAGCTACCATATAGAAGTAAAGTAATTACTTTCAACGCATGTGGAGAGGTGTAGGTGTGAGGGCTCCCTTTTGCTGCTTAGATGGAAATCCTTTGGCCTTAGGACTTATGACCAAGATTGCACATTAGTGCTCCGAAGTTGTAGTCTAAAAGGAAGCCTTCTTGTTTCCATTTCAGTTGTTTTAAAATTCGTCGCACCTACCACACTAACGGCTTTAAATATTGTATTGAACTTGATTAAAAAAATCAAATTTTTAATTCCACCCTTGAAATTCGATGCATAAATCTTGATAATAATCTATTGAAATTCATGTCCCGTTGTCGCAGCCAGCTGCAATTGGACGTTAATTTGTTCTGCGATAAAAGATCTAAAGAGAGATTTACTGTAAGATAGCTGATGTTGCTTTGCCAGGAGCACGGGTTAGACTCGACGACATAATGTAGCCATTATGAATAGGCAGAATGGTTTGGTATTCAAAAATGTCCTGCGGAGTAATAAAGCCGGTCGTGATCTTGCTCATTTGTTTGTTCCTTTGTTCGATTTTTTTATTGTGCGTTTTGTTTTGCAGTGCATAATGTTTTTCGTTCGTGAGCTAAATATTGTTAGATAATGTATGCACCTCTACGCCGGAGCAAACAGCGGTGAAGTTTAGCCTCACTGTGTTCTCCAAAGCTGCATTGTTGGCACAGTAGTGAAGATTGGTCAACTCGAGGCAGCCACACAGCTTCCTGCAGCGAAGAAGCTTTGTCAGCGTGCAGTCGTTGCCTCCCCTCAAATGCCGCATTAGCCTTCGCTGGTTTGCTCAGGTGAGCGGCTAGACATCAGGCAAGCACAAGGCACAGCCACGGACTCCTCATCACCGTCTCTTTATAAGATTCATTTTGTTATCTTTGTTTTAGCACGACAACACGTTGAGGGCCCCGTGTCGCAGAAAAGCTGGTGTCGACGTTGTGGTTGTAACGCGAAAATCAGAAGTAAAGAAACAGTAAAATTTTTGCGGAAACCCGCGAAGTCGAATACGGTTACTTCGAAGTGCGTGGCGAGTACGCAACCACTTCGCCACAGAACCGCATTGCTTCTCATCGAATAAAGGTGGACCTAATGTATGCCTTGCCTTATGACTGTCAGCTAATGTTTAGGGGCTTTATTAGAAAGAAACTAATTATGGAGGTAATAGTTAAACGAGTAGCAAATTAGATCGGTTCCGCTTTGTTTACCGCCGATACAGCTCTCACGTGAGAATTCCTTCCATCGTATACGGCGCTGCCACAACAGATGGCGCGAGCCGCCGCCCGTCTCAAACGGCCATTAACGTGCCCGTGTAACAGGGGTATTATAGTATATCCATCCATTTTCATCAAAGCATGGGGATTTAAACGTTATCGCGTTCAACTTTTAAAGGCGAAGCTTAAACGTCTTCCAAATTTTAAGTATCTATTCTTTAATTTCAGAAGGCAATGAGAACAATGCTAAACTGTTTAAACTAGCAGTTGGGGCGGAAGGTTAGACGAGAAATCGTCCAGAGAAAGTCCTCACCGCTCCATCAAGTTACGTCAGCATGGCAGACTCGCAATGCCACTCATGTTGGTGTAGCCGCCTTCACTCATGCAATCCTACTCTCTCCTATTCCAACTCTTCTCGAAACCTTCCCCCTGGAACTATACACTTCGCCCCGTCTTGCATAAGCCTGCATTTTGCTTCGTCAGCGCCTCCAGCGTGCTCCGTCATCTCTCGAGATTTGATGCTGCACTTTCACCGACCCTGTTCACCCACTTCCGACGCAGCAAACGTCACATTTTGTTTTTTGTTTTTCTTTGTATTCCCCGTTACTTCATAGTTGTGTTTACTTTCGAGTTCCCTCCTTATCTCAAAACTATCATTCGCACCGCTGCTGCGTTTTCTGTTCATTTTAACGGTCTGCGCCAAACCAACTCACTCCATGTTTTTTTCTTTTTGTTCGCACTTTTTCTTTTCACTGCAAACTTTTCTACCGACGATCGGTACAGGGGCATGTGGGCAAACTCAATAAAGGGTCGAATGCAACCTTTCCACTATTGATCCGCGACTCCTCATTCTTGTTGCTCTCATTTATTTGCGGGTGTGAGCTTGATATGGGGAAATCGAGTTACATTGCCTGCCATGTTTCAACGTAACTCTGACGGCGGGGCAACAATGTCTGTGCGTGTGGCCGCCCGATGACCGGCCGCAGCCAAGCGTCTATAAGCAACCTCCTCCCTCTCAGCGCCAGCTTCATGGACCATCGATTGCGCTCCCACGCCGAGTTTGCCGATTATTCCCCCTCCCCATCTTAACCCATCTTTCGTAACCGAGGGCTGGGAGCAAGCAGGAAGTTCAAAATATTGGAGTTGAATCGATTTAGCACCGGGAAGTGCGGTCGGGTTCTGCCGGCTTTGGGAAGGCAGACGTGTGTTGGGCGACCGCTTTGCGCGAGAACGAAGATCGCGAACACTTGGAGCGTTCTTTACCTATTTATTTTGTTGGGGTTTCTAGAGAGTGGTCCAGCTTCTCTCGCACTTAGCTGTCTGCAGCTGGGCTTAAAGTCAAGCCCGCGGAGAGACAAAGGGCGATCGAGTGGTCAAGGAGGCGGAATGGCGCGCCATCTGTTAGAAGAACGCCTGGGAGCGATTGGGTGGAGCAGGGCTTTGGGTGCACGGCTCACAGCGGCTGTCGTTCCTTCGCTATCTTTTTTTTCTTCTTCTTTACGCAGCCGATGGGAAGACAGGGAAGGCAGAGTGAATTGTTAAAAACTGGGTTATGGAGTGGCCGGGTTTACGAGGCGGGACAGGTTGCAACAACTTAACTTACTTCCCCAAGAACGGGACAACAAATGACTATGTTTCGCAACGGCGGGTGCGCGGCTGTGCGCTGCCGACCAAGTCTGTGCCGACAAGAACACTAAGGGCGAAAGGATGATAAAACGCACCACACAAGCATCGAAGGGGGCTGAATGCTGAGCGGCACCTCTTCTGCTGTTTACTCGGAGCGTCTGGGAAGAAGTTTCCGGTGCAACACCTTGCGGCTCGTAATTCAGAGGCTTACCATGGCACGTCGGACCCGATTTAGTTTTTTGCATCACTGTACGTGCCTGCCTGTTTTTGAGGACGCATAAGTGGATTGCCGTATTAATATATATATTTGTTTTCCTCTTCCTTAATGCTCTGGGAAAGAGAAGGGACAGGACAGGCTCTGTGAACTCCTGCAGCTGCAAGTATTCGTACTTTGAGTCGCTTCAATCGGCATGCACTTACATCTGGATTTGTGCTCAGGCAGCAGCTCAGAGTTGAAGAGGTGGCTTTGTGGTTTAGTGGGGTTTAACCTCCCCTAGCGACTCAGGCAATGAGAGACGCCGTAGTGGAAGACTCCGGAAATTTTGACCACCTGGGGTTTTTGGCTCAGTCCTAGAGCACTGACGACTGTGGGGATTTTTTTTACCAGGGAGCAGCTGCAAAATTAACGTCATCGCATTACCTTTGTACAAAAACTAAGCGATCGTCTTATTCTGCTACACGGTGTACACAAAAATATTATCATTAGTCCAGTTGGTGCGTTGACTCGATGTCACAAGCTGCCTCACCTATTATACAGCGGAAGATGCGGGAGCTTATGGCTGGAATATAGAGCGAAATTCACGGAACTCCGTCGCTCCTCTGGACAAGATTCGACAAGCCGATGGGGCAGCGACCGCCTGTCCTTGACGCGGCTGCTGCATAGTCGGCCGAGGGTATAAAATAACCGACAGCAGCACGCCCTCACCAGTGCGTTTGGGAAGATTCAAACTTCCGGCCACTCCGCGGTGCTTCGAAAGCGTATTGTGTTTCTTCGGGCCCGCGATCGACGCATCGTCCTCTGCACCTGTACGGCCGCCGCTACCGAGCAACACAGCCTTCGACGCCTCAGCAAACAAGAAAGACGTGAGAATTTCATTCGCCACGGACTATTGTTCAATCGAACATTATTTTCGCTTTGTTAACTTTTGGCCTGACTTAGTAGTATTTTTCGCTGTGTTCTTATGTAACTTTTGCTCATACTTATAATATCTGAAATACCTGCTTTATTATCTTTATAGTCTTCACATTTTTTATCACAGTGTTTTGTTCATTGTCGGGTTATTTTTTTTTTCTCTTATCATTTATTTCTTCGTCTTTATCAATATCTTGTCGTGGCGTTGTATTCTCTTTCATTGTACTCTATTATTATCAGTGTAATTTTGGTCTGCTATTTATAAACCTTCAATTGTTTGTAAAAGAAAGTGACCTATTTGTACTTATTCCTCAATCACACACCGACACACGTGCTTCACGGGTTGACCGGCCTAACTTTTAAATGTGTTCACAACCCTCATAGAGGAACGGCGGGTAATCGTAAAGGGGATCCCGCACCTCTTTTGACCGTAAAGGCGGGGGTTTGTGACACTCGAATAAAACGTTTTTTTACACTTAAGCTTGTGAAATTCTACTGGCTACTAGAAGATGATTTTCTTTTCCGATTTTCAGTTTCTGTTTTTAATGCATAGCTAAAATTCTCAGATTTTACTGGTAATGTCGGAGATTTCATTCTTCGGAGTATCTAAGGATGCGTCCGACGAACCCAGTTCATTCCCATTGAATGTAAGGAATGGCGTCTAACGTCTCCTGCTGTTAATGCTGCTTGTTACATGCGCTCTCCTTACGAAGTGTTTGCAAATTGCGCGCCACGAAGTCTGAAGACTTTCGAGCAACTGCATAAAGAACTTCATCTATTCTTATGTCTCCAGATGCCGCCCTGTCGATGCGGCTATGACAAAACATATGTATTTAGAGCGTTCCTTGTCGAAAAAAACTACAGAACCATGTCAAAAATTCGATAAAATATTCTGCAGTTCTGTCGTAAACGTCAAATTTTGCTGTAGTTCGGTAGTACTTTTCTGTAGTTCTGTAGTAGCTTTCTGTTGTCTGTAGTTCTGTCGCGCTTTTCTGTTGTAACTACAGGAAGCTCTGATGTTATTATAGAAAGTTCTGTTGTCACATCAGGTTTCCCGTCAAAAACCGCACAGATATTATGTCGTAACATCAGAAAATTTTCTGTAGTTTTTTTCCGACTGGGTTCGTTCGCCGCGACTAAAACCACTGACGCGCGCGATGAATCCGCGATCCTAAATGCACCCGGTTATGTTCAGACGCATTCAAACACTCCCAGCGTTCTGAAAATGGCACAGATCGCCGTCCTCACGGCCGACCTTGCGCAGCGAGCACTGTCGTCACTCGCACCAGGTCAGGCGCAAGCGGCGGCGGCAGGTGGCGCGACATTACTCTTGCAAAGATGTGTTGGCTCGGTGGTCTTCGCACTGGGGCTTAGTAAATGGTCTCGTAAGATCTCACCACGTTCAGCTCGTGATTTATACAAGCTGTCAATTGCGCATAGAACCGCAACATGTGGCTGTAAGCTCTTTTAGGGATGCATCATCCGTCCCAGGCACAACGTCGTGCATCTTACCTTACCGACCACCCGTCCGTAACACGCGAGACGTGTCATTCTATCGCTTATTGGCCGGCAAACAGTATGCTCTCCTCTGAGGCTTTTGTTTTTTATATGTTACCTCACAGACATGGCATAAACAGCAGTATATATGTCAAAATTATTTGAGACATTTACGATTGTTACGGTGCATGCTACGGTGACATAAAGACGATGGCCAAGTCCGACGAACTCGAGGCTAAGACGGGCGCCGAGGAGCAAATGTAAAGGTGGTAGCGTGTACGAGCCACCTCTGACAAAAAAAAAAAAAAAAAAGAAAAAAAAAGGCAGACACAAAAAAAAAAAACGTATCTTTTGTTTTCTCTCTGGAAGCGGGAGGGGGGGGGGGGGGGCAGAGTTAAGGTAAATGACTTGCCTTCAACTTGGACATTGGCGCAGAAGTTCGCGCACGTGTAGTTTAAACACCCCAGGGCTCGAGTTTGAAACGAGCTGAAAGGCCCCCGCTCAGCCATCATCACACGGGCATTTTGTGGTGCCTGTTCGGCGCGTATACCTAGTCTTCATCTACACTCTGCCCACAAAGTCTCTCGCAGACTAAAATAACGTAAAGGTCCAGCACGAATTCTTGAAAATAATAGATTCTAGTTCGACATTTATGCTTACCCTTCCAGCATTAACAGTTTCGTTACCAGCATACGATTCCATCTTCCAGTCCGATAAAACTGTTCTTGCTAAGTTCGCGCCGCTTTTCTTGTCGCGTCTGCTGTCTTCACGTCGTTCTGTGTCTTTCTCAACACAGCAAGAAAGCCAAACCTGACAAATTGCCCCGAGTCACGTATTTCAATAGTTGCCGTTTTTTTGTGGTAATATATTTCGTTTGTTTCATTGAAGCGTTATCCGTCAGGCTACGTCTCGTAGGTATATGCATGAAATTCTGGCATTACAGGGGACCGCGCTCGGTCCTTGTTTGCTACTTTTTTGTTTACCGCACTCAGTAAACATCCCCAAAGACACTTCTGATGAAAATCTACTTTCCTACTAAATGCGCCAGCAAAGGGAAGCGCGCATCTGCTCGCGTCATCAGCGTTCCAGCCATGTTGTCTTGAAAATTCAACGAGAAAGCTCGCTATTACCACCATTCGCGAAAAAAAAAAGAAAAATTATAAGAACGGAACAGGCTTTGCCCCGCACCTCCTCCACATTCGAGAATTCCACGGGAAGGAATTCCTTTGAAACTCGACGTAATTTGCGACTAAAAAAAGGCCTCCATCGTTTGCACTCGTTAGAGCGAGACTATCGCTATTTACGAGTTCGAAAAAGAGAGGATGCTATACAGAGCGAGCCTGCCACGGCGTCAGCGTCGCCACCGAACCAAACTTCCGGCACCCAGTGACGTAAAGCGCCGTCCTTTCTTCCCCGCGTGAGCTGTGCAGCTGCGTTTCGCGAGTAGCTCCGGATTCCGCGGTGCCCCGGGCGATTCTAATAAAATCCTTGACGCACAGCAGCGTCGGCGGTGGCCGCGGAGCCCTACTTGCTCCCTTCACGAGCCGTCTTACCCGTGGCAGCACCCTTGACGCAGCCGAAGGCGTCCTCGTCGTCGGCTTTCTCTTAACGTGTTTGCGCGTGCCGAGAGAGGGCCGCTGCCACTCGGGGGAATTCGCGTGAGAGATGTATATGTGCTCGCGGGATTCTGCCGCCATCCCGAGCTTTCTGCTGACGGTCCTGAAGGAGGCGGCACATTTTGTAGAAAAAGAAAAATCTCGAGACTGCTTCGGCGTCCATGGACGAAAGCGCGGGCTGTGAAGAAAAGAGCCCGGGAAGATCGGATATATATCCTTGGCCGGCACGGCGTCTGCGAACTCTTGTGTACGAGAAAGCAGTGCGACGCAACTCATCGTCTGTCGTGCCGGTTTTTTGTTCTTCAGTGGCGCGCCGTTTAGTTTTGCTCGAACTGACTGGAACACGGCCCGCGCACTACATCTCCTGTCATGTTTTCGGCCGCCTGTATACACTTGGGCGTGCATGAAAAGCCGTGCTGTATGGGTTTGCGTCTTCCTCCTCGCCTGGCTGCCGGCCAGCGGCACTCTGGAACTTCTGGTCGTGTCACGCGCGTCTCGTGGGAGAACACGTGGCGCGATGCCATTTCTTGCGCTCGGTCTCCTGTAAATAATGGTGCACATCTTTCAGACCTACTGGAACCGGACGAGAAACTGGGAAACAAAGTAGCTCGCTTTGTACTCTAAGTTTTGTTCTTGATGTCCCGTTAGGATGTCATCTCCATGGAAGTGCAGCCGCCACGCGATTATTACCGGGGACGAGTTGGGCCGAATGCTTTTTGGCCACGTCAGGTCGTCACTAGCTCTTTTGAAGGCAAGACGGATAGAAATTCAGTGGTGCTTCATTCGTGTTCTATTTCCTTTTTTTTTTTTTTTTTGTTGTTGTTGTTCACGAGATGGGGGGCCCATAGATCGTGGTCAGCTTGTATACCGCTAGCGAACGAGTGACCTTCTTCTGCCCACAAAACGGAAGCTGTACTTGCGGCTTGAAGTAGCAGAGCTACTAAAGCGAATATGCACCCTCATCATATTAATGTAGCAAGCATCCGCTGCGCTGGGAAGTGTCCTTCACGACGCGAGACTTCCGCATCTCTCTCTCTAGCCGCTGCCATTTATCGCTTGCCGGAAACGGCCTCCTAGGCGCATCCTAGTTGGCTGTACTCGCGATGAAATACGGCTGGAATTTCAACTATTTCAACCAGCTCGTGCATGACTTCGCGTCTGTGACAACTTGAACGTTTGTCCTATCTCTGTCGCAAATGGTTTAACTCAAAGAAAAGGGAACGTTAAGCTTGTCCTCGTTGAAGGACACATTCCTTCCTTGTTGAAGGAAACATTCCCCTTCCCCATTTTTTTACTCTAGGAATGTTCCTTGACACCAGTGTGATGAAAATAGTGGCACAGACGTTGTTGTTTCTTTCAATGTCGGAGGCCATGAGCCCTCCATCTCAGTGAGAGCGCTTCGCTTGTCCTTGTACCCTTATACGATTTATATTGCAAGGCAGCCACACATCGGAATGCTGTAACTTGCACAAACTTTCATCGCGTTGTAAATTAATATGACGGCATGCCAAAAATGGTGCAAAAATATTTTTTTTTTCCTAAAGTACTCACAAAGGTCCTCGTTGCAATTGCGATCACGAGCACAAAATTATACTAGGAATGTTAAAAAAAAAAAAGTGAAAACAATCTCATTAACAGCCATACACAGCGGTTTATAGTTTTCGTTACAGGAAATTCTCAGGTAATTGAAACAAGAACAAGTGTATTTAAACTCACATTTCGTGTTAAGTCTCGTGCATTAATCTACCTATTTTATTTTTGTTTTTGTTCTCTTTGCGCGTCCTCTCTGTTTTCAGTGACATCGGGCGCGAAATTGAGGGGCCATGGGTTCGGATTCCGCCGGTGGCACGTGGTTGTTTTTTCTTGACACATTATATATATATATATATATATATATATATATATATATATATTGAAGGCTCCGCCTTCTAGAATACGGGTTCGCGAGCGATGGCCTCGCCCGACGAGTGAAAACCAAGTCTTTCTTAAAAACACCGGTTTATTCCGGATCAACAGAAAAGTATAAAATAGAAAAGAAACAGCATTGGTCAGAACTGCGCTGGAAACATGCCGTCGAAGTTCGCGACAATGGACTATGCGGAATAAAACGGAACATGGGTCAGGGCTTCACCGCGACAACACAAAACACACTGCGGCGCGGATAGGGCGAGTAATAGGGCCAAAGCGCTGATCACGGTACAAAAACATTGCTACTCGCGTGGCAGCACTCACGCTAACACTCCTAAGGCTTCCTTGAAGGCGCCGCTTCCGTCTTCGCCTCGCAGGACTCCGCTCCGTCGTCCGTGTACATCCCGCCGGCTTGGGACGCTGCCACGCCGCCCTTCTCTGGCCGGCCGCCCGACGAAAAAGCCCCGAGCCCTGCTTCCAACGCGCTTATCTACCCTCTGTCTCGCGCCGATAACATGCCGCCCCCGCTCCGGGCAGCTCGCTCATGCGTACTCGCGCTGCCCGGGCGGACACCAACACAAACAGAAAAAAGCGCGCGCGGTTCGAAACGCTAAAAGGGGCTGTGGGGCCCCACACTCCCCCCCTCTCAAGACGGGACACCTCCCGATGTGTAAAACAACAACAACGCGGGATAAGGACGGAACTGGTACTGCTGCTGGCGGGGCGCATGGTTGGAGGTATCCGCCGAGCGTGGGTAGCCGTAGTGCCTGGTAGGTCAAGTGGTTCTATGTGGCTAGTGGACGGCCGTGGTAAGCTCGGAGATCGGCCACGTTGACTGGTCCGGCTTCTCGACCACCCTGCACATGGCGAATAAAGTAAGAAAGCCGAGACGCGCGCTTTGTTATCGTGTAAGGGCCAGTCCATCGTGGAGCGAGAGAAGCAGCAAACCCTTTTGCTGCATCACTTAGTGGGTGCGTGCGGCGAAGGACTTTGTCGCCGACTGTGAATTCCAAAGGTCGCCTTCCCTTGTTGTACTGGTTACAGTGTTCCAGGCGGGCAAGGTCCAGGTTTTCCCTTGCCTCCTTCAGAGTCTCGGCCAAGCGGCTGGAAAGATCATGAGCAAATTTAGAATGGCTAAGACCCGGTAAATCAGAGCCATTCAGAGCATGCTCAATAGGGAACCTGAGCTCACGACCAAGGAGAATGGCCGCTGGCGTAAAACCTGTTGACCGGTTTACCGTGGTTCTTGTGGCGAAGGCCATCTCCTGGATACGAGCGTCCCAGTCCTTGTGCCGCTCCGTGAATGCCACCATCATAGTCTTTAGATTTCGATTCACTCGCTCTGTAATGTTTGCTTGAGGATGGTAGGGCGTAGTCTTTTTGTGCTGCACGCCAAGAACTTTGCAAGTGGCAGTGAATATCCTACCGCTGAAATACGTGGCATTATCAGTGATAAGCTGAGCTGGGAAACCAAAGCGAGTGAATGTTTCTAGTAGCTTATCCCAAATTATTTTCGAGTCTAGCCTACTCAGGGGATACAATTCTACCCATTTCGAGAAATGATCAGTAATTACTAACAAGTAGCGATTCCCTTTCACTGATCTGGGATAGGGACCCATTATGTCGCAAGCTACAATTTCCCATGGGTATCGGCTCTCTACAGGTTGCATGAGGCCCGGTGGTTTTCCTCCCCTTGGCTTCGCGGTCTGGCAGGTATGACAAGTGCGGACGAATGTCAGGACATCCCTTCTCATGCGGGGCCATGTTGCAACGCGACACAATTTGTCATATGTTTTCTCAATGTCGCGGTGGTCAATTGGGATTTGCAGAAATCCCCTACTGCAGTCAAGAGTTGTAAAAAATTTTGCTGACCCAAGTGAGTACATGACAGAGTCAACAGACGGGAAAGGGTAAGAGTCTCGCACTGTCACAGCATTCAGACGTCGATAATCGACACACAACCGTGCTGTTCCATCCTTCTTAGGCGCGAGAACAACAGGAAACGCCCAGGGGCTTTTTGATGGTCTCACCGCACCGGTAGCCACCATTTCGTCGAGGGCCCCATCCAGCAGCGCTCGCTTGTGGACACTCAAGGGCCTTGGATTGAATCTGATAGGACGAGCATCGCCGGTGTCAATCCTGTGGGTTAGTACGTTGGTCTTCCCCGGCGCCTCCGTGAACATTGCTGCAAAGGGCCTGAGCATTGTCTCGATTCTGCTTTTTTCCGCTGGTGACCCCGTGAAGGAATTCAAAACGGTTAGAATACCACAGCCTGTGATATTGGCCGAATGGCCGTTCGTGGCAAGCAACTGTGACTGTGGCTCAGCGGCCTTAGTTTTGAACTGAAATGCTTCTGTACCGGTGCCATACCGGTAGGTTCCCTTACTGAGATCTATAACGATTCCTGCCTTCACTATGAAGTTACGGCCTAGTATGACTGGCCAGGATAGTCCGGGGAGGTGTAAGAAACGCTGTCTAATCTTTCGACCATTTATAGCAACTGTTAGGCGGGCTGCTGAGGTTGCGGGTACTATGTAAGTCGACGCCATACGAAGGTTAGTGTTTACACTCCGCAACCGGACACATTTTGTCTCGCAGGAATTTTTCACCTGATCGCCGAAGACTGACACTGTAGACCCTGTGTCTAAAAGGGCTGGAAGCTCCAGTCCGGCCATTTTGACCAAGACCAGCGGGGTCTTGTCTGGTTGGCTTTCCTCAAAAGAAGTTGACGGGACTGCACTCACCGAGTGTTTGTAGGGCTTCTCGGGGTCTGCCTCATGCACAGCAGGTGGTGACAATGGTACCTGTGTCGAAGACACCTGGGTCGGTGGCACCTGGTTCGATTCAGGCAGGAAAGGTAGCGACTGGATCAGCTCTCCCGGTGGTTGGCCACGTCTGTGCGGCCTGGCCGCTGGATGGTGCGATGACCAAAACACCCTCCCCTGTGTTGTCCTGGATCTGCGAATCGGAGGACAAGTTGTGCCCGGGGGCGACGCCCGTTTCTCACCTGATGGCGACACCGTTGCACCCGGTGGTGACACCCACGTTGCACCCGGTGGTGACGTCCACGTTGCACCCGGTGGTGACGTCCACGTTGCACCCGGTAATTCCGACATCGCTACGCACGAAACTGCATGAACCTCAAATTGGTACACTCGCGGGGCAAGCCAAAGCTCGAGTAGAAATCACGTTGGGCGCCAAATGAAGGCTCCGCCTTCTAGAATACGGGTTCGCGAGCGATGGCCTCGCCCGACGAGTGAAAACCAAGTCTTTCTTAAAAACACCGGTTTATTCCGGATCAACAGAAAAGTATAAAATAGAAAAGAAACAGCATTGGTCAGAACTGCGCTGGAAACATGCCGTCGAAGTTCGCGACAATGGACTATGCGGAATAAAACGGAACATGGGTCAGGGCTTCACTGCGACAACACAAAACACACTGCGGCGCGGATAGGGCGAGTAATAGGGCCAAAGCGTTGATCACGGTACAAAAACATTGCTACTCGCGTGGCAGCACTCACGCTAACACTCCTAAGGCTTCCTTGAAGGCGCCGCTTCCGTCTTCGCCTCGCAGGACTCCGCTCCGTCGTCCGTGTACATCCCGCCGGCTTGGGACGCTGCCACGCCGCCCTTCTCTGGCCGGCCGCCCGACGAAAAAGCCCCGAGCCCTGCTTCCAACGCGCTTATCTACCCTCTGTCTCGCGCCGATAACATGCCGCCCCCGCTCCGGGCAGCTCGCTCATGCGTACTCGCGCTGCCCGGGCGGACACCAACACAAACAGAAAAAAGCGCGCGCGGTTCGAAACGCTAAAAGGGGCTGTGGGGCCCCACAATATATCGACGTGTGTGTGTGTGTGTGTGTGTGTGTGTGTGTGTGTGTGTGTGTGTGTGTGTGTGTGTGTGTGTGTGTGTGTGTGTGTGTGTGTGTGTGTGTGTGTGTGTGTGTGTGTGTGTGTGTGTGTGTGTGTGTGTGTGTGTGTGTGTGTGTGTGTGTGTGTGTGTGTGTGTGTGTGTGTGTGTGTGTGTGTGTGTGTGTGTGTGTGTGTGTGTGTGTGTGTGTGTGTGTGTGTGTGTGTGTGTGTGTGTGTGTGTGTGTGTGTGTGTGTGTGTGTGTGTGTGTGTGTGTGTGTGTGTGTGTGTGTGTGTGTGTGTGTGTGTGTGTGTGTGTGTGTGTGTGTGTGTGTGTGTGTGTGTGTGTGTGTGTGTGTGTGTGTGTGTGTGTGTGTGTGTGTGTGTGTGTGTGTGTGTGTGTGTGTGTGTGTGTGTGTGTGTGTGTGTGTGTGTGTGTGTGTGTGTGTGTGTGTGTGTGTGTGTGTGTGTGTGTGTGTGTGTGTGTGTGTGTGTGTGTGTGTGTGTGTGTGCGTGCGTGCGTGCGTGCGTGCGTGCGTGCGTGCGTGCGTGCGTGCGTGCGTGCGTGTGTGCGTGCGTGCGTGTGTGCGTGCGTGCGTGCGTGCGTGTGTGTGTGTGTGTGTGTGTGTGTGTGTGTGTGTGTGTGTGTGTGTGTGTGTGTGTGTGTGTGTGTGTGTGTGTGTGTGTGTGTGTGTGTGTGTGTGTGTGTGTGTGTGTGTGTGTGTGTGTGAGAGAGAGAGAGAGAGAGAGAGAGAAAGAGAGATAATTAGCCACCGTTCCCCTTCACAGGGGTATGAACACAGCGTCGGTACCGATGTTCCCCAGTTCTCTTTTTCACCTTTCTTCTGCTTCTCTATTCTCTTCGTATAGCTTCTCTTTTTCTGTAGCATGTGCTTCTACAGCTCCTTCGCATATCCCCCTCGATATTGGCAGGCAAAGAAAAAAAAAACACCAAGACTTCAAGATCCGCGCTATCAAAGCACTGTGAGTCTCTGCGAAATTATTTCTTGACCTGGCATCATTCCATGAACACAGCAATTAAATGTAAAGTTTAAAGAGCATCTGTCGCTGAAATCTTCATGCGATATGGGGCAATGACTCCTATCTGTCCGTAACCTTTTTTTTTTTTTTTTCCTTTCTCACCCCTCCCCTTTGGTTTTGGATCGATATTGATGTGGTAGAAAGAGGCTTCGGAGTCTTGGGATTGTTATTCGGGTCACTGACCACCGCGATGTACCTCCGTAAGGAGAATTTTTCTACACGCGTACGCACCGGCGTTTCAAACGTAATCGCCTAAAGCCCGTTTTAAAAGTCATCTGTGGCACAGAAAGCCTTACGTCATCTAGGATAATGAACGCATAATAATCTTCCCCAACCACGTTCAAGCACTCCGTTTTCGTTTCTTATTCTTTTTCTTTTCTGCTCGCATCGTCCCGTTCCATGTGCGCATCTCTCGTTCTTCGAGCAGAACTTCTATCTGGGCCTAGTTGGCGCGCGGTGCCGCGTGGCTCGGCGACCGCCTAATTAATATATACTGCGAGCGCGCTCAGGCGACAACGTGCCGGCGTATAAGCCTCGTTTCCGAGACGCCCGTAGAGCGAGCAACGCTTGCGCCGCATTCGCGTTGTTTGTGTCGGCAAAGCCCGAACGTGGCGCCACCGCCAAGGTATATATAGAATGGTAGCGAAGGCTGGGCCCAAAAACGGTCTAGCGCGACAGCAGCACAGCCACTTTGGGGGGGCCGAAACACTTCGATAATGAAATTCAAAAGCACAAATAAAAACGCTATAAAACAACATAAAGAAATAAATATTTTAATGCCACGTTTTATAAAATAGGTAAACTATTTTAGCAAAACATTACTCCGCATTTTTAATTTTTTGCAACGTTCTTGTTACGCCCCCTGTTGATGAGTGTGCGGTGCATTTGCAGCTTGACTTTGCAGGCCTTGTTTCGGCACCCAGCCACAGTGGCCGCGGGAGCTCACGAAGCGGTTTCTTATCGCCAGTCTCAAAATGCCCCTTTTGCGAAGTTTTCGTCGTCCTTGCGCGTCGCGTCTCTGTCACCGTTTTGTAAAATTTGCATCCCGCCGCACCGCTGCGGCAGTTTTCTCGGTTTTTGTCGTTTCCTTCGACGTGCGGCCAGTGCGAAGTCTTCTTCCGTCTTTGCACGCTTCGCGCTGTTCTTTTGAAGCGCTTAGCGCTTTATTTCAAGATGAGCTTGCGGCGTGTGAAGAAACGATGCGACGTGGCACATTGCGACAGCATGGACAGTGCCGTCGGTGTCAAGCTACACCGCTTCCCGCTGGACTTTCACAGGTGAGCTCTTGTCAGTGTCGTCTGCTACAAGGCGTCTGCTCTAGGTATGCTCCGAATGCTTTCCTTGGGCTGTTCGCTTCTGTTTCTGTAACCAGTTCGTGCGCACGTGGCTTCATTTCACTTGATACCGGGCTCTCAGGAGCAACCACGCGCATGCCACTGACCGGAAGGCCAATTTAAAACCAATTGTGCTGCCTGACAAGTCTGAGCACAACACTGTTTAGTTTTCCAACACCGCGAAGCCAATTTGACCCTCGCAACTGGTAGTATCAAAATTCAGCCACGTGTATATGCGCGGCCTTGAGGGTGCTTTAACTGAATTCACCCAGCAGGAGTTACTGCCTGTCTTCTTATTGCTATTCTGCATATGCATGACCGTTAGGGTAACTTTAAACGCACTTCATTCTCGTCAATCTTAACCATAGAAAAGTATAGCTACCCGCATGCCATGAGGACGAGCGTACATAACCGCACTCTTAGGCGCTGAGAGCTTGGGGCGAGCATTTACTACCGTAGTTCAGATATAATGGAAATATAATTACTGCAGTTAGCATTAACAGGAATAATGACGCATTGGCGTTTGGAGTATGCAGTATTCCTTACGGCGCAATTGTGAATAACGTGCACGTTGCATCACGTCCAGGTGCCGAGCGTGGGTGCAGTTCTACCACAACGTCAGCCTGGAGAAGAAGACACCATGGCAGCTGCGAGACTTGCGGGTTTGTTCCAAGCACTTCGAACCGTCTGCGTATCTGTCGTCAAAAAGGCTGCGACCCGTGTTGATGCGCCTACTTATGTCATGTCATGTTTGCCTCAATTGAAGCTGTCTTAGCACTGTCTTCTATGCTTTTCAATTTCCTACCTGGCAACGTTCGTGGAACTGCAGGGCTTTTTTCTATCCGCACTGTGACCATTAAGATGAATAGCCAGCTTAAAGAAACTACTGCTTGAGCTGCCTGTGACGTGTATTTTTTGTTGGTGTGCTTTATCACTGTATTTGTTTGGTTGCTGTAATAAACCATGAATATGAAAACCATACTTGCCGTACACTGTATTGCAAACTGTGCACTTGAGCCTGTGCTTTGTGCATCATACCTTGTACTCAAAAGTACTAGCACCAGTATTTCCACCAAGATTTTCACTACGAATCATGCATGATTGCATTCTTAGCCAGCCAAGGTAAGCCAGCGTCTGAAAGTGTTGCTGCCTTTCTATGCTGCCTTCTTTGCCAGTAACTTTCATTGGGTTGCGAATTGCACATTAGCAAGGCCATAACTAGCAGGAACTCGAGCACATTTGACTGGCAAAGGTTGGTGCGCACTGAAAGGCAACCTTCATGAGATACCGGCTTGAAAAGGGTTCTATAAAAAGACCACTTTAAAAGTCGCGCTAAAAACATACGTATGCGTGACGTCATTCAACGTCACTCATACGTAGTTGCCCCCCAATATGGCGGTGCCCATGAGCCGCCATTTTTTGGACCAATGGGCGTCTATGGAACCTTCGCTACCATTGTATATCTACCTTGCCACCGCTGCCACGCTTCCTTCAGGTACTTCAGGAAAACAAAGCGGCGGCGCTGAATGAAGAAGCGAAGCTCCGCGGGGATTCACTCTCAGCGCACAGTCCCATCTGTGCAACGAGTAGCGTACGCTGCTTCGTGATTTCAATGAGTCCCGGAAAAGGATGGAGACTTGGCTTTGTATTCACTACAAGTTTGTAATTGCCTCTGTCAGGCACGTGCGCAACGTGTAACCTACTCCTGCTGGCAGCAAGGTCGGCATGCTACTAAGCAGATTCAAGATCTTGTTTGGTTTTAACGGTTTGTTATTTCTGGTCGACATCCGTCTTTATTATCTTTACGAAATATTTTTTTTTAATAATTTAGCATGCGTTTCATGCATTCTCCTAGTTTCTAAGTTTTCGTAATTATATCTTGTCATGCCATTCGCTGAGTTCGTTTCTTTTTTTTTTTTTTTTCTATCAGTATTTTTGCGTACAGTTTCTATTTGCACTGCCGCTTTAAGTTAATTGACTCAGGCTCACTTTACTAACAGACTGCGCATTCTGTCGCGATAAATTCTTTCAGGCTTTTTTCTTTTCTTTTTGCATCAAACATTTCACTGATGCTAAGACGCTGTCACTCACCGAACCAGTGAATCAGTCAGTCAATCAGTCAGTCAAAGCGTCGATAAATAGTCATAAATGAGTGAGTGGCTGCACAGTGAATCGTCATTTAATGGACATAGCGAAAACTACATTACCCTGCATTGCCTGGCAGTTCGAGGCATGTGTTTTGCGCAGCCAACTGATTTCATTCATTTCATTTATTAATACGGTCAGCCACCATAAGGGGCTGACAGTATTGGCGCGAAGCAATCCAAGTAAACGTATACATATTTATTCCTTCGTGCTGTCTGCCTCGATGTGTTGAAGCGCGGCCTAAGAACGTATGTTTTTCCTGCAGCCTGTCTGCTGCTTTTGATTTCCAAGTTCCCATCTCTTCTCTGTCTGCCTGTCTGTCCTGTTTCATATTGTGCAAAGCCGATATTATCGTTTGCATATCTGCGTTAGCTGTCGCCTAGGCGTATTTTCTTCTGCTATCGTAGCGTCGTGTCTATTCAACGCCCACTTTAGTCTAAGAGAACATTATGCCGGAAGTTAAACCGTGAAACAAAATTACTGGAAAGTATAAAAGGAGAAAAGTACTCTTTTGTAAGTAGTCTATTGTCTCACCGATGGGTGCGTGATAGGAAGGAGATATTTAACTTTTTTAGTGGACTACTATTTCAGCATCAGAATGGGCGCACGAGCGCCCGTACGGTTGTATTGCAGTCACTTTTTGAGAGAGAGAGAGAGAGAGCTCCGCTATTCCAAATACAATCCAGAGTTTCGCCTCACTGCGCACGCTTGACCTTGAAGCCCGACCAAGGTTAAAACAAAGCACTCGCCCCGAAGACTTAATTGTGGTACTTGAGTATTAGGTATGTGAGGACGTAGTATTTCTTGACGCGAGCTAATAACGACCGGATATCCCGTCGTGCCCCACGTCACATCCGTTCGTGGCTCGCTCGCGTCACAGTTGCCATAGCAACTGTTGGAGTCGCAGTTGCCATAACAACTGTGACTCCAGCCGTTTTCGAGCCACCGGAGCGGCGAGTGGACAGCGGCGTGCACAATATATACTGCTAGGGCAACTAGGACCCTAGAAACTAGCAGTCACTTTATTTTCTTGAGTGAAGAAAAATGACATTCGGGGCCACTTAATTTTCACCCTAAAGGTGCGGCGTGATAGTATTTATGAGTCAGTTCAGTGGCCTGGGTTGCTATTTGCATATCATCTCTCAGACAAGAAATCTGTTCTTTATTTTTATTTTTGCTATTTGCCGTAGGAGTCGCACGGTCTTCATTTAACCAAATCAGACGAACGTGCCTCCATGTATCTGATTCGCCACCCGGCAGTCGCCAATGAAGCTGCTCAAATGTTCCACGGAAAACAGGGCACGACGCGCGGTTCATCACCTGGCAGCCTGCTGAGAAATGCTCTCAAAACACAAGTACCCACGTACGCAAACACATGCTGTGAATGTCCGGCATAGAAACTCGCACAGACAATCTAACAAACGCTGAGACGGAACAGAGCACGGGCTTACATGGAGCTATGCCAAACCTAGATTGAAAATCAGCAAACGGCCCAATATATCAAGTACTCGCGCTTTCCTGCACCTTTAACTTTTCTCGCGTTTTGTACAGTTTCACCACCTTTGAGACACCATATAGATGGCAGTCTCACCAAAACTCTCGCCGCCAGTGACCCAGTTTGGGCTCTTACGATGGTGATGTGAAGACTTATAGACTTACAGGCCTTATCTCTTACCTCGATCGTAAAGCATCAAACAAGCTATGGTACATTTCAAATAAAACACAGAGTGCTACTTGAATCAGAAGAAACTAAACGCAAACTACGCCAGTGCAAAGATAAATTTAAGAGACGGAGCTGTTGTTTCTCGTGGGTCATTAATGCGAATAATGAGCGCATGTCAATCCTAAACCGCTTAAATGGCAGAACCGAAGCTGTTCTCTTTCGCTTCCTGCATTTGCACGAAGACGGGGAGTCCTTCGTGTGGAGGTTTTAGTTTCTTTTCTCCTTTACTTTCAGAGCGAACATTAGTGAAGGGTACAGCTGCTCCGAAGACTAAATGAGATTTTCGAGCTGAACCAGTGGCAGGGGATTAAAGACGAGATGACCATCTGAATGCCTCTGCGGCAAAATGAAAAGAAGGGAAGATGAAAGTTTCTGCCTTCAAGAAAAATGAGCTCCGACGTCGTTTAGCTTTCCTGCTCCTTGCTATCTGCCAGTAATGATAGGAAGAAAACTCGATTCGCCGCTGACGGGCACTCCTATCCAATCACGCGAGGAGTTTTCTCTCACTTTGTATTATCGGAGTATTTTTGCCTTATATAAAATGAGGTTTTTTTTTTTTTCTCTTCAACCACGTCTACACTGTGTATTTTGCCGTAACTCATTCACGCGACCCATCCGGCCGTGACGGTTGCACAGGGGAGCTCTGAACGAACTAAACGGAGACCGAGGGACGAAGTCCACGCGCGCACGTACAGGTTCCGTAGCCCTTATGGTGGAAGAGCACGCTTTTATAGTACGCTGCGCGCCCCGTTAGACCGGCTTGCAGCGTGGCTTTGAGCCCCTCAGGGCGCGCGGTTGTCTCCGTTCGAGTGTGTCCAGCGGTCCCTTTACGAGTTAGCTCTCTGAGTAGACGTGATTCCAATCCCTGAACTCCTAAAAGACCGTGAGGAGAGAGAGGATAGCGAATGGAAAGGTGGAGAGAAGGAGGGGGGTACAGTGTGGCCAAATCGGTGACACTTCACTTGGCACGAAGGGCGCCGCGGAATGAATTGAACCGGGGCAGTGAGTCCCAAGTACTCCCAGTGGGAGGTTTTACGCCAGCATCTCCCTCTTCCTCACCCATCGCCCGCCTCCTCTGCTTCCTTCGGTGCAGTGCCCAGCGGGCTGTACATGGCTGAGTAGTAGCACCGGCAATGCAATGTGCACAGATAGCCTGGAATTCTGGAATTCTGGGTCCTGGAATTCTGTCGAGAGCAGCAACTCGTGTAACTCGGCCGCCGGCGCACTGTGCCTTTCGGTGAACTTCACCGCAAGATTGGCCTGCTTTGTGGGAAGCACGCACGCCTGCGGTGGAAGAGTCGTCTCAAGAAGACAAAGACAACAAAATAGGGAATAGGAGCTGGCGTCTGGGTTTTAAATATAGACGCAAGAAACGTTAAAGATTTAGCAAATTTATTTGGTTCTAAAAGCTGCGGCTTCGCTTCGAGACCGAGCACAGAATGAGCCTTCTGAAAATGGTTAGGTCGAAATAAGCGTCGTAATATTTGTAGAACGCCGAGCTTCAACAGTGAATGTTATCGACGAAGGCTGCCATGACGAATGAGTGTTTTGGTTTCTTTATTCTTCACAATGAAATGTGCATCTGGAACTCCTCTATGGAAAAAGCACTTTGGAAATACCACGTTGTGTTGTAACAGGAAGCTCCCATTTTCACCTGCTGGTCAATCGGAATACGGTGCGCATGCTGTTGGGCTGCAAGGACGCCGTAGGTCTGAAAATTATGTTAATGGTGATGACGATGATTACAGCTAGTAATTGGCACTTTCGTGAAAGCGCCGTCTACACTGGTGGGATCCATGTCAGCACTCAAGTAACCTGTCTTGCGGTCTACTAGTGCGATAGTAACTTCCACTACTTCAGCGCTGAAGGTGACAAAATTTATGAACTTTTTTTTTTCTTAGTTCGCGTCTCGGGCGATCAAGTAAGCCATTGAGCTCAATGAGACGACGCGATAATCGAATTCGTTGTCGCAAAGTCTCGGTTCTATATATTTCTAGGAAACGAGCTATACGTCGCTTCCTTCCGTCGACTGCGAATTGGGCTGAGCGGCTGCAAGGCGGCAAGTGCCAAATGCGTGACTGCGGTTGATGGGTGTCCTTCTAACGAGTGTGCTCTACGCTAATATATCTGATCACTCTATCCCTCTTCTTTTCTCTCTCATTCGCTGTTTCTTTTTACGGATTGGGAAGTTTATTCGGACGTACACCGAGCTCATCGATAGGTGCTGTTGGTGTTGTTTCTATATTGATGAGTAATCACGCTCACTGCCCGATTTGCAACAGTCACTTTCGGCTTTCAACGCGATGAGATGAGAAATTGTCTAAGGCAAGAATCTGTGACTCGTGTCTATAAAGCTAAAAATATTACGTTGCTTTCTGACTTGTGCGTGTTTTCGGCGCGTTTTCTCAGGTTGCAGATTTTCATCGACGACAGTGAAGCGCTCTAACCATAATCCTACTCGTAAACTCCTAGTACACAATGCCTGTCTTGCTTAGTCGGGAAAAGGAAGTTTACCAGACCTCGCTGTATCCGGTCGACCCGATCGCTCGTGTACCGTTGCCCGGCAACGACGCGAGACTCGATCGAGCACACGCAACAGCAGTATCCGGCAGCAATCAGTAGCCCAAGAATGGAACTGGCAGAGGAAAAAAAAAAAGAAGAGAAATCGGCAGAGAAAGACGGATGTCGCGCCTCTGCAGTAACGCGAGAGTGCCACATCCGCCCGGAGAACGCCGGTAATAATAAGAAGACGGATCCCATAACCGACTCGCTTTCCCTCCCCGTAGTCGTTCCGCGCACTCGTGATGTGCCCTACACGTACTCGTCCCTTCATCATCGGCTCTCCTTGGGTTCGCTAGCAGCGGCCTCGCCTCCTGCTCCCGGTATTCCGCTCATGCCCGACGGTTGCAGGCGCGTCCTCCCCGAAGGAGCTTCCGCGGCGTTCGCTGCGTGCTTGTCCCGCAAGCTGCTAATCTCCTGACCAGCGTCGCACGCTTCATCGCGTATGGACGGCACCGCGTAACTTTCTTGCTGCTCGCTGGCCGCCTGCTCCGCTACCCTCCCGTCTCCAGCAAGTCCTCGCTGGCTGAAGCGGGGAGGAAAACGGGACGATGCGGAAGATGCGTGTACTGGTCCCGGCGTTCGGGAAAGCGAGAGAGGGTTGATACATGCCCTCCTTTGTTTTAGCTACGAGGACGAATCCCGCTGAGGCCGCAGCCGCGTATCTCCCTGTTCGTGTGCTCGCGGGCGCGCGGCGTCTCGTGAGGCTAATGCGATCGGTCCAGCGCGCCTAGACAGACCATCAGGCATAGAGGGAGGAAATGTAAAGATCGCGGGAAAGGAAGATGCGAGACCATCGCACTACGCCCTAATCTCCGTGATGATCTTGTCCTCGTTTTCCCGAGACATGGAGGAGGAGGTGCTGGCGAGAGAGATATGCGTACTGTGATATGTGTGATTTATATGTGTGCGGCGTACTAGATGTTCTCTCCCGCAGCGTCTAATCGATGTTCTCCTCTGTCTCGTTTTCTGTCCTTCTTTCACAGTTGTACGACCGCATCAACACGAGCTCGTGCAGCCCCATCAAGTGCCCCCCGTCGGACGCCTGTGGCCGGGCGAGAGACGTGAGTGTTTTGCATGCTTGTAACCTTTCTCTGTGGTCCTCTCTTCTTTCTTCTTTCATTCTTTCTGGTGTTGCGTCTTTCTTCCTTCTCAAACGGAGGACATGACGTCGTGCCTCTACCTGCCTTGAGTGGATATGCAGGTGTTACGTAATTTCGGACAAACGACAGGTAATAGATTATCGGGGAACCCGAACGTAGGGAGGCAGGTCAAGTTAATTTCAAATTAGATTCTTTATTTGTTCAGAACAGAAAGAAAGATACGTCCTGGAGATATTCAAGTGCTAAAAACAGCTATGAACGACTTGTCAGAGGACAAGAACCTCTGAATTGGCAGCGACAGGACACACTTGAGTTGGATTAAGTGATAGAGGGCAAAAAAGAAACACCGTAGTCAAATCATCAACAGATATAACGAACACGTTTACAAATTCAAAGATAGTATGATACGTTCAGTTACAAGAATGCACCAGCTGGAAGAAAGAAAACAAAAAAAAAATATTCAGAAATCGTATGATCACATTTTACAAAGGATCGCACAAGCTATACATTGAGAAAATACATTTTGAGCTCGTATGGGATCGCATAAACTGGAAATTTGCATTTATTAACAGCTGATGGCATGTTGTGTTCTAGTGCTTGCAGTTTATAATTATTTCGAAAGAACGGAATAAACCAGAGATCGCTGTTGCAAATGCAGTTTGGATTTCAAGGGGAAGTTAAATGTGCAGGGTGTGTGAAGAAATCCCTAAAAGCTTGAGAAAAATGGTAAGTGCAATATGTGGGAGTCATACATACGAATTATTCGAGACGAATTATTTTATAATCGTGAAAAACTAGTTGGTGTCGGCAAAAGGTAAAAAATTTTAGTGATATAAAGAATAATTTTCTATTGTAGAACTTGTATTTCTGTTACATTTGTTTTCGTGGTGGTCTCCCGAACTTAGCTGTAATGGTTGAACACGTTACAGCGCTGCTGTTTATTTTTGGACAGGGTAGGAGCATGGCCCGTCTACAGGCCCAGCTTTCTGCATGGAGCGTCACTTTAATTTGTAGGGCAAATATTTGATTTTGCACGACGTGTTGATAAGAAGGGTCTCAATTCATCCGACGCGTGGCAGAAATTTGCTTTTAATGTTTTTTTTTTTTTTTTTTTTTTTTCGCTCGCACTGCGAGTAGATAAAACTGTCATAGAATACCAATGAGCTGCGTTTTAGAAAATAATTACGAGACAAACGTAAAGTATTATAACATACGTTTATTCATAATACTGATATGAAGGATCTAGGCTTCCTATATGAGTAGTCAGAACTTGCCGCATGGGTGCAGGCTAGAGTAATTTTCAAATCTAAGTATTTGCTCTGTAACGATATTGTTCACTCCTAGGCTCCTGAAAGGCGCGAATGAAATGAGTTTAGTTCCTCACACAGATGCACTCTTAATGAGGTAAAATTGGTCTGGTTGCATGGCTAGAGGAAGCAGCTCGAAAAGACGATTGGACGAACACAGGAGTTACCTGAAGAGGCACAAAACTACTGCAAGCAATTTATATAGAGCAACGAGCAGATTTTTATTAAATGTCACCCAGGACCCAAATGAGACCAGGAAAACAGCAAAAGCAAACGAAGCAAATTAACACTCATATAGGGGCTATTGATAGTTAAATCCACCTTTCGATTAGTTTTTTTCTTTTCGGTTACGGTAGTGTGTGTAAAGCTCAGTTCGAGCTATATGGCTTAGGCACGCATGCATGCCGTAGTTTCGCACTCCTACTTTCACTTGCTAGCTAAAGAGGACTAAATTTTTGCTTTTTTTCTATACTGAATGCTACCCCACGCTTCGTTTCCAGGTGTTGCGGTACACTAGCGGACAATACGCAGTAGTACGCAGCGTTCTCGTATATAACTCTCGTATATAATTCCGGTTAAACACTGCGTGGAATATAGGAGTTAATCGATCAATAACATCTTATGGATGGTTGAACGTTTCAAACACTGAGCCACGATTGCGATCACAGTGAAGCGGTTAGATGCATATTTGCAACTCCACTGCTTCCAGTGCCGATCCCCACAGCTGTAAACGACATAGAATAAGTCCAATAAGTAAACAATGTGTTCTTGCTTTAACACGTTTCATGAACAAGACGGTTGGTTTAATGCGCTCCATTTATGAGCCCTGTTGATGCAACGAGCGACGTTACAGCCGTTTAAGTACACTTTAGCGAAAATTAAACCATTTAGTGAATCACGTTGCTTATGTTTTCGTGTAACGTTTTGTACAAGGAGCGTAGAGAACCAGGATCGCAACTTGTCAGATCGCTGACCGCTCTGAAGCCGCCTGATCCCAACCACCTTTCTCCCAAAATATTTCTGACACCTCCATTAACGAGGTAAACAAAGATAAGATAGCAGATAAGAGTGATCGCACAAACCCATTTCCATTGATGACCGTGCGTATGACCCCGCGGCCTTTCTTGTGGAAGGAGCCTTAAATGGGCCGTCGCAGATAACCGACACGACTGACTCTCATGGCAGTTGTTTTCTCGAGTTTTTGCTGAAAGCTCGATCGTGGGTCTCGGATAGTGAAACAGATAGGGAGGCACAAACGATCTCTTTCTCTGATAAAGTTCCCCTCACCTTGTCTTCACACGGCTGCATGACGCAGGTGCTGGAGTGGATCCAGGACTGTCCGATGGGGACCACGCCAGACATGGAAGAGCTGCAGACCATACTGTGCAAACCGCACGTACGGGTGAGTCCTGCGTCACTTTTCCAACCTTTTCTTCCACTTGCCTGCCGCATTTACTGCGAAATGGGAAAAGGCATACTCAAAAACTGCCGGGGACCTAGTAAGCAAGGCAGTTTACATGTTTCCGGCTGGACAACATATAGGCTGCTTTCAATGAACCGTTCGTTCCGGTCTCCATGTGAAGCCGGCCGTCTTGGCCGCCTAGAAATTTGTTCTGCTGGTGCGTCCATGCTTCTCTTGTCCATTACAAGTGAACTGTCACATGACAAGTGAACTGAACAACCCTAGGCAAGCATCAGTAGTGTGAACGCGCACTGCAAGTCATTCATGTGCACATCATTGATAAAAACGTAAAGCAGCAAGCTATCATTCTCCGTATGACAATGATATATAATGTGAACCAATTATATATCATTGTCATACAGGGCGTCACGGGTCGATAGCCTCGTCGTTCATAGCCATAGTGTTTGGAATGAGTCATCATTATCATCAGCAGCAGCCTGACCATACCAACTGCAAGCCGAACGCCTCTCCGATGTTCCTCTAATTAACCCGGTAACTGGAATAAATTATTTGTTTCTTTTTTAGGCCACGTACGAAACATTCATTCAGCTTTTCGGGCTCGCTGAAATCCATGCGTTGATTTTCTTTATTTGGGGCTTATGCAGGGCTTCTCGCAGTTCATCCACAGCAGTTGAAAAAGTGTAGGGCTTTCTCTTAAAAAGGTTCCGTGTAGATCATCAATAAACGGCTGACATGTTAGGTTGATGTCGATCCCATTGTACGCGCCGCGCCCTTTGTGCACGCATTCTTGCTAGAAGGCATTGTATGCGAGCAAATCTTAATCACCGCTTCTTTATTAACGCGTAAGCATTGCATGGCTATGTAGGCGGATTTCGCGTGGGCACGACTTTGTAAAAGAGGAGCTAGTTGGTATATCGGAAAAAGAATTATAGGATGAGCGTCAAGGAAAGGTGTGCAAGTGGCAAAATCATTTGTGTGGTTTAATTAGGTAATGAATTAGAGAAAATAACAGTAAAAAATTACAAGGGTTCAACGCTGCTGAACCAAATATTGAGCGAAAGCATTAGCTGCGGGTGACCGAGCATTCTTCTATTTTTCTTCTTCCTCAGCCCAGATATAAATCCCCGCTTTAACCAACCCATATATGAAAGTGCCGGCCGTAGTGGCCTATATAGAGGTAACGTGAATGCCAGGGTCCTAGCAGGCTGATTCTGACATAACCGTCCCATGTGAAACGAGAGACCCAAGTTGGAACATGGAAAACGTTTCGACAACCGGACTTGTCCTCATCTAAGCTTAATGGGTGATCAATGCGAGGACTGATTCAAGTTGCGAATAAAATCGCGGCACCTGCTTTTTCGCCATTATTTAAGAGGGCTCCGCAATTCACAAACAGTACACACGACAAGAGATATATAGGAAGTGTGAGGGATTAACTGAGTATCGGTAATATCCGATCTAAACTTCGTCGTGCGAAGTAAATTTACGTTTGACGTGCAATTCAGATTAAATAAAGAGCACCAAAACGAACCCACGTGTGCCACAAGCGAAAGCTGCCGAAGACCTTGCCCCCTAAAGCATCTATCGTCCGGTAGAAGTTTTCTTTTAATAAGCAGTATAGTATGACTTGAATGACGGTGCGTACCACTATAGACTTCGGTTTGAGAGCCAGTAGTACAAACAATTGCTGTAATAAGTTTCTACGAATGATGCCGAAAGAATTGATGTACGGTGTAATAATGGAGCTGGATAAGAACGTGCATCGTATTGCTCAGAAGTATTTTTGAAGGAACATGGAATTAACTTACTGCTTGGTGATCAAATGGGCGCGTCTTTGCCAAAACTAACCAGGCTGCAGAGTTGGCTTCCCAGCCGTGATAAAAACTTTTAATATATCCCAGGAGGCAAAAAATGGTCTTAACAGATAACAGTGAGTGGCTTTCTTTTCATACATGGGATTAATAATTTTTTATATTGCCGCGAAACCTTCAAACAGTATTTGTTGTTTTTTTTAACAGCCGCCGGCATACAGGCTTATCACTCTGCCTCCGGATCGCGTATCAGTTCTGTATTCTTTGTTTCTTATTGCTCGATGTCGCGAGTCACACCTTTATCAGTTTCGTTGTAGCGCAAGATGCACCGAGATCTGTCTCGAAGGTTCCGGCCACTCGGGTGTCTTTCCACAATGTTCCAGCCCGTGCTGGTAGCTGTTTGCGACGTTATCTAGATTGTTCTGTGCAGCCTTTAAATTGAGCGTTGACGAGTGTGACGGGCATTCTTTGTCCGACGACCGACGAGCGCGTTTGTTGCTATCGCCGCCGCCGAGTTGCTTAGTTCTTTTGCGGACGCAAGTCAGCCCAAATAAAGAGTTTCTTCAGTGCAATCATCGACCCTTCATTTGTGTCGTCGACCTCGTCACCACTACGTGACAATATCGTATAACGGCTGAACTACGAGGCTAAGGAGTAAGCCATGCAGCCTGGTTATTTTTGGCAAAGACCGTACGTCCGTTCATTTGTCTGTGCTTGCGTGCGTGAGCTTGGGCGCAGTTATTTCTGATATCACCTTACCTGTTTCGGCATACATACAGAGCAATGTAATTCCCCAAATAAGCGCGGCCTATTGGTGAGACTGTACAATAAGTAGCCGTTGTTCAGTTTCTCAGCGTGTATTGTTCTACCCACAAGTTATTCAAGCCGCAACGGCGTACAAAGTGAATCATGAATACATCTACAATAAAAGTTTCTCCCCACCGCCGCCAAACAGTGGATCAAGATTCGGTGACCGCTCTGAACATACCATGCCCTCTGTCAAAGTTATACCGAGAAACAATATTCACTAACGTTTGCCTTCTATATTTTGTATTTTGACCCATTCGGCTGTTAATATAATTTTGCTTTCTTTTTTTTATTATTATTTTTTTATTCTTTTTTTTTTTTTTTTTTTTTTTTTTTGCGCGCGCGCGTTCCTTCCATTTCCCCGTTTTTCGTTGCAGGCTAAGTGAAGAACTGGTGAACATTTCTCGCTTTGCTTTTGCTTCCTCTCTTCTCCTTCTCTTTCTTTCGTCCTTTGAACAATTGTTCACGTATATCCAAAGGCCCGGCTTGGAGCTCTGTATACATAACTTGCGGCGTCATGCGATCTAGTCTTCGATATATGACGCAACCACAAGCTTCGACCGGAGTCCTCTTCAAAGAACCGCGCGAATTGAAAATCATGCTCATCCACCAGTCCTGCTCTGTTGTTTCCATTTTATTTTTCTTCATATCTTCGATTAGCTTTGGAAGGGTCAACGCCTTTATTCGCACATCACTCAGCTCCCCATTAGTTTCGTCTCTTCTTCTCTTTGGATGATTTCAGTTGCTGCAACAGCAACTCAGCCACTTCGCTTTACTGCTTTTTTTTTTTTCCTTACTTATCTAAGGCAAGCCCATTCGCAGCAGCATCGTCATGCTTCTCTATAGTTGACGCGGTGATCGGCCGGTCTAAAGTAGTGTGTCGGGTTCTTTATTCGGTGGCGGAGTTTTCGCTCGGAACCTTCGAAGCATGGGCCTGTATGGTCCACAAAGGAACCGCTGGAGCGGTGATTCTTTTATGCACGCGTGGCAGGCGAGGAGGGCTCCATAACGGTCCCGCGCGGCTCTTATCAGATCGAACCACGGCGCGCAATAGCACGCAGCAGGCCCGCGCTTTTCAATCTGCTAATCGTGGTTCCCGACGGCTCGCTCACTGCTGCTGCTGTATGGAACGAGTTTAACTTTTTTTTTTCTGCTTAACTTTTTTTTTTCTTTTTACATCCGTTAAAGTTATAACGTGTCAGACTTGAACAAAAATCAGTGCAAATTCTCTTCCGCACGTGCGCCAACGACTGGCTCCAGCTTTCTTAGCGATGGGCTTACAAGACTGCCCCGAGCGCTCTCGCTTTTTATTAATTTATCTTCCTTAATCTTTATGTGACATTTCATCATAGTACATCGGGAATACTCTGATTGCCTATCCGCAGTCACAATCAAGAATATCGTTTTATTATCCACCGCTATTGTCTTTTATCGGTTAATTTTACCCTCTTCAATATGTTTTATATATTGATAAACAGTGTGCAACTGTTTGTTTGTTTTTTGTTTTTTGTTTTTAAGCGGACTTTTGGCGTCCGTAGGCGCGCGCGTCACGCCATAAGTCAGGAATGTTCTATTATATTAAACATGACAATAACTGCATCAGACAGCTAGAAACTTGCAACTTTTACATCAGTTTTGATATTCTTGCGCTTGCGTTCCGTCTTAGTTACTTCCGTGAACGTTGGAACACTGACTTTACGAAAATGATGTTGGTTGAAATTTGCAAATGAACGCCCCTGTGCTGTGCGATGTACGTGCGCCTTAAATTGCTCCAGTGCCTTCCACACCTTCACTAGATCCAATAACGTTGTCCACTACACATAGCCTTAGCTGCTTTGGGGAGTTTCCCCCCTCCCTGCCCCTTGCCCCCGCTGAAACAAAACATTCAGTCCACTCTAGGCCACAAGAGCGTCCGCCTAGTATGTTGCGGGTGCTGAGTTCTATCTTCGATGCCGCCAGGTACCTACCGATATTCCTATTGGTACAGCATTTACCCCTGGTCGATGCTGGGCATCTCTAGGGTGTGGTACTCGAATAAATGTGCATTTGACACTCCCTCGTGGAGACCAAAAACGCGGTTTGGTGGTGCTCCCTTTGCTTGATTAGGTCATCAGTACATACGATATTTTATATACTAGATAAAAAGTTATTTATGGTTTATCGAGTTTAACATGCCAAAGCGATTCAACCTTTGAAAAAACCCGTAGTGGACGGCTCCGAATAATTTCGGCCACCTGATGTTCTTTACCGTGCCGTGGCATTACACGGTACACGCGTGCGCCTTGCGTTTCCCCTCCATCGAAGCACGGCCGCCATGGCCGGTATAAAACTCAGGTCACCTCCTTCAGTAGTGGAGTGCATTACCGACTCAGCCAGCTCGCGGGGCTTGAAACGAAAATTACTCGCGCAATGTCGGTTGAGCCATCACGGAAGGCATGGGAAACATATGCTGCTGTTAAGAACCTTGGGGATGATGTTAATAAAACATGTCTGTTAACAGCCATCAAGCCAAAGGATGGCCTGTTGGAAGTACTAAATATATCTGCTAATCACTCAAACATGATGGGATAGGGAAGGAACTTGAGAAAGAGCAGAAAATACAGCCTTTTTCTACAAACAGAGCTTGATTGCCGAGTAGAGACGTTAAAAGACAAAAGAAAAATCTATACAATGATTAAGTATGTTAGTTTCCGGCAACGGCGACCTGCCAGTTAACATCCTAGTCCGCTAATCGAGGACTTAATTGTTTGGTCGGAGAGAACTTCTGGTCTTTCTGCATTGTCATTTGGTTATTTCCGGTCAACGATTACGTTTTGCGACCTTGATGTCGGTAAACAGGTCTGGCTACTGGAGGCAATTTCGCATTCGCTCTGAACTACTACGCTGCTGTCTTGGCCGGCCAGACGTCTGCGATATTTTTGGTAATAACGGGATTGAAAGAGAGAGAGCGAGGAGGATAGGACGAAAGGAAAGCGCAGTAACTGCCTCGCTCTGCAGAAGTCTGGATCTGACTGTATATTTATGAAATGAAAGCCATGGTAACTACTTCCACTTATTGGTGGGCTCCTCAACCGCGCCTTGAGGGAAGGAATGAAAGAGGAAGTAAAAGAAGAGAGAAAGCGATTAATTTCAGCCATTTGAGGAACTTTAACGCGCATATAGACATCGCACAGCCCACGGCCGCCTTTTGCGTGTCGCCTCCATCAACGCGGTAGTACGAGCTGAGTCAAACACAGGTCTGTGAAACACACTCTGTTTCAGCAGCTGAACTCTGTCATCTCTGTCACCGCCTAAATTGACTGTGGCTTAACGCGCGTCTGATGAAAAAAAAAGAAAGAAAAAGGAATATAAGAGAAAAGCCAGAACGAAGTTCGTTGTTTCCACCTCACTTAGTTTTGGTCGCCATGCCAACTAGGGATATATCGAGCACTTTCATTGTCGTACTGTAGCGTTCACAGCAATGCGGTGTCTGAAGAAGCTCGAAACAATGTGTGCGTGTCTTTGCTCTCTCCAAGATAATACCTAGCGTTGCTGTGCAGGCGCTTTGACATGACCTACCGAAGCTACCAACACGCGCACAATAGCACTTATGTTCGAGATACAAGGCGACCGTGCGCTGTGCTATGTCTGCGCACGTTAACGATCTCCAGGTAACCGATCGCAATTATTGTATAGCACCCTACTACTGCCTCCGTCATATTCCGGATCGCTTTGCAGCGTTAAACAGCACAGATCATAAACGGTATCTCGCAAACCCAAAAGTTTTGCGTAGAAGGAGTTCGATCCGCATGCAGCGATTGCAATGACGGCATGCACAGTAGATACCAAAACACAGGTGGCTATGAGCCACAGCCGCAAATGGCAAAGGTCCCTAGGTTCCCAGCCGCGTAGGGCCGGGAGCAGCCACATCCCCCCCGCCCCACCCCCGCCTATGAATTTAATAAAGTTGTATCCTACTGTAGTTGCTGTGAGGGGTGGCGCCTAGTTTTGTTCATTCTTCCTGCGCCTTGTTCCTGAACAAATTCAAATTAATTTATTTCTGCCTTGTAAAGTTTCAGACAACGAAGGCGCAGAAAAAGCTGCGAGAGACAGCTTAGCAAAGCCGCAGCCCTCTTTTGCTTAGCAGCGGCTTGCATCAAGGCTTATAAAACAAAGCTAATCGCATGGTGTTATAAACAGATATACAATTATGAACAGTTGCAGATGAAAACGAAACATACAAAACGAAGACAGTATCACAATGGGAAAATGCAGATGCAGCAAGAAGAAATTGGAGCTAGAAACAATTCTGCATATTAACGCACGTAGCACGCAAAAGCATGTTTGGCGAACTGAACAGGTCAAAATCATTATATTCACACTCATTCAAAAGGGAAGGAAGAGTGAATTTCAGGAGTCCTCTACCTGAATTTATTCGAGGGGTCGGAACTACCCAAGCCTCTGCATGTCGTGTAGCTTTTTTTCTCGGGCATGCAGTTCGACAGGGTTGTTGCAGATTCGTGCAGGAATCTGCTGGAAGGATGGGGAGGAGGAAGACGGGGATTGGAAATGGGGTGCGCAGGAGAAATTGAGCGCCATGTTGCTATATTGACAAACTTGGAGACAGCCGGGGATTAAACTCAGTCACAGGCGACCTGGTGTTTGCCTGCTTCTTCTATATCGAATTGGAAGCTTTACTACGGCAGCCAACTCGAGCCTTCAGCGTCAGTGTCGGTAGGTGCCTGAAAGAGCGCCAACTAGAGTCTCTCCTTTCATGTGGGAGGTTGACATCAGCCTGCCATGGCATTTGAATTTACGTTTTCCCTATGCCGCGGGCAGGAGCTGCCAAATTGAGTTGCTCCTTATCAGAGTCAGCCTGCCAGGACCCTTTTCATTCACGTTGCTCTTACGACACGCAGGCACGTCTATACGGCTTGGTTGAAGTGGGACTTTATATATGGGCTGGTAGCTCTCGCGTCATACCGTTAAAGGCTGAGCTTGAGTGTCCCCAATAACGTAACGTCCTACACTGACAAGACGTGATAGGTGATTAATGTAGCAGCAAAAGAAGCTTCTGTTTCCATCCAGGCTCCCTGTAACAGCTGCATCGTCTACGAAAGCAGGTTTACCGAGAAATATTCGCCGAACCACCTTTTACTTAACCACCGATTCTGCCATTGAATTTCGAGAGAGGCAAGTCGTGAGTGCCACCGTTTTCACGTCGGTGCCCGATTTCCGTACATTAGAGTCAACCCCAGAGGAATCAACGGAGGAGGCACAGTACAACAAGGAATCGCAGAATTGATAAGAGTGATGATTTTAAGTGGGCCCAGAGCAATATCAGCAGTCACCGAGGAGCGGCTGCCATACATTAGCAAACACCCTTAGGCGAGACGTATTGCATTCGGGGACCGATACAGATGGGGCTCTTCCGGTGTAAACAAAGCATCGAGCCAGTTCCGAACGTTGAAAGTCGAGCAGAGGCTTCTGTGATGTTTACAAGCAAGGTTGTTTGGGGACCGCCAACGAAAGGAGACCGTGAAGGAGTGCATGTTGATCCTGTACCTGACGACATATCTATGGAGCAGCATCCAAACGAATCCAGAAGAGAACAACAGAGAACATTGGTAGTGGATGCAGTGGCTCTAAGCAACACAGCAGAAAGCCTCGGTCAAAGAACTCAGCCGTGCAACTTGTGAAAAGAATATGCGAAAGGAAAACGTCTTGACAGTGATCCTAGCAGACATGCCGACCTCTGTAGACTTTACGAAGGAGGCCGAGGTGGAAAACGAAGAGCTTGTTTCCAGTGTTAACGCGCAAATGCAAGAGTTGAGTCGTGCAATGCCGCAAGCACTTGGGCTGTGCGCAAGAGTTGGGAAGAAAGACAACGAGAGTGTGTGAGCAATGACGTCGCTGCGGTCACCCGGTGCTGCACCCCCCTGAGTGCTGCACCCGGTGCGGGCCTCACACCCCGCACCCCAATCGCGACGCCACTATGTGGGAGTTTTGATGTTAAGGCTGTGCGTCCAAGCTTCGAACTGCAGCTATAAGTTTCTAGCCTTGCGTCTTGTTCCTAGTGCGCCAGCGTTATCATATTGGCGCCGTAGAGCCCTACACTGGGGTCACCCAAGAGAAGACAGAGCAGCCGGAACTTTACAAAATGAGCCTCAGGCTAGAGGTCCAGCTGAACTGGATGAAACCATCTGTGCTATGGGCATCGATACTGCCACTCTTCAAAAAAGTGCAGAGCAGTTGAGTTGACCGTTTCTCTCAAAGTAGCACACATCACCTGCAGGCAGAGCAAGTGGTGTCACAGCTGATACCGGGGAGAGGTGGTGTTTTGGTCCTCGCCCAACAGACCCCGCGGACGTCGTGCAACATGGCTGCGATTACGCAAGCAGATCAGCGGTTATATTTGAAGCAGTTACAACGATCAGGTAGACTACGAGGTGAAACAGAAGCAATGGTGGACGAGCGCAGTCAACTTCTGGTCTGCAACACTTACGATAGGATCTTGGACGACATCCATTAATTGCAGGTCGTCGTTATAAGAGGTGCCACAGACTGTGAGAAAACTGCCGAGGTTCCACAGTACTCCTACATGAACCAAGGTATTTATGTTGAGCGATGTACTGTGGTCACTCAGCGCAGTCTCTTGCTGGGCCTATAACAGAAGAATTCTCGGAAGAACTTGGACAGAGTGTGGGCTACAGAGTGTGATTCGAATATGTGCTGTCATGCCCCTACGGATCCATCTTATTCTGCACTGGTGTCCTGTTTCGGAAGTTGGAAGCCGGTCTTCGTGGAGTATCTTATGTCATAATTGACGAGGTGCACGAGCGAGAAGTCAGTACCGATTCATCGTGGTGGTCATCAGAGACGATTGATGTGACACTGTTCCAGCTTCGAACTACGCCTCATCTCAGGGCGCGGGACGTGTTGTAGATTCGTGCAGGAATCTGCGCGGGAGGTATTGAGCGCCATGTTGCTATATTGACGCCGTGCGGACAGCCGGGGATCAAACTCAGTCACAGGCGGCCTGGTGTCTGCCCTGCTTCTTCTGAAAATGTTACGTATGTACATAATTTACATATCTACGTGTTTCTAGTTTGGAACGGACACTCAAGTGATATTTATACGGGTTACGGATCTTCAGCACACCACTTTGTAGGAAGAGACCCGCGCTTGGTGAGCGCCAGGGGACATTGTGAACGTGACAGTCTTTTCTGAAGTCATGAAATAACAGAAAACCTATTTTCTTGCTATGTATTCAGTTTCTTTACGGAAGATACCGAAGAAATTTCTCCTGTTCTTTTTCGATTGATTGAAACACTTCTTTCCTGTTCCTTTTCTTCTCGTCATTTTGCAGCGAAATCTGTTCTATGATTGTTTTTGCCATTTAGCCTCGTATTCTACTGTAGCTGCAGCATCAACCGTGATACCTAAATTACTCGAAGAATTGATTTAACTGCCACCTGTCTCGGTGGGTGGGTGGCGATTTGATGGAACTAAATTAATTTGCTTGCAACATACCAGGGTGGGTAGGTGACAATTATGATTGAATTAATTTCAACTTTCCATGGTGGCTGCTAGAAACTGCAAATTACGAACGACACCTGCCAACCATGGCGCGTGTAAATGAGGAGCGAGTGAGATTCCCCTGCAAAATTTCAGGGAAAGCCCTGCTTCCAGACGACTGGGAGACACTGCTGCGCAGCTCGGGTCCGGATATACAAGACCGGATCGTCAATCTCGCGTATTCTCAAAGTTTTATTAGCCTTCATTTCAATTTCCTAGTAGTTCTGTACATGATGGTTAGATTGATCTCATTTCACTTTCTTTTATTGCCCACTTGCTCGTGCGGCGGTACAAGTGTTAACAGAACTGCCATAACCTAATTTTCCTGGAGCAAATATTCTTTTTTACAACCATATTCCGGACTCATTTGCAAAAAGAAAAAGCGCTCTCTGCGGAACTTCCTTTCCTCACATACAAGTAATATAGAAGGAAATGTCACTACGAAGTCCAAGTTATTTTCAAAGTGCTCTATAGGAATGCCAGAAAAAGCGCCGACGCTGGATGTGAATAAGAATCAGTCCTTCATTTGCGTTAAACGGGAATACCAAAACGTCGTTCTTTTTTTTTTTTTTTTCGAGCAGAGAAGAGCTTAGTTCGTTGCTTCTCGGATCTGGTTATTACAATTCTTTCTTATTCTGCGGGACTTAAGTTCTGTGTATTATTCTGGCGCTCAGAGAAAGGCCGGCTCAAAAAAAAAAAAAAAATGTTCATACGGGGACTGAAACGATTCCTAGTCCTCTATGGACCTCTGCGGGCCATCGTCGCATACATCGTTTGAAAAAATCCTCCTCCACATCGATTTATTTCTTTTACTTGTCACAGCACTTTCTATTTATTTTTTTTTCCGGCTCGCTCACGCTGGAAAAACAGAGCACGGATGCGCCTGGCAGAGACAGATAGGGCGAATGATTACAAGAAAGAACCGTATTTCTCTCCTTCCTCTCGCTTTCAGTCTTTTCGATGGAGAAAAAAAAAACTAATAAAGCTGAGATTCAGTCCAATTCAATTTCAATCAAAGAAGGCGTACGTCGGCTGCAAGTGTAAATGCGCTGGCATATATGCTATCTTTAATGTGCCTCCTTTATGTACAGCTGTTTTCATGCCCTGCATGTCATATCTAATGTTCATCACCCGGCACGACTTAAAATCGTCGAACTTCCTCTCTTCGCCACAGCGTCCTGACGTCCGCCCTCGTCTTCAGCGCATTGGATGAGAAACAAGCAGCGGTCGCAGCCGTGGCCGACTACTCCACGTTTTAAGGCGGAAGCCTTTAATGCCTCATACTGTCGTTAGCAAATGTGTCCGCGTTTCGGGTGCATGCCTTATATGGGCATATGTCAATCACCATTGAATCGATACTTAATCAATAGCAATCGGAGGATATCGGAACACGATTTAAGGCGTTGTCAAGATAATTTCATGATGGTTTACGATTAATAATAAAATAGTTAATCAGATGCCCTAGGAACCCATGCATTTGGAGGTGATCGTAACTGTCACTAACCATCACTTACTAGTTAAGGGATGTTTAACTGACACTAACCAGACATTAACTAGTACTCAGAAAGTGGAAGTGGTTAGCTATCACTAACTAATAGTAATGGTTAGACGTTTCGAGACGTCCATAGCCGTCGCATGGTGACGTCATCGGTCGCGACGTCATGACCGGGTGACCGTCACATCCGGTCATGACGTCGTGATTTGTGATGACGTCACCAGGAGATTCACGCATCCATAAACGTAAGAAGCTGACCCCACCGGGCGTTCTATCCAGGCGTGCTACGATAGCGGGAAGGGAAGTAAAACCCAGGTCGTGACATACGTCAAAAACAACGTCGCCGTCGTCCAGCACGAAGTAGGCAACAGGGAGACCGAAACGGTCTTTGTGGAAATCCTGACCGGTAAAAAGAACAGAGGCAGCATATTTCTACTCAATGTGTACAGCACCCCGAAGTGCACGAAGGCGAGGTTTGGCCCGATATTTAAGAGAGCGATTAGCCTGGCAGGTAAGAACCCACTAATAATAGCCGGCGATTTTAATGCCAGACATCGAGAATGGGGTTACACGACCAGCAGCCCGAAGGGTCAAACGCTGTTGGAAGATATCAATGAGTCAAACCTCTACATCGCTAACGACATTAGATGCCCGACGAGGGTGGGCAACAGTGTGTCAGCGGACACAAACCCGGATGACTCTCTGCCACAGAACTGGCATAGTCAAATGGACGAACAAGCATCAGGATCTAGGTAGCGACCACTACGTGCTAGAGGTAGAACTAAGCAGGAAAGTGAGCGTTATGCCCGCTGTGTATCGGACGGAAACCCAAGTGGATTGGGATAAATTCAGACAGATCAGAGAACGGGAAAAAATTGGAGATATAGAGTGCATTCAAAATTGGGCCGCCCAATTAATTACCCATGTAAACGAGGCCACCGAAGAAATTAAAGGCGAAGCTTTGCCTGACGCGATGGATAGCAGGCTATTCGGCATGTTCAAAAAGAAAGAAGAGCTAACGAAGAAGCTCAAAAAGCAAAAGTGGAACCGAAATCTCAGGAGAGAGTTAGCCAGACACAACGTTGAAATAGAAAAATACGCCCTGAAACTCGAGTCGCAACGTTGGGATAACAAATGCGACGAGATGGAGGGCACCATGAATGGGGCCAAGACCTGGCAACTGCTCAGATTCCTGATAGACCCCAGTAAGTCCAAAACGGCCGCCAACACAGAACAGGTCAAGGCGAGGTATAACTTCAAGGGTACGGACAAACAGCTCATTGACAAGCTCAAGTCCACGTACGTAGCTCCCCCCGCCACAGCGCATTACAGAGATTACAACGGACCGGTGAACAGCGAGCTTGACGCGTCCATAACAGTGGCAGAAGTCAGAGCGGAGCTGCACGGCCTAAAAAGACGCTCGGCCCCCGGGCCGGACCTCGTTAATAACAAGATGCTCGCAAATCTGGACGACGAATCGATCAATGCCCTAACCAAATATTTAAATCAGGTGTGGGAGAGGGGTCAAGTACCCCAAGAGTGGAAGAGGGCTAAGATCACCCTAATCCACAAACAGGGAAAACCACCGGGCTTGGAGAATCTCCGCCCAATATCACTAACATCCTGCGTAGGCAAACTACTTGAGAAAGTCATTCAGAGGAGGCTAACCAAATACGCTGAAGAGAATGATGCGTGGCCGGCTGAATTGGTCGGATTCAGGCCCGGCCTCTGTACGCAAGATACCATGCTCAGACTACATAACGATGTAGTCAGAGACCTCAGGAAAAAAAAATACGAAAGCTATTCTAGGCTTAGATCTTAAGAAAGCTTTTGACAACGTCAGCCACGACGCCATTCTCGACGGGCTCGCTGAGCTAAGAGTAGGCGAAAGAACCTACAACTACATTAGATCATTCCTGCGAGACAGGACGGCGATCATCAGCTTTCAGGGCTTAAATTCGGAGGAGTTCCCGCTGGGTAACAGAGGCACTCCGCAGGGGGCTGTGCTCTCACCTTTCCTTTTTAACATCGTAATGAGGAAGCTCCCCCGTAAGCTTGGCCATCTCGATGACTTAAAACTAAGCATCTACGCGGACGATGTGACCGTCTGTATGTGCGAAGGGCACGACTCGTACATCACATCCAGGCTCCAAGAGGCAGCAGATATAATCAGCAAACACGCAGAGGACGTAGGTCTATGCTGTTCGCCAGAAAAATCGGAGCTCCTGGTAATGACCAGCAGTAGTGGGAAGATAACTCCAGATATCAAATTTAAAGTCAACGGGAATAAGTCCCGAAAGTAGATGTAATTAGAATATTAGGTATGATTATCAACCGCAGGGGTAGTAACCAAAGCCTGATTAAGAAATTAAAAGATCAGGCGGAGCTCGTAGTCAGAGTATTTAAGAAGACGTCCAACAGAAGGAGTGGTATCACGGAGGCTAGTAGACTCAGACTCGTACAAGCTTTTGTCACGAGCAGAATGTGCTACGCGACTCCATTCCTAAATATCAACAAGACCGAAGAACGCGAATTAAACACCATAATTAAGAGATGCACGAAGTGTGCTCTAGGACTCCCCATAATTACTTCTAACGGCATTCTAGAGAAAATGGGGTTGCATAATGAGTGTAAAGAGCTAGCTGCGGCGGTCAGGCTGTCCCAGAGAGAGCGACTCGCAGGAACGGCGGCGGGTAGGCAAATCCTCGACTGGGTAAACCTACTAGCGCCCGGGGAAGGCGAAAGTGTCAAAGAAAGCATAGATCGAGAAATCAGAAAGCATCTATACGTCTCTCCCATACCGAAGAACATGCACCCCGTACACGACGAGGGGAGGAGGAAAAGCAGAGCTAAGCACCTCGCTAACAAATTGGACAAACTCCCGCCGGGATCGGTCGCCTACACCGATGCAGCGATCGGGAAAGAAGGCGACGTAACCTCGGTCGCCCTATTAGACACTGGGATCGCCATAGAAATCGTAAGAAACCGAGATCTACCGCCGGTAGAGGCGGAGGAGATTGCAATAGCCATTGCCATTGCACGACCAGGCGTGAAACACGTCATCAGCGATAGCAAAGCGGCGGTTAGGAATTTTAGCAAGGGTAGAGTCAGCAATCGTGCTGCAAAAATTCTGAACGAGTCGTCTCTCGCCGAAAGCGTGACCATAATCTGGACCCCAGCACACGCCGGTCTCGCCGGCAACGAGGCTGCCCACATGCTCGCCCGCTCCTCGCTACCTCGGGGTGCTGCGGACGCCTCCACAACATCTAAAACCAAAGAATGTATTGGTACGTTTAGGGATGTAACCCACAACCTGAAGAAAGACCGGAGGATATATCCGGCACCGGTTAGATCCCTGAGTAAAAAGGAATCGTACGACTGGAGAAGACTCCAAGCTCGAAATTTCTTTTCGCCCCTGTGGAGGAGTTGGACGGATACCAGAGGGCGGAAGAGGGACGACGGTGCAGAAACCGAAATTTATAAATTTTGCGGCCACGTGGCAACATTAGATCACATAATATGGAGATGCGGTCGTGCCCCAGGGCGCAACGCGATTAAATCGTGAATGGGAGACCACGCTAAGAAGCTCCGACGAAAAAACTCAGCGATTCGCCGTCCGCCTGGCGGCCGAGGCTGAAGACCTCTTCTCCTAGACGGGGCCGGGTGTCCTCTGGCCGCGGTGCGACAGACTGCCTCCCCGGACGCCTGCGTGCGGACCCGTAGGTGGCTGCCGCGCCATATTCGGTGGAAATAAATGTTCTTCCTCCTCATTTATCCAGGCGTCCGTGCGGCACCTTTCACTTGGCGCTTCCTCTAACGCCGCACCACAGAACATATATATAGACGCAGTACAGCAGGCATCAGTGGCGTCAAAATTGGTTGACATCAAACAAAAGGCGCGCTATTTGTCACAATTCTAATCGATCACAGGCGGTCTCGCAGTCAGTGCCTAAGCAGCGCGGCGGGGAAGGCTTCCGCCTTGAAGCACATTAGTGAGCCATAGTGCCCCCTGAATTTTTTTACGTATATATTGCGCAGTAAACCTCGTTTTTGTAATCCGTAGCAGCAGATTGCAATGCGCATTTTATGTGGTATTTTCTGCGTTGTATCTCTCTGGAGTTCGCGCGCTATAAGAAATCTGTTTAGCGAAAGTGAACGGCAGCGTGGCGACCATTTTCTTGCTAGCTCTACTAAATCTTTGTACGAGAACGCTTCTCCTGTCTGCTTCTAGGAATAACTATTTGTTTGTCATATGCGCCATTTCTCAATAACCATACCGCTGCAGAGAGTTATAGTGCTGACTACGCAATGCACGCTTTGTCAAAGTAGCTACCGCGCTCTTAAGGGCTAAGGTCGAGCTGTATAGTTTAGTGGAATTCCACATGCATATATATGTCCATACAAATGTGGGCTCCGCCGGATATCCCTTCTAAATTTTCTGTTATCTTCAAGTCGAACTCGCAAGACAATACCAAAACTAGCCACGTGTTTGCAGCACAGTGCAATAACTCCGAGTTTTCGTATATTTTGTAGGGGGGAAAAAAAAAAAAGAATGGGCTGAGGCAAGAACTCATGTGGAAAGAGCGATGAAAACGGAATTTTAAAAAGCAGACTGCAATTCGGCTCTCTTCCTTCTTTCGCATTTTTGTGGTACTTTTTCTTCCTGCGTTTTAATATGAGTGGGTCATAAATCTAGCTCGCCGGCAGACTTGCATGAAGCTAAGAAATGTCGCAACTCCCGCGGTCGACTCCTGCGCTCAGGGTGAGGCGGCGCGCCAAGTCTGCGCCGTCCGAGACTTAGTCGCTGCACGTGTCGACACGAAGCCATGGCTGCAACCCATCTCTCTCTCTCTCTCTCTCTCTCTCTCTCTCTCTCTCTCTCTCTCTCTCTCTCTCTCTCTCTCTCTCTCTACGCCTTTCTCTGCGTCTTGCGCCATTCTCCGTGGGCCACTAGCACTCCTTCTCCCTTCTTTCTTTCCTTTCGACTTCTAAATATTATTTTTATTTTTTTGTGGGCTTTATTTCTTACCCATTCCTCCTGCAAATTTCAGACGTCTGCCCGGCTTTCTTCAGTTTTCTTCCGGAAAAGGTCTTCCCAACGTGTCTCGAAATAAGAACAAACCAAAGTCTGGTCAGGACAACGTTTTTTGGTGGCAGTGTTTATAGGCCGTCCCTTCTCTTCATCCGTAAGTAACGAACGGATGTGTCGGCAGATATTATGCAGCGGCGGCCGTAGCCCTGCCGCCTGCAGCTGCTTCCACGGCGTCGCGATTAACTTTTTTGGACTCGTGCTTGAGAGTCTCGTTGCGCGGTTACTCTTTTACATGATGTGCATTTCGCTGCTCTATTTCCCTTTTACCTTCCTGCGCCGCTTCACATCTTGCCCCGCTCATTAAACCCGTTCTCGGCGTTCGGTCGGTTTGCGCTCGCTTTTACGCCATCTACCATTTCTTTTAGTTTTTTTTTTTTTTTTTTTTTTTTTTTTTTTTTTTTTTTTTTTTGTTACGGTTTTGTGTGTCGACAGCCAAGTTGAAGCTAGCACCGTTTACGGTGGTGAAGAAAAATCGTCTCAATATAACTCGTCTTCTTCCACTACGCGGCTCCTTTTATGCTTCCGTTAGCTTGGGACAAATGAATAATGGGCCGTGGGAGACGAGTGTTTCATATCTTCCTTTGTCCCGACAGGCAAGAAATGAAACGGAAGGCAGTTCCGCATTCTCCACTCTCTACCCTATGAGCGCTAGTTAGCGAGTGTTGGCTCCCTTGGTTTGTTTTCTTTCTTTATTCGTCGTCTTCCTCTAACCTTATAACGACGGGAGCAAAAAGGAAAGGTTCCCCGCCTGGGTGGTGCAGTGTTTAGGGAGCTCGACTACTGCGCCCAAAAATGCGGGATCGAATCCCGGCCGTGGCGGCCGCTTTTCGATGGGGGCGAAAAGCAAGACGTCCGTGTGCTGTGCGATGTCAGCGCACGTTTAAGAGCCCCAAGTGGTTTAAATTTCCGGAGCCCACCACCACGGCGTCTCATGGCCTGAGCCGCTTTGGGACGTTTAACCATAAATTAAACCAAACCAAACAATTTTGAAAAGAAATCTGATATTTTGTCGCCACTCGGTTGGTTGGTTGGTTGGTTCATAGGAAGGGAAAGGCGCAGTATCTGTCTCACTTGCACTGTGGACACCTGAACCGCGCCGTAAGGGAAGGGGGTGAAGGTGGGAGTGAAAGTGGATAGAGAGAAAGGGGGGCCGTAGTGGAGGGCTACGGAGTAATTTCGACCACCTGGGGATCTTTAACGTGCGCTGACATCGCACAGCACACGGACGCCACTTCGTTTCGCCTCCATCGAAACGCAGCCGCCGAGGCCGGGATTCGATCCCGGGAACTCCGGCACAGTAGTCGGGCGTCTTACCACTGCACCACCCCGGGAAAAAATACCCTCTAGGGTGTGCAGAAGCCTCATGGAACCACCGAGCTAGTCGCAAGCCAGCGCCCCTGTCTGTCGGGAAAGTTATGTCAGATGGGAATTTTTTTTTTCCTTACACTAGTGTAGTAAAGCCCCAATGCATGCAGTGGAGGTTTTGTACCTTACAGTATACCTGGTTCAGGTAAACAACAAAACGGCCTTTGCCGATAAGTAATCTGGTAGTCTGCTTCATTCACGCAAAACAAAAAACTAAGGAAGCGCACCATACACATTGGCTCAGTGTGAATGGGAAAGCCAGACTTGCGGCTAAACGTCAATGTAAGGCGTGCTCGGCGATGAGGAACGGTGGCGTACCGTCTCGCGGTATTGAACCGTTACACTGAATGGCATTGAAAGCTTTAATCTTTTCCACGCTCATTCTATGTGCTGAAATCTCCAGCTGCATCAGTTTCCTTACGCGGGCGTTCTCTTTCTCGTAACGTTCCCTGCGTTCACGCATCTCTTTCTCGTGACGTTCTCTACGTTCGTTCTCTACGTTCACGTTCCTCTTGACGTTCGTCAATGATCTCAAGACATTCCGAAAGCTCGTCATCTTCAGCTTCCAACGCAAGAATAGCCTTTAACTCTTCTGGTTTTCTGAGTTTGTCTGACAAATCTAGACCCAACTCCTTCGCAAGCTCCAGCAATTTCGGGTTGCGCAACGACTTCAAATCCAAATTCATGGCTGTTCCGAGTGCTGCCTTCTCTACTGCCCACTATTGCCTTGCTGCAATTAACCCAGCAACAACGACAACACAATTACCAGCTCTGTTCTCTACTTAACAAAAGCCTGGCAAAACTCAGTAGAAGGAAGTCCCGCACTCACCAAACATCGCAGCCAAGAATCCAACGCAGTCGTTCCGCTGCAGGCAACCAGTCATCACACAGGGCTCGTTGCACTGCTCCCGACTTTCCGCTGAGCTGCTTTGATTCACGGGTCACGCCTGGGACATCTCCGCTCTTCCCACCAGATGTTGCACCTCGGTCAGGCCTGGCTCGTTTCACCGACCACGGTCACTGCTTTGTTGTCCTCGTCCCACCGCTGTTCACCAATTGTTAGACGACGGTATCGCCTGGCTCGTCCCTCCAACCACGGCTACGGCTTGGTCGTCGTCGTCCCACCGACCACGGTTACGGCTTGGTCGTAGTCGTCCCACCGCTGTTCACCAGTTGTTAGATTTGGGGTCGCGTGCGCCTGAGTAGCGTACCACTGCCACCAGTTATTACGTTCGGCGCGCGGCCCCTCGGTAGCGTTGGCCTGGCGGCTCCGTGGACGGCGGACGGCATCAACGGTCCCAGCAAAGACGAGGCGCCTTCTAACGAAACAACCTTTACTAAAACATCATGAAGAAGCGGGCAGAGAAGCTGACCCGGAGAGAATACAGACACGTTCACACAGCTGGTGTCTAGCGTCGTCTCAACGGCGCGTCAAAGTAGTCTCTATCTCAGCGGAGTCGGCCGCTGCTTTTTATAGGTTTTCCAGTTCACAGGGAAAGGGAAAACCCTCACAGGAAATGGAGAGCCCGACAAGTCTGGGCAAGATGGGACGACTCAATCGCAGGTGGTCCGAACGCATCTCCTCCACCTCCTGCAGACGGGCGAGGGCGGCGCACTCTCTCACGAGCTCCAGGCTTGGCCAGCGTTTGCACACACACACGCACACACATTTGGAGCGTGGCAGGATCACGCTGAGACTTGTCCGCGGGAGGAAGCGTTGCGCGGCCGATGAACGGCGCCGAAATGGCCGAATCGCTCGCGGTTCTGCCTGTTGCTATGCGGTGGCCGCGTCAGCTGTCCCACTTGTCGGTGAGAAACGTAACAGTATGCCGTCCTGCCAAGGAGCAAAGTTAGATTTGAGGCGTTCAATGGAGGCCAGCTGCTCTGATTAGGTCAGAAGTTATCTCATCGGGGGGTTCGGTAGCCGGTAAGCAAGGTGGAGAAGTCGAGGTGGTATCATGGTGTGGAAAAAACTGTCTCGCCGCCTGTTTTCCAAATGTGTCCTCATCCACATTCATCGCGAGGCGAATGCTCTCTGTGTAATCAGAAACTTGAGAAGAGTGCTCCATGGCGTGAAACACTTGCCAAAGTTGTCGATTACCCTGCTTGGAGGACAGACGCTCACACCATGCAGCCCAACGTTGCCTTCCTAGACGCTTTGCCTACCGCCGCGCACGCGCGGTGACCCGGTGAAGAGCGGGGATAGCCGATGGGTCATCGGGGTAACGAGCAGCATAATGATCCGCCTGGCGATGCACAGCCCAAAAATCCAGGGGGTGGATGTCAGGGTTTGGCTCGTCTTCACTTACAGTGGTGGTTATCGTATGGGACGCAAGAACAGCAGAGAGAGTAAACAATGCTGATGATGGGTTGAATTCAGATAAGCGATTGTTGGCGCGTGCAGAGTTCCATGATGTTATTCGTACGCTACGGCGTATTTTACGTATGCGCGAAGGATTGAGAGAGATAAAGATAGGACTGTGATTACTACCCCAGGTATCTGGTTCAACAGCCCAACGAGGGCTACCAGGGCTACCAGAGAGAGATAAAGATAGGACTGTGATCACTACCCAAGGTATCTGGTTCAACAGCCCACGAGGGCCACCAGGGCCTAACCACCAAGTCAAATCAGGTGAATAAGGCCCACCTTGTGGATGGGTAGATGTATGCGGGAGGTTTAAAAGATGAAAAGAATTATCTGAAAAGCTTCCCTGGATGTGTGCACCCCTGGGAGAATCCTTTGGGTAACCCCGCGAGGTGTGTGCGCCGTTGAAGTCTCCACCGACTAGATAGGGATACCCGAGTAGGTAGAACGCAGTAAACGAACCCATCCAAGATTAGGCGATGCGGAACCAGGACAGCCATAAAAGGAAACTAGAATAAGTGGGGTGCGTACAGACTTAACTAGGAATGCTGCAACCTATTGTGTTACACCACCGTGAAAGGTCGATCGGTGTGTGGGGAACTGAACTGTGAATATAAATGGCAGATTTACCTGGGCTGAGGGAAGAGGTGATACAACGGCGATCGAGAATGGATGGCGAATGGTAAGCGCAGAATCCTGAAAAGCGAGGAAGTGAGTTATGCTGTTGAAGTAGAAAGGCCCACGCCTTTAGCTTTTTGTCGCGAAGACGGATGTTCACTTCAGAGGCCTTATTCGCAAAGATTCGACAATTCCACTGCACCACCAGAGATAGTGCTCTCCATTGCGAGGTCGAAGAGCTTTTACGATGAGGGAGGTCACCTGCTCCATAACGGCTAATATTTTATCCACTGTCGGAGTAGTCACGGTTAACGGGTTGTCGGCACGTGATTGGGGTTTGATGCTTATTGGAGGTGATTCATCTGAAATCTTCTCACGAGGTATTAGACTTCTTCGAGAGGGCTGAGAGCGACGCTGTTCTCGGAGCTGGGTGAGTTCTTCTAGACGTTGGCGAGCCTCTGCAATGGCATTGTCTAAAACAGCATCTTCATCTGTGGCATCCACATGTGATTGGTGCACTGGCTGTTTTGGTGTACCATTTGATCCACGCGGGTCAGTCGCTTGTGCGTATGAACGATGCTGAGAAGTGTGGTGAGCAGGTGGGTCAAGTAAAAAGTGCATGGAAGTCGGTTTCGTCACATGTAAGAGCAGTGAAGAGATTACTTGTTGAAATATCTGTTTTTCCAGGCGGCTTGTTGTGGTTTAACTCTGGTTAACCCTAGTTGGATTGCGATAGCAACGGCGGAAGCTTCTTTTGCCTGCTACGTTATTCCCCTATCACGCCCTATCAGTGTAAGGCGCTACATTATTGGGGACACTTAACTTAAGCTCATCCTTTAACAGTATGACGCGAGAGCGTAAGTTACCATCTTCTTCTTCTCCTCCTCCTCCTCGACTGTTTAAGGTCAAGCGAGGCCTCCGCCGGGACCACGCGACGGCTCGAAAGCTGACTGGTTTGTTTATAGGAAGGGAAAGGCACGGTAACTGTCTCACTTGTTTTTCTGTGGACACCGCAACCGCTCCGTAAGGGAAGGGAGGAAGGTGGGAGTGAAAGTGGAAAGAGAGAAAGAGGAGCCGTAGTGGAGGGCTACGGAGTAATTTCGACCACCTGGGGATCTTTAACGTGCGCTGACATCGCACAGCACACGGACGCCTCTTCGTTTCGCCTCCATCGAAACGCAGCCGCCGAGGTCGGGTTCGAACCCGGGTACTCCGGCACAGTAGTCGGGCGTCTTACCACTGTTCTTATCCCAATAAAAACAGAGAAAGAGGTGTCGTAGTGGAGGGCTTGGGACCACCGCGTGATAGAAGCTTTAGCCTCATCGCACTTTAGTGGTCCAAAGTGCCCCCTTGTTTTTTTGAAAGGCATGATCAGCAGTCATGATTTCTTTGCTGTTTTAAGATTCATTGTCATAATCTTACTTATAATATGAGAATGCGCCGATTCCCCAGGCGCCGGCATTAACATTGACAGTAGAGAAGCCTGGGAGTTTTGTCTGCGGAGCGGAGATCCACCGTTCAGCGGCACACGGCCTGCCTGGCGGCTGAGGCCGTGAAGAGTTCCTGTAACCTCACCTGACCTCAGCCTGCGGAGCCCTCCTGACACTCTCCCCGGCCTGCGTGCCGGGGAGGGAGATGAAGGGCTCCTTTTCGGTGGAAATAAAGTTTTCATTCATTCATTGACATTTGCGCTGTGTGTATACTTGAGCGTTTCCTGGATTACCGTCGGACCGGTATCCCTTTGATCTTCTGATTCTCCCTGAGTGCATCGAATGGACACAACCACTTGGAGCTATTTGTGTTTCGACCCTTCAAAATGTGCTTCAGCAATCCTATATTGGAATTCTTTGAAGGCATAGCTTTGTTACCTCACGGCAACTGGCGCAGAAACCCTTTGACGGCAGAGAATAAAACCAACGGAAGGACGGAGACATTTGACTGCTTGCCCTTATGTATTAGTTTCGACGTGTATATGTCCACCTCTACATTCTTATTTTGTGACCTGCGTGGCGGATGACATGGAACCCTACGAGGTGACACTGCTGGCGACACTGACGGACGGGCGCGACAACCGGAGCGGCAATTTTGGTAAAAGTCTGCGAGACCATGAGCGCAGAAGAGCACGTTTTTCTGTTTGTTTATTTTTTCCCGTGTTTGCCGCGACGTCACACATTTAGAGCGATGCCACTGGCTGGGAGGGGGGGGGGGGGGGGGGGGGGGGGGGAGGGTCCTTTGAGGGCTGTTCGCCGCTTTTTTTATTGATCTGTATCCGACTATAGAAACTTAGTGCAAGCGAGCTTGATATAGTGCTCCAGGCTAAAGGCAGATTTTGAGGAGACTTGGAAGAACGCTTATTTCGTACCATATTTTCTTAAAACCGTCATTTTTAAATATGTCGTTTAAAATATGCGAGAACAGTGTGCGGAAATGGCGCCAAGACACGATTTTTTTCACAAGTGCTCCGAAACTTTCAGCTCGCTGACTTCCACTCAAGCGCGCACAGTTTACAAATCATTGACTTTGCTATTGAAGGCGACTAAGAGGAGAGAGAGAAAAAAAGTTAGGCAGGTTTAAGCATCGTTAAACTAATGGCCTAGACAAAGTGGTACGACGTTCTGGTTGAACAGAGAGTTTTACATGGTTTCGATTACGGTCAGCATCCAGCCTTACAGCTCGTTATTCTGCTTCCGCCGCGTATCGTCCATCTCACATCCTCGTCTCCCTTGTGCTGCGGCACATCGCCGCAGTGCTGCTATGCATATCACTGCTGTGCGATGCGTTGCTATGCGAAGTTGTTGTTGCGACTGTAAAAAGAAGGAACAGAAAATGCACAGCTCTGCAGCTGAGCCACATTCACTGCCTCGAAGAAAAAGAAGAGGGAGGGAGGGAAAGGCGCGCGTCGCAACAGCCGTCACCCGTCACCGAAATGGCGGTGAGTGCAATGACGGCTTAAAATAGGTACTACCACAGGTGGCAGACGAGCCTCTGGGGGGCCCCCCATTTCCAGCCCCAGAGGGGGCCAGAAGCAGTCACCCGATCCGCCCCCCCCCCCCCCCCCCCACACACTATACGAAGCGTTGCTATGCGCACGTTTTTATGCGAAACACACAGAAAATTAGAGGAAAGGTTGATTGAAATGTGACCCTAGCCTTCATTCCAGGGAAGAAGAAGGGAAGGAACCCGAGATACAGTACAAAGGAGAGGTTATGACTTGATAATATTATAAGTTGTAGAGTAGCTCGTATATTGCATGTAGACGTCCGCAGGGGCACTGCACTGCGTTCGTCTATCACGTAGCTTCTTACTTGCAGCACACACTTCTCCGCATTCTTCACACATACAGACACGTGTGTCCACTCAGCACGTCAGAGATGGGCTTCCATGCATACACGACGAAAAATTCATAGTTTCGCTCTCGATATAGCGGTAACAAACTAATGCAGCCTAATAGGCGCCAGGGACACTGTTCCAACCGTGTTGTTACGCGTGACAGAATGGCGCCTGCATGCGGGTTTCGGGTAAGCAGAGGGCGCTGGAGCAGAAAGAAAAGGTCGTACAAGTTTCATATTTTTGGCCCAAATCATGACAGCGATGTCAGCAGAGCAGTGCGAATAGAAATCTGGGTCCCATTTTGTAACAATTCGTCCCGTGGCTCATTCCTTTGTTTATTTGCCTTTTATAAGCCCGGAGGCTTTTTTAGCTATCATTCATGTGTCATGACATCACAACATCAGATTGGGCTTTGGCGATTCATCTAAGGTTAGCAGCGCAAACAACGTGACGGGAACACAGAAGAGGACGACGTTGTGCCGTTGTGTCGTCCTCTTCTTAAGTGTTCCCGTCACCTTCGCGCTGTTAACCTATAACATGATGTCGCGAATAGCAACTACCAATGCTAGAAAACTAAGAGGATAAGTCTTGAAAATATGTTTTAAATATACTTCTTCTTCTTCTTCTCTCTCTCTCACTCTCTCTCTCTCTCTCTCTGTTTCTGTCTCTAGGTATGTACTGCAGCAGCGAGATTCCGTTCTCTCAACGGTAGGGTCTCTCTAGTAGGGTCCTCTGAGCAGCGTCACTTGGCGACAGGCAGCAGGAATATTGTAAAAATGAATAAGAGCGCATTTAAAGCCTGCCGTACTCGTTGCTTCAATGGCGCAATGGATTGACACTGCATCTGTTCGATTTTTTTTTTTTTAACGCAACGTTAAAATGAGCTACCAAGATCATTCCGGGGGGCTGTTCTCCTTTAGGTTGCATTAAATGATTTATTTAATTCTTAATAGACCCAAAACCAGCCGTGAACAGAACCACGAGGTGACGGCTTCACAACGGTAACACTACTCAATTAGCTTCACCGTAATCATTTCCTGCCTTCACTGAGTGTATGTTACCTTTAGGTTGCGTTCAGGGACACCTCTCGGTAACAATCGCCGTTTAACCCGCTCAGCAGCAACCAGTGAGGATAAAGAAGTGGCGGGACCCTACCGTATGCGTCGAGATACTCTTCTACTATTGTACAAAACCTATGTGAGATCGATTCTGGAATTTGGCTGCATTCTTTTTTCTGGGTGTCCAAAATATAAGCTGCATCCTTCGCTGCTTTTAGAGAGACGGGCGCTGCGCCTCTGCCTAGGGCTTCCACAGTCAGTCTCTACCACTGTTCTGTACTTGGAGGCCCGCATTCCGGACCTTAACTCCCGTTTCCGCCTTCTAACTGTTAGATCATTATCGCGATCATTTGAGGCTACTCCCAGTGTGGCTATACATATTTTTGCTTCAAACCCAGCCCTCTTTCTCACTCACCAGTGGTCAAGGGTCTGCATACCCCAGGTTGTTTTCACGCAGAGCATTTTAGCAAACATTGTTTTGGACATCGGTTCTATATGTCCTATTGGTTGCTCAATGTCATTTGTGGATATAAATTATGATTCTATATTTCCATCTAATGTGAAGCACTTACCTTCAAATCTAATGTCCAGTCTCCTATGTGATCACCTTGAAAAGTTCCCTGATCACACTGTAATTGCCACTGATGCGTCTGTGACTGCGCAGAAAGCAGCTATTGGAATTTTTTCAGAGTCTCTTTCCTGGAGGTTTTCAATGCGTGTCCCGGATTATACACCTCCTCAAACTCATTTTAATTTACATTTTCGGAATCTGTAATTTACTTCCCAGTGTTTTGTAAGCGAAAGCATAATCGTAAAACTAAATTACTTTACACCACATGACCCCGTAATGTGTACTTAGATGGCTGCAGCCTGAAAGAATGCCGCGAATATAGAACGACACCAACGTGACGTTGCCGAACGTCACAGACCACTCACTTTGCAAGCATATAAACCGTTTAAGACATAGAAAAGTAGCAAGTCCTGCTACCAAAAAAAAGATACGTTTAGTTGCATTAACTGAAAATGCAGGGCAACTTCATTTATTCTCAGAAACCTTACTAGCACGAGCGAAGCCCACATATTAACTGTCCGATTAAGGCACTGAAAAATGATAAACGGTTAGCGTCAAAGCGGCATTAAGCTCAAGGTGCGCAAAGAGAAGAAAAGCAACAGGATCTTCATGACGAAGGGAACGACGAAGAGTAGACTTAGTAAAGAATACTCGCATTGGGGAAGCTTTCTGCCCAGTTATGAAAGGAAGTCAGTTGTTATCATTGCATTTTTTTTTTTTTTTCAGAGCCGTTGGACACGCATACCGTCGAAGAAAGAATTAAACTTGAGATAATGCAACATAAATTAAACTGCAAATTTTTCCGAGTATATTTGCCGGCATATTGCGCGTTTCCATTATGGGAGATGGTATAGGAGTCATTTGATGAACTGCAGGATCAGTCCGTTAATCTTTACTTTATACAATGCAATAAATACAAGAAGTGTAATGTTCTGCCATTTTACAAAGCGAGCGAGGTAAGGCCGCCACCGCCGCTCCAGTCCGGCCAAGACAAAAAGGTACCATTTGCGTAAATCTTTTTATCGCGGTAAAAACAAAAAAAAAAGAAAGAAAGAAAAAGCCAGCGAAATATAAAAACAATAATGCGTGGTAGCGGTGCAGTGCCCCAAGGCGCGCGCTCTGCGAAAGAAATACATTCAGTCGCGCAGCGCTTTCTGCGACACGGCTTCGCATTTGCAATGACCACGAAATATGCTCCAGCAACTGCTAACTCGCTGGTATAGCCATCATATAGTATTGAAAAGTACGTAAATTACGTTTATTAAACATAATTATCGGCTGTTTTTAACGCTATCTATAACTCCCTAACAGGCGATTTCTTTCAGGATGCTAGCTGATACTTAAGCAGTTATTGATTACTATTTATGAATTAACTTTGCAGAACAAAATAAAATAATATAGAAGACTGGGCCTCACTCCTGCCAGCACCAGTCACTTGGTTTCAACCGCTTATAGCATACTCCCCTTTTTAAAAATCTTGGCACCTGATGTTAATATGAATAATCTTTAAAACAACAACGGGACTGATATACGGTCTTCTGTTATATAACTGTTAGGATAAGCGGAATGGAAACGAAACTCGAGCATCATAACGGAACTTTGTGGACCTTTAACGTTCCGAATGGAGTTACGGTTTGCCACATGCTAATCATCGATGCAAGTTTGTCCAAGCCTCCAAGCTTAGACGACGAGCTCCATGGTGCTACATATCCATTTCCTAGAGAATAGTTTGCCGTATTACGTACACTTGCTGCACAACGTCGCGATTGTAACTTGTAAATCAGTTTGCCTCGAACCTTCCAATCCATTGAGAAATTTCTCGGGGTCTGTCACCCCTGTCACAAAGGGCCTGTTCTTGAATGTCTATAGGTGGTTCTGGAGGTCCGGCCTGTGGGTGCTGTATTATCAGCTTACGCATCCGCGATTAGTGTAGATGGTGGTTGGCTCACAGCATTGGCAGGGGGTGACGTTCGGCTCATAGTAACAACATTGCTGAGGTCAGGCTCAGGGGCTTAAGCTGTTTTCATATGGTGTATGTTACTGCGGTAATGCTGGCCATCCTCTGTGCGAACCCGCCTGGTGCCACAGAGCTATCGAATACTGCTTTGGGGCTCCGTTATTTGTCCTGGCGAACTCTGACGACATCACCTGGTCGTAGCGGTGGCAGCGGTCTGCCGCCACTGCAAGCTCGAATCAGTTTTCGAGGTGTTCCCTTGTGAGACTCTTGAGGTCTTGAAGCCTGTTGCGAGGCAGTCTGCCCACGTGAGGTTCATTTGGTGCTAGTGTATCTTCCAAAGGGGTCACAGGGCACAGGGTGCTTATACGCAGTCCCAATCAGAAATCCTCACATACAACGCAATCGCATGTTGATGAAGATGGTGGTGATAATGATTAGTACTACAAGGACTCTGGTACTACGCATGATTGAACGTAGGGACTGGAACCACATTGCTCCTTCCTCGACTTCGATCGGCCACGGCCTGGCCTAGCCGGACTTCAGTGGCAGCAACGGCACTCAAGACGTCCGAACATGGATCGGCAAACCCTTACCTTTTTAACGCGAGAGCGTTAAGGAGCTCGTGTCGCAGAAAAGCCGGTGTCGTCGGCGTTGGCCGTGAGCGATAAATCCCGGCATGCACTTCATAAATAAAAAGCAACTTCCAAGATGGGCTGGGTGGGAATCGAGCCAGGGTCTCCGGAGTGTGAGACGGAGACGCTACCACTCAGCCACGAGTTTTTTTTTTTTTTTTTTTTTTCTTATTGCCGGTCATCACCAACACAAAACAAAACCAACAAAAACGCGCTACAAACAGAACGCTCACAGCAGAGCGGTTACCACAAGCATGACACTGTTAACACAGAAGCCGGCAGGTTCATACGAGTTGCCTTTGTCAAGTTAAAATTCCTTCATCTTAATCGAAATTATTGTACAGAAGCTAAATGAAATAAACAATCGACCTAACAGCAGCATTGGGGAGCAATGGGAACTGTGCAAGCAAGAAATTAAAATGAAAGCGATAGAAAGAGCCAGCTGTATTCGCCATAACGAAAAGCGAGAAGAAGCAGGCCTAAGATCAACATTAAAGAAGTTAATAGCACAGGAGTGTAAGGAGCCGGGGGTTTACAAAGGGGACATCAGAAAGATAAAAAAGAAAATAGAATTATTAGACGACCTGACTTTTTTGCCAATGTTACATGGGTTACAACACCCGTGAAATATTTGGGCGTACCTCTAGAATTCTAAGACAGCAAGCCATTTTGGCGCGCCTAAGTTCAGGAAATACGGGAGAAGGCTGACAAGTGGAAAGGAGTACTGCCGCTGTCTATCTTTGCACGAGCCACTGTGTGTAATCTACTTTTTATTGCCAAGGTGTGGTACGTCATGCAAGCACTTCATTGTTCTAGGTTGAGTGTTCAAAAGCTACACCGAATCTTTGCTGTGTTTGTATGGGCATCAAGCTGGAAAAGATGTAGTCGGGATAACCTGCTCCGGCCAATTAAAGACGGTGGTCTCGGGCTTGCTCACTTATTTGTGCGCCAGCTTGTAAACAGATTTATTTTCTTTCGCGAAGTTACCGACCCCCTTTTTGCGCACTGTGTGCCAAGTGAGGCTCGCGCGGGCGTTGCCCAATTTCGTTGTTGCCACGGAAAGCATGCCAGGGCGTCTTTCTAGTTTTTCCAAAGAGGTTGTCAGCAGTGTTCTAATTCTGTCAGCTCGCTTCTCGACAGAATGCTTAAGTTCAGTGAAAAAGAAGAACCTGCATAAAGCTGTTTGTGACGACTTCTTCTCTGTTCCTGTTTACAGAGCCTTGTATAGCGGCCGTCTAGGTCAAGACGTACTGAAGCGTGTCAAAAGAATGCCAGTTTCTCCTGGGGTAAAGACGTTTTTCTTTAAGTTACATACAGGAACATTATCGGTACGAACGTTTTTTGAAAGCCAGGGCTTTTATCTGCCATGGGGTTCACTTTGCTTAATATGTAAACAGCCAGAGACAATAGACCATGTATTTCTGCACTGTTGGGAGGGCGTCTATTTTTAGGATGTGCTGCAACGAACTGTTAAAAAAGGATTACCATTAGACTCATACGGGATTAGATTCCTACCAACTGAAAATAATGATGGGATTCCACTTGATACGGTTATGCTAATAGGCCTGCACAGTCTATGGCGGTCCAGAATGGCGGGTTTTCACTGTGACCCTGACGCCCGCCCTGCAAGGCTTTACTTTCGCGAGAGTATACACGCATTGGTTGAAATGCACAAATTGAAGACCACCGTGCCAGACTGGATTTCAAGAGTCGAACCACTCAGCCACGAGTTCGTTGCTTGAAAGCGGTACAAAAGCGCTTCTAGTGAATGCGGTGTTGCCTTGGAAACGTGCCGTAGAACGTTATACTGCGGTGTATATCGGTAATTATGAGCATGTTACTTACAGAAGTCGCAGTTACACGAGTAGCGAAGTACGTTTCCGCTACATTTCTTCTGCGCTCTGCGCACATGCAGAGCCATCTTGCGGCAAACACAGAAGAACCCCTCCTCGCAATGTGCGGCGCTGCCCCGACACGTGGCGCGCCACTCGCCCCTGACGTTTCGCGTGCACCCTCACGGGTTGTAGAATCAAGCGTCTTTCCTTTCTTTAGATCACTATCTTCGCTCACCCGCTTCTCCCCTTCGGGCCGCGCGGGTACCGGTGCGAGGATGCCCCAATACCCTTGCGTTTAATAAGTTTCTCGCTCTCTCGACGCGGCTCCTCTTTCCGCTCACAGCGCGATTGCTAGGTGCAGCCTCTGATGCCGAACGCCTCTGACGTGATCGCTGCGCCGTAGCGCTTCTGCTGGGAAAGCGTCCCCTGCGATGTGTGCCGAGCTGCTTCCGAGGAATCATGCTTCTGCGTGGTGCACCCAAGCGAGATAGAGGACGATCCCATCAAGGCGTCAGCCCCATGATCGCGTCCGCCTTCATGGCGCGTCGCTGCCCGGCTTCCTCCCTCCGAGACACCGAGTTCTTTGGTTCGTTCCACTTGCTCAGGCGCACGTTTCGTTGCCGCGCCGAACGCTGCGTTGCTCGGCGCTCACCGCGTGATTCGTGAGTGCAAAGTCCGACGCGGGGCGCCTCATCAGTGATTGCTGCGCCGTAGCGCATTGTCTTACACTCCTTGGCAGGTCGACGCGCTCGCTCTTGAGACGCGTGTGATGGAAGCGGCGCCGTCTACCAGTGCCGGTAGCGCTGGCCGGTGCGAACGCGGTGCAATAACGCTATCGCGTTCCACTCTTGAAGGCGAAGCTTAAGCGCCCTCCAAATTTTTTTCCCGTTCTGAACACTTTTCTTTTTCGTCATAACAAACCCCTTTAAACCTTGCGAAAATAAACAGCAGTAGTAAAAGAAGAAAATGTCCAGGAGCACACGTTCTAACCAAGGATGTTACTATTATGACCTCCTTGGTTCTGGCGTTTCTGCCACCTTTATCACACGCGTTTTCTTTACCCTGCGTAGTTGCTTCTGCACCGCGTACTCCCCTGATGGTGCTGGGACAGGTAGGTCACCGCCGCTTGCGGCGGGGGCTTGCCTGCCACCAAATTTTTATCGGTTGTAGGCCGTCATTGCACCCGCCATCGCTTCAGTGGTGGACGACGGCTGTTGCTGCGGCGTGCATCTCTCACCCCCTCATCCTTTTCTTTCTTCTCTGTTTTCTCTTGTCTGCTGTGCCGGAGTACCCGGGTTCGAACCCGACCTCGGCGGCTGCGTTTCGATGGAGGCGAAACGAAGAGGCGTTCGTGTGCTGTGCGATGTCGGCGCACGTTAAAAATCTCCAGGTGGTCGAAATTATTCCGTAGTCCTCCACTACGGCTCCTCTTTCTCTCTTTCCACTTTCTCTCCCATCTTCCTCCCTTCCCTTACGGCGCGGTTGAGGTGTCCACATAAAACAAGTGAGACAAGTTACCAGTATGATTATAAACAGCGTGAACACGAAGACAAAGGAATCGCCCAACAAAGTATCTTGACAAGTTGCCACGCCTTTCCCTTCCTATATAAATCAATCAATCAATCTGTCTGCACGAGGCAGCGGAGGTGGCTCAGCTACAGAGCCAATAGCAGGCCCGTGCATTTTCTTTTCCTTCTTCCTACAGCCACGACAATAACAGCAACGCCGCGGTAGGTGCAGTGGTAAGACGCCCGACTACTGTGCCGGAGTACCAGGATTCGATCCTTACCGCAGCGGATGCGTTTCGATGGAGGCGAAACAAAGGGGCGTCCGTGTGCTGTGCGATGTCAGCACACCTTAAAGTTCCCAGGTGGTCGACATTACTCCGTAGCCCTCCACTACGGCTCCTCTTTCTCTCTTTCCACTTTCACTCCCACCTATCTCCCTTCCTTTACTGCGCGGTGCAGGTGTCCACAGAAACAAGTGTGACAGATACCGCGCCTTTCCTGTGAACCAATTATTATTATTATTATTATTATTATTATTATTATTATTATTATTATTATTATTATTATTATTATTATTATTATTATACTTTTATAATATTATTATTTATTCATTTATTTCGAACCAAGAAGCAGTGCGTTTGAATTCAACCGCGCTCTCGGAATCGAAACTGCTGCTGCGCACTGTTTTCAGAAGAATCCTTTTCCAGGCTTGCCACCATGTTCCAAAGGCAAAGGAAGGTCGGTTAGCGAGCCGATCCAAACCAAGTCAAGTTCAGTTCGCATACTGCAGTAATTTGCTGTTCTCTCTTTCACTGACTGTCGTGTGAAATCCGTGCTGTAAGAAGTGTATTGCACTAAGTAGTGTGAGAAAAGCTTCAGATTTGATTTTGACTTGATAATAAATAACTCGCCGCAGTTGGTCTAGTAGTGGGCTCATCGCAAGCAGACGGAAACGCTGCATTGGATACCATCTGTGCCGCCGCTCACTGACAGACCGAGGTAGGATGGCATCTATTTTCCTGGTGCTTGTAGTCTATTGCATCGGTACGAATCGGTTTCAGCGCCGACATTTCTGACTTTTTTCTAGCGTGCTTATCTGGCGAACGATCAATTATTTGTAGTTGGGGACAGATCGCGCTTGCTAACTAATGCTGTCGGTATTGCCAGGAGTTAAGTTGTCGAATCGAATCTTCTGCGCAGCACATAGTTACATAGCGTGATCGTTCCCTTACTTAATGTCTGGAGATGGGCGTTACCTTGATTCATCCTTCCTTGATGGGTATACCGGTTCAACGGGGAAAAGTGTCTTGCCGGCGTTATTGCGCCGAGCGACCATATCGCGGATAAATTTTTCCGCTCCTCGAGCCTCTTTGCCGGGGTGATTTTGGTTAGCTTTATTTATCGAAATGCTGAGCCGGTTTTGCATGCAGTGCATTGAAACGGGGGTCGTTGGTATTGCTTAAGGGTTGTTTGAGGATTTCGTTTTTCAATAAAGTTTTACTGGCAGCGCGTTACGCTACAAATACCTCCCCATCAAGCAGTACAGAATCGGAAAAGAACTCGTTAGAAAAAGAAAGTTATTTCGGCTTCCATTCGCTTTCTGCCTTAAGTACATAAAGTACTTTCCTTGTCAATTGGGACTTGGTAATCGTTGAAGCTGCTTCAGTAACAGTAAACTGTGACGTTTACAGAAGCTTTTGTGCATATTAAAGTACATGTTGTCTCTGCTTGAAGCTCATAAGCTTGACGTTGACAGAATTCAGTTTTCGATAGCTAGCATTGTTGGTTTCGCACTTGCTTCAGGGGTTAAGAAATGCCTGCCACTTAAAGAGAATGTTGTCTGCATACCAGCCATGCAAAACTTTTCACTAGACAGCATTAAGTATCTTGGCTACGGGATCATGGATTATTTTTTTAATTACGTAGAGCACCAGAAAATGATGGTACAAGGGATGGTCACGATTCATGAATGCAGTTTTAGGATAAGGGTGATTTCAGTTCAGCAATGTCATTCAACAGTTTGTTTCGTAAAGGAATATTGTCAATTACTACAGTCACCCATGATCAGTTTTGAAATTGTATTGTCAAAGCCCGAACTTTCCAGAATATGTGTACATACAGCTTTCTTAACAAGTGATGCCTTGCAACCACACTTCTGACAGTGAAAGTCAGGCTCACCTTCTGAATCTGAAACATACGTTGCAGTAGCGTACACCGCACTGGTGCACCTGTTTTAGCTTTTGCATGACCTGGAAACATTTCACCTTGGTGATGCGGGCTGAGGACAAATACAAACAACTTGTGAAAAAACAGTGACTGCAACGCAAATTTTCACAGAACGAAGGGGCATGCTGGCGGCTCGACTTAATACGACCACATCTAATTGTTCTACTCTCGGAGTCTTTAAATTAAAGTCAGCAATATAGTGCATTACCACGGAGTAGTCATCAACACAAAACACTTTAGGCGGGTGGTCCATCAGGGAAGCCTTATCTGGCAGAGAATGCAATTTCCAATAAGACAGTTATTTCAGTAGCTTTCATCTGAAGGGCTTAATCTGAACTCTACTGCTGGAAAGATAAAAGGAGCACTGGTGCCAATCCGAATTATTTGCTCAAACGCTGCTTGGCAGAAATAGGGGATGGCATCGCAAATAATATTAGTGTTATAATGTTCCCGTGAAGGTTTGTAGGAATCCCTGTTATGCCCACATGTTCTGAATTGATATACCATAACTTGTTTCAGGGCATGTTAAATAATCTTTAAGCAACAGGGGTGTATTAGTACAATATTGGCTTGAATTTAAGGAGCATACATTGGCATTCAGCTTGTATACACTTTTCATAATTGTTTGAGGGTTCACCTAAAATGTACCAAAACTGAGTTTTAAGTGTCCATTAATTTTTGGCACAGCAGAAAGGGTTGGTTGGTTTGTGGGGTTTAACGTCCCAAAGCGACTCAGGCTATGAAAGATGTCGTAGTGGAGGACTCTGGAAATTTCGACCACCTGGGGTTCTTTAACATGCAGAGTGTTTAATCTCAGTGTTTTTGTTGAAAGCTTCATAGAATTTTTTCCTGAGTATTACTAGCAGTTGCTCTCATTTTTATGTACCTCCTGCTGTAAACAATAATGAGGGTCCACAGTAGTTATTGCATGCCGGCAAAACTGAGAAACCAGCAAATTGTCTGACAGCTCAGCATAGTTTATTTTCATTTTTTTGATCACGTATCTATTGTGGCATCGTACACCTCGAAAGTGGTGTGACCGAACTGCAATTATTGCACCTTTAAGCACTTTGATGGATCACGGTGATGCAGAGGTCAGGGCGCTTGACTGCTGTGACCAAAAATGTGGGGCCAGATCTCAGCCGCGGTGGCCATTTTTCGATGGAGGCAAAAAGCTAGGTGCCCGTGGGCGGTAGATGCCAGTGGACGTTAAAGAACCTCAGGTGGTCGAAAGTTCTGCAGCCCTCCACTATGGGGTCTCTCATAGCCTGAGTCACTTTGGGATGCTAAACCCGATAATACTATAACTTTGATGCCATCTGATAATAGCAGCTCGAGGCACTTAAAGTAGGTGATGCCAAGGGAGTGCCACTTCTTGATGTATACATTTCTTTTAGATTGAAAGATGCTTTGCCAACAATGTAAACCAAAATTGGATATAACAAAAGCCTTTGAATAAAAATTCTGTGCACTTAAGAAACATAAAATTATACTTTACTGAGGTGGGCTCATCTGGGAGGGTACGTTGATAATATCATATTGGAACTATTGAACATTATTGCGGCTTGTTCCATGCAATGTTCACTGTCAAATTAAGATGAATAATCCTATTTAACTATTTTTGGAATGCCCACATTTGTTGAAATTAGGTGAGACCTTATTATTTTTGCCATAATCTGTTTACATGTTTTTTGCCTGCATGTAATAGGTTCAGGTACATAAGATGCTCTTAGGCATACTTCGGAGCTTTTATTCAGTATTAAATTGCAGAAACAGGGGAAGCTACTGGTCATATCTATAGCACTTGTATAAAGTCCTTATGTGATGATGTGGTAGCATGTTGCATTTCATTTTTGTCGCTCTGGCTTAGTCTTATTGTCATAACCATTGGCTGATACCATTAGTTAAACCAACATAATGAATTCTGGTCAAGAACAACCAAAGTATATTGCATGGCATGAGCTAAAAATTTGCAGATGTATAAGCTACAACTATGCTTTTCATAATCATTGTAAACCATGTGAATTGGGTGTAAAGGAGTAATCGGATCTTGAAAATAAAGCATAGTGTAACTTGTTAAGACCCATAGGGCACCGACTGCTACTGCTACACGGGAAGGGAATTGGTACTTGAAACGCTGGGGTTTGTTTGTCTTTTTTTTTTTTTTCTAAGTTAGAACTGCGAAGTAAGAATTACACCAGGAGAATGCAAAGGGCATGATTCTGTCTAGTGTGCAGCAATGAAATCCCTTCAGCATTGTGCAGGAGACTGAGCCAGGGCAACACAAAAGACACTACATGTTTGGGCTTGAAAGTTTAAACCATAGTCTTTGATAAAATCAAGAAGTTTCACAGCCTTTTCTCATATACAGTTGCTGACTGAATTTGTCTTCTTCTCTTAACTTACCGGGTAGCCACTGATTTCAGCATGGCCCTTGAAGAGTGTCCCATTGGTGCAAGTCTTATTTGTATATGCTTTAACATGTTTGTGTGCGTGTTTATCTGTATGTGCAGTTGTCAGTCTCCTGCCTTTTTCATGCTTTTTTGTACCCATTTTTTGTATGAATACTTGTATGGTTCATATACATAAAACTTTGTGCGTGTCTTTTCACATGACACTCCTGCTCAGATTGGAAGCACCCATGACAGCCTGATTTAAAAAAAAAAAATTGTAGTTTTGAAGTTTCCTCTCTTCTTTACCTCTTTTGCCTCCGTGGATTAAACCAACTTACAATTTAAATGTGATAAACAAATAATGGAATAAAAATAAATCTTCAAGGAGCTATTTCCCACACACACAGCTTGTGTGTGTGGGAAATATCACCCCCACAAACTTCCTAAAATGTTGATGGCATGCACAGTTCTGATTCTACTCCATAGATAATTGTTTCTTCACCATTTAGAAGCTGCAGCCTTTTAGCCATGCTTTGGGGAGAGGGGAAGGGGACATATTATGGTGAGAGTGGTAGCATGCCACCTTCACCTCTTCCGCCTCAAACTCCATGAGAGCATCTACTCAGAAGCCCTTCTGGATCACGGGACTGCATTGGGAGCATTCTCAACAAGACATCATAACATTGCAACTTTAACCTGCTGTAGACTGGGATGTTTTTATAATCTGCAGTGTCAGTGGCATAGGTAAATGGTATCACTTCCATAGTCATAACTCAGATTTTCAGCAAACTGACTGAACAATGAAAAACTAAGACTCGAGTATGCACCCTAATGCAGCAATAGCTTTGGAGCTCTTTTTTTTTTTTTTTTTTTTTTTTTTCATACCCTGGACAACCCTCGGGGGACATGCATTTTGACTTCCACTGTGAAGTTCACTTTAAGCATAACCTTTAGGCATTTCACTGCCTGATAAACATCGTTACAACTTTTAGTTACGTAATATAACCTTGGCTTTTTTTTTTTTTTGTGCAGGCACTGCTCCAGGCCCACGATGTGGTGGCTCACGAGGTGTACAGTGAGGAGGCAATTCGGGTGACACCGCCACCACTGACACCATTCCTTAACGGCAACCAGGAGGCAGGTGGCAGCGAAGCTGGCGACATGGAGCAGGTCACCCGCGTGCGCCTCGTCCAGTTTCAGAAGAACACCGATGAGCCCATGGTGAGTGCTCTGCCCTTTCCCCTCTGCCTGCTTGGTCTTTGTGCTGCGTTGAGTAAGTTTCACTTCCTGTGTCTTACAAAACTACCTTTTTGGCATGAACAGAGGGTGGCTTATAACTTGCAAAAAAAAAAAAAAAAGCTAGCTTTGAACTCGGTTTCAAATGGGAAATTCTTCTTTCTTTAACTCTGCTGTTGTGGTAAGGAGGTTGTAATCAAACCTTCAAAACACCTGTAGCAGCAACAGTGCCTGCCAAAGAGACCATGGTTTCTGTTGCCCAAAATATGTGCACTGCATCCAGAACAGAGTCAGTGTGATACTGACTTGCAGTGTTGGTGTAGCTGGTGACTAGAGATGAACTATGAGGAGTGGCTTCAGCAACATATTTTTACGGATGAGATGAGTTTACTAAGATGAATGCTGGATGAACGAGCGGTGGAGCAGACAGCCATGCAAACATTTTCCACACGTCCTCAACCTCTTCCTCTTCACAGTCCATTCACTGCTTCTTCTTTCAACTCATTCACTCATGGCGCTTGACAATTTCCTCGGTTGTAGATGAAGCTCGTCCTCAAGCAAGTCAGGGTGTGCGACGAACGCAACGATTGAAATGCGCCACGCGTACTACTTGGGTGTTTCGGGAATGGCAATTAGTATGCGCAGTCTCTTTGGCAATGTTGTTCAGGTGGCTCACGCGGACTAGCTTTATGCAGGTGCTGGGGTTTGAGCAACTCAGAAAAGGCCCAATCGTGTCTGCCCTTATCACTCTGCCGCTCATCGTAGGTGATGCGAGTTCAGGGCGGGGGCTGTTCCATGCATGGACGAAGCAATGAAAACGAGTGGAACAGGTGATCACGAGTTAACCTTCCTAGCTGTGAGGTGAACTCATTATGCATTATCCGTCGAACCACTGCGACGGTGTCTTCATATCCGGGAAAGTCAACGCTGGTGACTCTTGTGACGTTACAGTTAGCCAAACTTGGGAATAATCTGCCGGGACTTTAGTGCTTCAGATGCATGATGCTACTGGTGATGAAGAATTGGTATAAGCTCGTTAATTCGAACTTCACGGGACCGGGAAAAAAGTTCGAATTATCCGATGTTCGAATTATCGAATGGCCTCGAAAAAAGTGACCAAAACCGTTTGTACAACAGTAAATGTACCGTATTTAGTCGCGTAACGAACTCGCTCGCATAATGAACCCACCCAGCCCCGATTTACGCCTACGAATCTGAAAAAAAAAAAAATAATAATAAATAAAGGCGTCAGTCGTTAGCGGGTCCCTCCGTTGCGCCTTCACGGTCCACAACACAATTCTTGGCAGTGCGCCAAGATGCTGCGCGGCGATAACGGCGTGTTTATCTTTTGACTTTAGCTCGGGCAGGCGGCAGGAAAGCGAACTTGGCAAAGGGCCAGCGCTTGTCCGGTTGTGCAAGCCTCCTTTTCAGTACGTTCGCTTTATCATGCTATGAGCGACTTGGGCGGGCGGCGCCGTCCCACTCCAATCATCGGAACGAACGGTGCTAAAAGCCGGCGTCATGATCGCGGCCGACTCGCCTGCTTCCGTTGACGACTGATGGGTGGAAGGATGGTTGGCTATCGCAAAAAGAAAAAAAAAAAGTTTAACTCATAGTGCCCGACCGAGATCATAGCCTTTTATGGGCGTTGGCTGAGACTGCGCCGACAGTACTCATCCCTATTTCCAAATTAACAGGGTTGGAATTAACGAGTATTTAGTTGCGAGCTACGGAGGTTGCGCAGAAGAGAGAGCAGGCAGCCGCCGCCGCGCGGCCATGCACTGACCATGCCGCAGCCGCGTCCCCTCCCTTCAACGCCGCCGGCCGCCACGCCGGTCATGGTGCCATTTGTTTTACCCACTCTTCCATGGTTTTACCTGGTTCCTTATTCTGTCCCCTTATTGGACGTGCGCAGCCTCTAATTATGCCTACCGATCGCGGAGGTGTTTCTTTACTTTTCCTTTTTTTTTTTTGTTTTTTTTTTTTTCGCGTGATGTGCGCCAAGCCGCCCAGACGCGGCGGCGCGTAGTTCGAATTATCCGTAGCGGAACCGACTCGCGTTCGAATTAACGGGCTTTTTTATATACAGATCTCTATGGAGCTTGGCCGGACCTAGTAGTGTAGTTCGAATTATCCGAAAATTCGAATTATCGAGGTTCGAATTAACGAGCTTTTACTGTATGTCTTTTGCAATCCTCTGCAAGGGGTGGCCCACCTTATCCTCTTCAGAAATATTTCATTTGACAAGCCGGCGTAGTATGAGCAATTCCTCAATATTGTTCGTGCACGTCTCACCTGGGATCTGAGCTCTTCGTGCAAGGGTCTGCTTGGTTCTTTTCTTCTTGTCCAAGGTGTCACCAAAGCGCTTAGTGATTTCATCCGCAAACTGAGCTCAACCGGTAAGGGAGCCGTTGAAATTCTCAAGCCACAACAGGGCGGTCCCAACAATCTCAACGGTTCTACTGGCTGACTCGGTCATGCTTCAGCCAGTCTTCAGCATCATCATTAGATTCACCGGTAAACGTGCAGGGTTCCCTCTGGGGTGGCCAAGGATAAAGTCGTGGAATGCGTCCGAGCCTCCTGAATGAGTAGGTATGATACTGGATTCTGACAGGAGGGGAGGGAAAATATCTAAGAGTCGGCTACAACAAATATAGTCATATGATCCGGGGCAACCTGCCCATCACCTCCGATCTCCACCAAAGATTGTTATAGATGCGACGAGCCTATTCAGATGAATGCTGAATGAGCTAGTGACGGAACAGGCAGCCAGGTGATCATCCTTCAAATGTCCTCAACCTCTTCCTCTTCACAATCCAGTCGCTGCTCCTTCCTTAAACTCAGTCACTGTGCGACCGTGACAATAAATTTTCAGGCTGGTTGGCTCTTCATTCTAACATGTCAATTAGCATTAAAACAGCATATAAAGAGCAGATCTCAAGCATGGATGTGCCTGTACTTGTCATCCTCTGTTTTTTGTGTTGTCCATTTAGTATCTTGATAAAGAATTAGTGTGGGGAATGAGCTTGCGTAGATATCATGTCAGAATGTTTGTTGTTTGATCCATGAATGATATATATATATATATATATATATGTGTGTGTGTGTGTGTGTGTGTGTGTGTGTGTTTTTTCCGCTCAATGCCCTCCAGTGTCCTTGTGCTAAAAATGTGAACGCATATGCAGGAAGTCTGCTTAGAGTAGCAGTTAGCCTGTTTGGCTGGGACTTGGAAGGAGTCCTGGCATGTACACAATTTGTGTTTTCTTTAATTAATGATTGACAGTCCGTGCGGACGCGCTCTGCCAACACACTCTGGTGACACCACTCACGAGACAACAAATGCCTTCACATTTCAAAAAGTGTCCCGGATCATCTGGCCATTGTAGAGCCTGTATCTTGGTTTATGATTTATATTTAACCTACTGTGGTCATAAGGATGTGCAAAAATTTTAATTATCTTATAATTAAAGGCTTGCTAGTTTATCCTTAGCAGGTTGTAATCACCACTTCATAGGAGCCTACCTTCTGCTGCCCTTTGTAATTTCTTCACCGCGAGGTGTTTTTTATTTTTATTTTTTCTCGGAAGAGGTTAAAGCTTTGCAGCTCGTGTGAAAGTCCGTCATGTGTTTTGTTTTTCTTGCTTGCAGGGCATCACCCTCAAGTTGGACGAGGATGGACGATGTATTGTGGCTCGCATCATGCACGGGGGCATGATTCATAGGCAAGGTGAGAGGAGGATACTCTCTACTTAGACGGTTTCTGGACAATGTGAAAATATGGTTTATCAGCATAACCAGCACTTAATGCATCCGTATCATGTTAAGCACCGTCTTGAAGAAATTTGGCTAATTTTTTTCTTTTGTCTAAGCCTGTAAGTTTTACTTTGCTCCATTGCACAGTCGGTTATGCTTAGCTCGTCTGCTGTCCCCACCAACGCCTGTTTAGCAGTTGCGATGTCACTGATGAGTCGTGGTGGTTGCTCAGTCTTAAAATGCCAAAAATCGGCTACTGTTCTGGAAAAAATACAGCTGTTCACTGCTCGTGCTGCTTATCGCTCATCTCATTGATCTTTTATTCTCATCTGTTGCAGCCACGCTACACGTCGGGGACGAAATACGTGAAATCAACGGCATCAGCGTTGCGAACCAGACCGTAGAAAGCTTGCAGAGAATGCTCGTGAGTGTTCAGCATTTGTCATTCTGCTATGTTGCAAAATTAAAAAGACAATTTGGGCCTATTTATTATTTATTTACTTTTTATTTTGCATGACCTTTTTGGGGGCCTAAGTATACAGAGGCAGAATATGGAGTTGAAGAAAAATGCGTAAAGTAGCAAAGCGGTGCTACAACTTACACATTCAGTAGCCCATCTGTCTTGTTTGGCTGGTGGGCTAAGTACATAATTGGGCACAGAATACACGTAAGCCATAAATTAGCTTTCAATTGCCAGACTGCATGAAAGAACGACCAGATGTCCTCATGTGCTGATATTTTAAATATATGTAGGGTTCACATATTAAGGATTCCATTTTTTGTGTAAAAAGATACTTCACATTGTTCAATTTATCTTGTAGAACGTTAAGGCAGACTTGAAAATGGTTAATTCATGGCTTGTGACACTGTCACACTAGGATGACACTATATGAGCCCTACACTATCACTGACAAGACCCAGCTTGTCAGACTATGTTGTTGTCAGGCTGGTCTGTCACTTGGGCTGACGAAGATGCCTTAACAATCAGACGGCCTGATGTCATAACGTGACTGGCTTTCAGCCTGACAACACCAACAAAAGCATCGTGTGGTTAGTTGAAAATCTGGGTTGTGATGCACAAAAATGCCAGTCCTTTAAGATATGAAAGAGGCAGCATGTGAAGATGTAATATGAAGCAATGGAGAATCAAAATGGAGGAACAAAAGGACTCATGTAGAGCACAATGACACCATGTTGGCAAACTTAATTGCCTGATTGATGGCAAAGTCGGACTGCTGCTCTCTGAACCTCGCGTCTCTGAATACAGTTTTTTTTTTGTCAGCTAAGTATACCATCAGAAAATATTAAATGTTTAAGCTTTTTGCTGGTATGTTATGATGTACTGTGGACTGTAGTGCTAAGGTTTAATATATATATCGAGCTTAGTCATGCCAGGGAGATCACAGCACGCATGCCTGGCCTCTAGGATGGAGTACTTTGAACTGGTGTGTTTTGAGCATTTTCAGAAACAAATGTGACCAAAGTAACTTGCGGTCACCTGTTATGCAACAAAATCTGCTGCTCACAGTGGCACCAGAGTTAGGATCGAAAAAGTTTTTTTTTTTTTTAAGAGTAGCATTCAGCTACAAGTCTTGGTAGTGACAATTCGGGCTATATAATTGCAGCTCCTCGGTGAATCAATCGTGGATCAAAACCTTGGAGGGTGCCAAATACTCTTAGCTGTCACAGTGCGGTAACGTAAGAACCTCCCTCCTTCCATGGTAGCTACCATCTAGGTTCCTCCTGTGCTAGCCATCTTCCGGCCTCACCCTCCTTTCTTAAAAGTAGAAAAGGAGATTTTCCTCTCTTCATTTGGACACCTGCCAACTGTGGCAGGTTGTTTGCATGCCTTCTCTGTACACATCCTCCTCAAATAGGCAGGAGGGTTTCCCTTTCTTGCCAGGTGGCTGCTGGCTCATTCATGTATCAGCCATGGCAGGTGATGGGGTTCTTCCCATGTCAGCCACTTTCCATCTGCCAACCGTGGCAGGTTGCAGCTGGCCCTTCCATCTACCAGTTTTAGCTAATGACGGAGGAGAAATGGTAGACTCCAGACACTGGCTTTTTCCCATAATTAACTAGATAAATTATTGATTTACAGAGGAGCATTGTTATTGGAGCTATAGCAGCAGTCGCAACAGATGTAATTTGGTGCAGATTCTAGTGTGTCAGGCAGCTGGAGTGTGTTAAGCGCTAAGGTGATGATAGTCTTTTCTGGTAGCTGGTATTGGTAGGACTCTTTGAGTGAAGGTTGAGTGGTCAGTGTTAGTGTTCTCACTAGCAAAGGAGGTAATTTTTTTAGCTTGACTCTAATGCTGCGAAAAGAATGCGAAGGCCGGTTTTCAGAAATAACTCCTAGGCTCTGTTGCGTCTTCCTTCCGAGTATCGAGGTCAGAAAGGGCAAACCTGTTTGTGTGCAGAAGTCGTACATATCAGTACATTTCTCCCTCATTTCCACGACAAATGTACAAACCTGTATAAAACTATTATAAAGCTATTATAAGCATTGCACCTTGCTCGTTTTATCGTGCTAGCATTTCAAATGGACTGTTCACCGATTAGAAGACAATTGAATGGTACAGTAAAACCAAACTCATATGTCACGGTAGTTAATCTGCTGTATTGGAAATTGCAGATAATACATATAGGGTTAGGAAATAACCAATAAGCATGACGTGATCTACCCGGCTATCCACCCTTCTAGAAACTGCATGTCCTCCTTGAGGAGAAGTAAAATAAAGTTCTCAAAATTTGCTCAAATTGACAAGGTGCCATCAATATTGTAGCTACTGCTCATAAACTCAAACTCACATTTCACAAGATATTTTTTTAGCCATATCTTGAAAGGTTTCTGAAGCAAAGTAAAAACAAAATGGGTGAGGTTCAACCCTGTTAAACCTCGTTACATGAAGTGAAAGTGTGTTTTTTTACTTGGTTTTGCTTTGGTTTGGTTTAGGCTGAGATATGAGCAGACATGGTTTTGCAGTGAATAAATTGCCGAGACTATGGAGTTGAGAACGCCGTCAACTACAAGAGGAAACACATGATGGTGCGTCTGCCATTGAAGTTCCAAGGTCAACCATTGTTGACACCATGGTTAAGCTATATAGCCACTTTGTGGCCTTTGGCTCGCGAAAAGTCAAGCAGCCAGACAGGTTAGCTTTGGCTAATATATGGCGTCATGAAGCTTTCGTTCAAAAAAGGAAAAGAGAGAGACATCATCAGTTAGTGGCAGTTTACATGGCCTGACACTAACGTAATTTCGAATAAGGGATAGTCTTGCACTTGGCTAAAGATAACCATGTTTAGAAGCAGTTTAGTAACTGGTGGGAATAAAAGGTCTTACCTTCTGTGTCCTTTTACAGCCAGTGTGGCAACAATCATTTAAGCCTTTTTTCTTTTTCGTTGTTGTGTTTCTTTGCAGAGGGACGCACGTGGCAGTGTCACCTTCAAGATAGTCCCCAGCTACCGCAGTGCACCGCCCCCGTGTGAGGTAATCTTTCAGTACGCCTCTGAGCTTGGTCGCCAGCTCAGCTTCTGCACCAGTGGTGCCTCGGCACACCCTCTGTGATGCATGGCGTTCGTTTCGTTGCGGTTCCTACGCGTCTTAACGAGGATTGGACGAGGGTTGCCAGCACTACTCAGGGACAAAGTGGGAAGGATATTCTGTTTCACCTGTTCAATGCCTTTTTCCTCTTTGCTTTATTTTTTCTTGTCCTCAAGAAACCCCATGCCCCAAGTACTGCTTGTTTGAAGAGATGTCATTCAGGGGAATCTCGGTGATACGAACTCGGTTGACGTGAATTTGGGGTGGACACAAATCCGTCACATTCTCTGGCCGGAGTGCAATTGGCAGGATTTCGTATGCTCTAAACATTCTCCCTCATCTGTATGGTTGATATGAACGCACAAGCCGTCGCCGAAGCCTCAATTGCTACATACTTCCCGCACATCATTGACCTCACGATCGCTAGTTTCGCTAGATTTATGGGGAGCAGTCTGCATCGATGCACGGCTCATACATCACTGACATCATAATGAGCTGTTGCATTGGGTGCACCGCGAGCACTTCACAGCATTGCGCAACCTACACTCTGCTGCCATTTCGCTCGTGAATCACTCTGTATGCACCATGCGCAGTGAGCTGGGGCCATGCGGACATAAATAAATTCATTCATTTGTTGACACATTTGCGTGAATGCACTTTTCATGGTCCTGCATAGGGATTTTGTTCACTTTGATGATACAAAATTTCAAATGATACAAATTCTTTCAAGGCCCCGTGAAATTCGTACCACCGAGATTCTGCTGTGGTTGATGAGATTAGTTCAAATCCGACTGCACAATATGGTTGCCATGATGTGTCATTCTTAGGCACTCAGTGAGTTTCATGTGCACAATGAAGACACGCCTGACATTAGCAACGAATAGCTATGGAGTACTAAGGATCAGCTACATTCCATTGCATTACGTCATTTATTTTTTCTTGCCTGTCACGTGCATGCAGTGCTTGCTTGATGTCCCAGTTATGGCAAAGTCTTTACTAAATTAATTAAAGATAGCATGCAGTCCATGCAAGGAGACTGTGAAGGTCAAAATGGCTGAAGCTTCAGTTTGGAGCCTTTGGGACAAGGTGTATCACGTTCAGCAGTAAGAGGGAAATCGGAGAAGGCTTTTCTAATGTGCAGGTTTCACTGTCATTTCTTCGCTGCAAGCAAGGGAATGAAATCTAGAAGTTTAACCTTTTAATGGCGTTGTAATTGTTATGAATGACAACACTAGTTTGCGTGCATCATCCCGTGCATTCCCGGCTCCTGTGGAATAGCAGAACATAGTACTAGTTGTGAGATGGTCCTCTACTTTTAAAAATGCTGGAATGCTATTTGGTGATAGATCAGGGAAAATTCCCAGAAGCTCATCTTGTCAAAAGGTCCAGTCCTCACTTGATCGAGAGGTCACCAGCGCTTCTGAGCAGCTTAATTATTATGTCTGCCTTTCCACAGCTCTAACTACTAAGGCTCAAGGAGTACCACAGGTTGAGGCTTATGAGAACCGTGCTTGGAATCCAACCGCATGCCATTCCGCTTCCTTAATGCTCTCCTTCAGTGAAATTAGTTACTTACATCTAAAGACAGAACTGCTAGTGTGAAAGAACCTGGAGCTGATGTCACATGCTTTAATAAATGAGGTAAATGTCAGAGCGTGCAAAAATTAGCTGGATTTAACCCTGCCGTAAGGCTCAGCATTCTTTTGGCAGGTCTGGGAAAGGAATCGGTCATGGATGTTGACGTAACATGCTCTAATAGTTTGTCATAAAACTATTTTTGCACATGAGGTGCCTACTCAATCCCTGCCGATTTTGTTGCTTGAGGCTTAGTAACACACAAATTTGCATTAGCATATTTATGGCCTAAGGCCATGGTATGAGTACATGCACATAGCACGTAATTCTTGTAATGCAGATAGAAAGACAGGCTGACAGCTTATTGTGTTCAAGTTTATCACTGAAAGGAAACTGCCAAACATTGTGGGATCCCTTCATTTTTCTTCAGTGATCGCTTTATTGCCATGTGACTGTTTCACACCCTCTGAAGCAATGGTACTACTGCATGCCCGTTAAGGTTATTACATTCCCCTTTTGGTTCGAATTGATTGAGGTCATTAGTATGAGCATTTTCTTTTGTTGTTTGTTTTGCACTGTTATGTTTGTGTTGTCGTTCCATGCTTGCAGTTTTGTTGGCTTAGCATTTACCAAGGCGCCATGTACGTATAGCTTTATGGCTCTGAAAGCAGCGTTGGTTCCTTCCTGTTAAAGCATTTATCGAGACAGTGTCGTTTAGGTGACATGATTGCTTTGCAGCGTCAACTTTAAATATTTGTAGAAGTCAAACTAAAATGTTTCTGGAAAAGAAGGGGCCATTCCCATAGCCTCTTGCTTTTTATGTTGCCTTTTTCAGAATATTGTAAATTCTTTTTCTGCAATAATTGTCTCTGAAAAAAAAAAAAATGTTTTTGTCAAAATTCAAGATGAAATCTATGCTATACGTTTACTTTTTCAAACTTCTTTAATGCTTGAACAAATTAGCAATGGGTCAGTTTTCATGCATGGTCTCTAGTATGCTTTTGGGTACGTTAGGCCTAACGATTTTTTCAAGTATTGTTTGTCTACGCTGTTTGACTGTAACTGAACAACTTGAGCCATGCAAAGCAACTTGAGGTGCAGAAATCGCAGCAAGTTGTTCATTGTTGACGGAGAGTGCCTAGTCATTAAAAAAGTGCCTAATTTAGGGTTGGCTGAATGACGGTTCTAACGGCTATGTCAAATGCACACATTTTCTGCCGGAAGAGGCGGCTAGTGTTGCAAATTGAGCGTGTTGAATTCTACAGGGAAGCCCAGCCATGCTGATGATTTTTATACTACATACTACTCATTTCTTGGGCAAAAAATATCTGTCATTACTACACTGCAACATGTTGCTTTTAACTGGGTGTCCAGTTTTGTAGACTGTAGGATTGCATAGCTGACAATCAGTGCCTTAGTGCTGAAATGTGCTGCTTATAGGTAAATATAGAGCATGCTGACCTGCATTATGGGCAGTTGCATCAATATGAATCTCGCACATTTTTCCAGTATGCTGCATGCTTGACGCCTTAATTATGATAGCTGTGGTGCATGGTGATTTAAAAAAAATGCAAAAGAACATGATGGGGGGCAGAGCAGCTGCTACAGTGACACATGTCAACGTGCTCAGTTGCTCAGGAGTTGTTAGTTTCTGTAATCCATGGAGCTCACTAGTCAGTATAATCTTGATTTTGTTTTGTTTTGTTTGCTATTTTTTCTAGTAATTATTATATCACTTGATGCTGTTGAGAGGAGCTGTTTGCATTGAAGTGGCTTCTATTGTTAGACCTCTATATTGTTTTCATTGTTGCAAGGACCGAAGAACTAGCTGTTTGGATAATAAATGCCTTGAATACATCAAGCCATTGAGTGGTGCTATTGTTGCTGTTCCTAACATCACATGACATTGTTCTTGTTGCTTCCCATTCTTTTATTGCATTTTCTCTTCTTGTGTTCTCTTGTTGTTGCCTTCGCAAGGGACATCATGAAATTGTGGTGCCCGCACGACTTCACAATACCCGCTATGCGTCTCCAGTCAGCATATAGTTTTGTTTGTTTTTTTTTTTTTTTTTGCAGTTATTGAAACTACTTGGCGAGAAGGGCTTATTTTTCTCATATTTTGACGGCCACAGTTGATGGACGCGAAGAAACTACTTATTTTGAAATATTGCTGCCTACTCATTGCAAGTTAAGGAAGATGAGAGAAACATTTGTATTCAACCCTTTTCTAAAAATGTTTGGTGGCAGTTTAGAGCTACGTTGAGAAAGGGAAAATGAAATTATTTAAGCGATGACTCTGAGACCACTGACAGTCTGGTTTGAGTGACAGCTCTTAGATGCTACCAGTGAGCAGCTCAGCCTCTCAGTTGTAGCTCTAACGTCACCTGCTTGTTTGTGGTTACCGGCGTTGTGGGGCGCTTTAAACATTCCTATCTTTTTTTTATAAGAAAGCTGGTGCACGTGTCAACAAGCTGCTGTACCATGCAGAAAATCCTAACTTGCAAAACTTTTCTTCTACAACTTTCACTTAAAAAAAAAATAAATGCACAAGTTGGAAAAAGTGTTGGTATCTTGAACAAAAAAACAATTTTTGATTTTTCAAGCTGCCTCAAGAAACTCTCAGTGATATTGGCAAGATTGTCCAGGGGGAATGAAGAGTTAAACGGATGCTTTTACATCATCTTATCTTGCAGCACATTTAGCAGATGCACAATTATTTTCTTATGTAGGTGCAACAAAGTTTTATTTTTTTCTTTCTTGCTGTTGTGCAATTGTTGCAGACAATATTTTTTTATGGCTCCTGTGAATCTTGCAGTGGATGCCATTATGAAACAAGGAAAACATTCTTGTTTAAAAGTAACCTTAGAGAATTTTCTCTAGCAACTCTCCTTTTTTACTTTTTCTGCATTTTTTCTTTTCGGTTTCATTTTGGTAGAATGAACAGTTTCCATGCTTGCATCAGACCATACATGTATACATACAGCGTGCAGTTTTACGCCTATAATTTTAGTTACCTCACAATTAATTCTGCTGTACGTTACAGTTATACTGTCTTAAACAATTCTCTTTTTGCATTATCTTTACGGAGGCAATCACGAACATTAAACGATTTTGGGGCAAAGTGTTATAATGAGACATTAGCAGTTGGTGAATAAGCAGATGGATGTCACCTCTGGGACGAATTTGCTTGAAGTATTTTTACCTGTGAACGGATCACTTATTTCAGCTGCCTGCATGGTTTTCATTGAGCAGTTTATGTTTTGCTTACCATCTGGTTATCTTTTTTGTCATATGTGAATGGCCACAGGTTTCGATTGGTTATTCGGAATGTTAAAAGCAGAAAATAGATTGAACATAAATCTTTGTAGTTTATTCACATAACCTCGCTACACCTTGCAGTCTTGGAAACACGATAAAATTTTGCACAATGAGGACTATTGTCTCGCACATACCTTTGAGTTGCGGGGTTAAATCTACAGTCTACATGGTACAGTAATAACTAAACCATTGCTGCTTCGGGTTTTCTTACCACTTTCGAGCTCACCAACCATTATAATTTGGGCTTACAGGCTTTTCCTCGAGGCAGAACAGCAAGGCTACACTCAGTGTTAGCCAGCATGGATAGTTTACAAGCCTCATTCTTTTGATCAGACCTCTTGCCTGGTTGTTGTGTTGTACACTGTGCACGTGAAGGAGTCGTAGGAGCATTTTGACGCGTAGAGCAAAATGGAGTCTGACGGGGAAGCGCGGTGACACATTTTCAGTAGAAGTGATTCATTTGTTCTTCTTTTGCCCTTTTTCTTTTTCCTCTTTTTCTTCGCCCATCTTTCTTTGCCCTCCTTCCTTCCTGCTCTGCCCCGTATAGTATTTCAGGATTAACCCCCCGCCCGTTCTAGTAAGTAGGCCTTTTGGGGCCTTCTTTTAATTCTCTGCATGCATTCTTTTCTGTCTTTCTTTGCATTTTTAGTCTGTTTTTTGGCATTTATGTTGTACTGGAGTCTGATGCACTTCGCATTTTGCTTGACGTTGGGACCTTTTCGGGCTAAGCATGACACTTGCACCCGTGTCTGAGTTGGGCTTGTTGCATGCTTACAGCAGCATGCTGATGTTCTTTTTTTTTTTTATGTTCTACTTTATCTGCATTTGCATTGCACGGTGCCATTCAACATTTTTGGACCCGTGCTGTGTTTGTAAAGCTTGCATTCGTTGAAGCTGTTGATACCTAGTGCTTAATCAACTGCTCATGAAACAACCATTCATTAGTTTAATCTGTTACGTAATTATTTAATTCTGTCCTGCTGCCACTTTTCTTTATATATTAGAGCCAAAGCAGTGACACTGGTAAGAAAGATATGTGGTTCTAATAGAGTGGGTAGATTACCTGGGTTGCCTCATTAGTTTTCTTCTTATTATGTCATGCTTCCAATGTAGATATGAAGGGGTCTACAGAAAAATTGGCACCTTATAATTAATGCAGCAAACATAACAAATAGCAGCCCTTTCTGTACGAAACACTGCACTTAACTATAAGATGTCGAAGGGTAGTTTTCTTTGCTGATTGCTTGCTCTGGTTGGAAAGTGCTTACATTCTGTTATTGCTCTCTCTTTTGAAAGATTCTAACACAGATATCCTTCTGCTGTTCATAAATGGGGGGTTTAAAAATGGAGATGATGTGTTTTGGTGCTAAAATATAACCTTATTAGTTGGAAAAATGAAACATTTTTTTTTTTTTATGGATTGCTCATAATTTTACATGTTTTTTGGGGGGAGGGGTCAGTTTTTGTAAGCTATGTTATCACATATATGATCCTCTTCTCGCTTTCTTGTTTTTCTTGAATAGTCAGCATTGAAGCACTCAGTCATGTTTAGAACAGAAGTAATGACTTTAGTTGTTGGTGACAGTTTCCTCTGCGCACGGCTCAAACTAATACCGGTTTCCATTGAGCGAACAGGAGCACTTTTAGCTGCACTAAAAGTGCTCTCGTGGGTTTCGGCGCCTACCAGTGGTCGAACAGGAGCAGTAGCGTTGTGTTCTATTGGCAGAGGAGGCGTACTTCTGGGGTCCCGAGAGCAGCCGAGAGCAGTCCTCTGTGCTCTGTCGCCAGCGGCGGAGTACAGGGAGAACGGAGGAAGTCATGTGACCTTTTTGACGTCACTTCTGGTTATTCGCCCGGAGCTCGGGCAGCAGGACGGTTGAGAAAAATGACGGAAGACGGCAGCGGTAGCGTTTGGGCAGCGGATATGGGCAACGCGAGCGCTGGAAAAGTTTGATCACATGACGCCTGACGTCATGCGCTCCCCCTCGCTACGCTGCTCTCCGAGCAGCTTGAATGTTTCGTTGGGGAGACAAGAATTCACGTCCCCAGTGCTCTTGTGCGCTGCTCTGGCTGCTCGTTGCTCTTGCTCCTGTTCGCCCAATGAAAACCGGTATAACAGGTTGTATGGTTGCAACTTACTGTGCACACATTTTTTTTTTTTTTTTAGAAAACAACTTCTTAAACTAGCGCATTTTTTTGCTTAATGCAGCATCTAGTTGGAACATATTTTCGTTGTTCACAAGCAGAAGCAGTAGTGTCTTGTCTGCGACCAGCAAAACTTTACATTTTTAAAAAGAAAATTTGCTTGGGCAAGTCATATTCATGTCGTGGAAATGTTGATCCTGGTGGGCTAGGCAAGAGTGGGAGGATCTACTCAAGGGTCAGTGCTCCTGGGAGATGCGCTTGAGATAAGGACTAGATAATTTAGTGGAAGTCTGTTTTGGGGACTGGGGTCGTTCATTGGACATAGCTTATAGCAGAGGAGAACCTATCATTTCGTTACATATTGTGTTGTTATCACATTGCATGAGAGATAGTGTGTTTGCAGAGAGCAAGCACTAGGACTTCCTCTGCATTTTGAGGACATAGAGATTAAAACTGACATATTATGGGTTACTAGAGGGATGGGCACAACACACATTTTAAAAGTCTGGCAAGATTGTTTTTTTTCGTACATCATTTTTCTTATTCTTCCTTGAGCACAGGAGTTTTCCGAGTGTCATTCATCATATGATTCACATGCATGAAGCAAAACATTGAGCCTAAAGACAGCCCAAAATCAAGGTGGGCGAATTTTGAGGAAATGGGGAAATTTTCTGCATCTTGAAGCATAGAGCGAACAAAGTCACAGAAATAATGAACAGAATCTGGCAGGTGCTGAGTTTCCAGGGGGGGGGGGGGGGGGGACAAAATTATCTATGTGCATTATTTATGAAAAAACCTTGTTGGTAGCAAAAGAAGCAATTTGCCTATGTAAATTTTGCTTTTGTCTTACTGAAAAGTGCTTGATGTGAGCGAAGAGGAGCAAGGATTTAGCATGCAGTATGTGTAGAGATGGATACAGCAGAATATGGCCATGATCTTGAGCACTAGTGACATCGAATTATGTGTTCAGTCACATTCGCTCTATATGTGACCAGCTGTGGTCTTGCATGTAAGTGAATTAACAACTATCATCATTATATTTTAGTAACATGTCTGATTTTCTTAATGCATAGCACTCCTAGACGCAATCACGGATTGCTCCGATGTCTGTCCGAAGCTGTTCTTTCTTCACCTCAGTTTCATTTGAAGCTATGGGTGTGGAAGTTTGTACTAGATGTTTCTAAATATACATACGCAGATTTCAGAGTTTTCTTGGCTGTAGAACAGTGCATGTCCGGAAGAGTTATTTGGGGATGGACCTACTCCCAACATGGAATAGAGCAATGGTAGTTTTTCTTTTTTTTAATAGCCACAGCCTCCTGACAGCTTCTGAGCCAATATTTGATCAACACAGCTATGCTTTACTGAACTTGTTTGTTGGATATTTTAGTTGTTCTGCAGTGACAGTGTGCAAATGTTCACAGAGGAAATTTATCAATGAGAAATTTTGCTGCGTGCGATTGTGGCTCGAAGAACCTTTAGTCAAAACAAACATCAGAGCCTAGCCTGCATCTCGCGACCTTTGGCGCAGAGTGAAAGGATTAGTCTAGGCTTAACTTGCAGCCAAATGGTACCCAAATTCCATTCTGTTCGCCATTACATCATATTTTGTGTATTTTTATATGCATAGGTAATTAAATACTCTCATCTTCAGCACAGAAGGAGGGGAATTCAGGTCCAGTTTGCATGATAATGTACTTCATTAGTGTTGTATGTATCGTTAAGTATATGCAGTACCCATACTGTGATACTGTTTACAGGGTGCTGTGTTGAAAAGATACATGCGCAGTGTAGTCTGAGGAAAAATCGTTTCAAGCCACTACAGTAGTAACATAAATGTATGTATTTGGTTGTCTTGATTCGTGCGCTATTCTTTTAAGTACACACAGTACTTTTATATGGCCAGGCAGATCAACGGTGCAATATATGTATTGAAAATCACTTCGGAAGTGGGCATAATGTGTGCATCCAAAAGAAGAAAAAAAGCATACACAGAGGGGAGAACACTGACTGCTCGAACAATGACGATGAGTGCGTACAAAAATCAAGACGTGAAAAGAGATATTAAGATTACCTAGGTAACTAGCGCTTGTATTAATCATTCAGAATGTTAGGGATGGGTCTACATGCAAAATTGGATAACTATAGTATGTTGGGGAAAAAAAAAGGCAGTTAGGTGCTAATGACCAAGTACTTAAATTTGAGGGGTATCAGCTCTTCAACTGTTATTTATTGGCTTCATTCAAGATTATTATATTATTTAGTTTGACCTTCAGCCACACACATGTTTTTGTGCTCATTTATTGTGTTCCTGGTGCTGAGATACAACTCAGCCCACTGTTCACTGCAGCCAGGAGTGAAGATATGCTCAACTTCATTACACACGGTTTTTTTTTTTTTTTTAACTGGATTTCAGTGCGAGCATGTTCTTCTGTTTCTTTTTGCTATCTGCTGTAACAGCAGGGTGTTGGTCAAACAATGTGTAAACTGAAGGTGTGCTGATTGGTGTTCTGCTGTGCTGTTGCCTCGAGAGTAGTGTGCTGTGGTTGTGCTGCCTGTCTGTGAATGCATTTGCAAGTGTTCTCAAGGTGCCTTTCAGATCATTAAACCATGCTTAACCAAATCAATACAGACCAATTATCCTCATTTGTGGCAGAAATAAGAATACGGTTTTATACTTACCTTGCAAGCTGACATAGCCATGGCACACGCGTGGTCATTCAGTGGGTGGCAAAGATTGCCTTGCAATTTCTCAAGATTTCTTTGGCATGGAATGGTCATTAGTCATGAGATCATTGTAACAGGTGTGGGTTCTGGGAGGAGAACAGGAAAAAAAGAATAACAACTGAAAGAACACAGACTAGATTCACCACCACCACCACGGCTGTTTAAATATGACAATTAGGATCACCACTTGAATATGCTTGCTGGAATTTTCCACTCCTCATGTCTGTAATGTATGTGCGATTCACCAACTTCTCGCACTATATTTTTTTCTCTGCTATAAAGCCAAGCTTTCAACTGTAAAGCAGAACTGTATTTCAAAGGTCGTCTGAGCGGTCAACTGTCATTGAGGCAGGAATATCAGCTATTATTGATATGTCAAACATATGAAGAGGGAACCATTATCACAAAGGAAACTGGCCTCAATTCTTTGATGGCAGTCTTTTATTTCACCGTGAGGATGAGAAGAAAAGAAAAAAGCATTTGTAAAACATTGCGTCTTATGACAGACACACATTAAGACTTGGTCATATCTTCGAGAGTCTAGACTTTTTTTGTCCCATGTGCTTAGTGTGTGTTATCTGTTTGTGGTGCTGGGAATGGTGTAGAACTCTCCCTGGTGTTGCCACGGGTCAGTTGTTATCCTGTATACATTTATAATGAACATGGCATTGTAATTTAGAAAGTGCTCTGGTTTCTAAGCTGTTTAGGCATAGAAAGAAGGCTGTTCATGGCGGGCTTCTACAGTGCCGTCTAGATTTAAAGATGACAAAACACTGGATGCACAGAACGTTGAGAGTTCAAGGAAACGAGTTGACATTGACAGCAACTGAAAGTAGCGCTGAACTAATTTGCTACTACTCACCAGCTCATAACTTTAGAATGTATTGGGCTCATAAATCTTGTGCTATCACCCTAATTGACCTGACTCAAGAAAATTGTAATGACTATATATTGCAATTTGCAGTTGGGAATAGGTTGAGCCTAGAGGGCAAGAGGACGTAAATCACTTTAATACCCCTTGTCGCACACCATCAGGTAACCGTTGCTTTCATGAACAGGCTTTGTATGTGTACAGTTTACTGCAACATTTAGGAACCGTGCTGTGGATATAGTTTAGGCAACTGACAATCATATAAAATATGGGCTACACCCAGCGACGTTGCTGGGTGTTGCTGGTAGTGCTCTTGAAGGCAGAATATATATACCAAGAAATGATTTATTATGTGCTGGTCGATTGTGGCATCATCTGAAAGGCAAATTGTATATACTGAAAGATGATTTATTTATAATGGAACGTAACATTTTTTACAACTTGGGTATTATTTTTCTTAGTAAAGTGTCTAAATCAATCTGTTGAGCCATCCTACTAGCCCATACACATATTGTTTTATGTTTCATGGCGGTTTGGAATGGTAGTGGAGCACAGTCTTGTTTTTCGGAGTTTTACTTCTCTTCACGTGGTGATTAACACTGTCACTGCTGAAAACTTGGCAAGCAAAATTTTGCAAGATGAGCAAATGTTTAGCGGAGCTACCTGCATGCCATCAGGTGGTGCAGGAATGCAGTGTTGCTATGGGCTCACACATCATGCAAAATTTTGCTCACGGCTATACTGGCTTTCTGTTCGTTCTCTTATTTTTTTATATCTTTTATTAGCTGTGAGCTCTTTCCTAGGATGGTCCCCACTGTGTTCCCACTGTGTCAGTGGGGCTTGAAAGTAATGCCAATATAGGTGTGTGTAATCCGAGCCGTGGTTACCGCAGTGCCAGACTTCGTCATTCAGCTTGCTAATTGCCATAATTTTTAAATTATTGTTCCCTGAGACTCAAGCTTTGTTTCCAGCTCATTTGGTACTTGAAAACACTTGTGTAAATAATGCTTTGCTGCTTGTATTTCTTGTTGCTGTTGTTGTTATGGTTTATTTTGCCTTTTTTTTCTATAATGTGAAGGTTTCGCATTTGTAATTATGTTTTTGTTTGATCAAGAGAGCTGATATTGCCTTGCTTATTTTGCCTCATAGGTCTGTATATGCACATGATTGTTGTCTATAGGTCTTGTCATCTGATGATGTCATCGGACAATAGAACTGTAGCACTTGCATTCCCCCATTCTAAAATTGAACAAATATTACGTACAGATTAGGAAATAATTGAAGGCATGAGAAAGAAACTGCAACTGAATAATAATGGATTATATTCGTTTCACTGAGATGCTGAACAGGACTTTGCAACATAATGAAATTTATAGCCATTGCACAAAATGTCAGTTAGTCGCGGCTGTATGATTAGTTAGTTTCTTATATCTGGCAGACCTTGAAAAAAAAACTTGCTTTTGGCTTCTACATTTTTTATGTATACATATAGCATATATCTAGGGTTCTTCGTTTTTGGGTTGTATTCTTAGAATTCAACTATAAAAATGGTGATATGTTGCGAGCTGAAATTCAGATACAGGTTAGTTGGCATTCTTAGAATTCAACTATAAAAATGGTGATATGTTGCGAGCTGAAATTCAGATACAGGTTAGTTGGCAGTAGGCTTCATAATTAAAGTTTTGTTAGGTCATATTTTGCAGAAGAAGACGAGTTACTCCAATCGCTTCGTTTCATTCAGTTTCTTAAACAGTATGCAAATGACAGCTTGCACTGCAAAAATTTTACAGATTCAGACATTTGTTAAAAGTATTTTGCAGCATACGTAAACATGTGCGTAGGATTTTCACTTTCCTGTCATTGTTTGCTCATAGCAACAGCATTTAGTCAGCACATGATCATTTTAAATGCAGAAAAGCTTTGGAACAGGACACCATTAGCGATGATTGCACTTGATGCAGTGATGCCAATAGGATGCCTGTTCAGTACCTGTGTTTAGCTTCTCGCCTCGAAAACATGCTTTTTGTATTCGGTCACAAAAAAAGTACTGCCGCAAATTAAAATCGTTTTCCTTCTTTTTCTTTTTTTTTTCAAAAAAGAGGAAACACCCATCCGGGACAAGTGCAAAATGTTCGCAGATGTTCTTTCTGTATTTTCAGCTTTATCCGCTGGAAAATTGAGTTGCCTAGAAGGTCCGGATAGAAATTGAGTTTAATCCGCCTTTCAAGGAATCTGTTTGGGGTGCAAGAATCAGGTGAAATTGGGTTTTACCCAAAAACGAAGGCCCCTATAATATGTTCAACCCAGCCAACAGCAACTTGAGACCAAATTTTTGACAGATATGTGATAAACATTTTGTTAAACCTTGTAGTTATTGTTTTTCATTTATTCATGTATTGTTCCTGGATAGGTTGAATAAAGTTAATTTAAATTTTCTCACGTTAAAAAGTTGCTTTATTGTGTGTGAATATCGTGGCCATATGTGCTAACTCAACATAGCTTGAACTTAGCCAGTTGACATCTGCATTGCTTCAAGAAGGACTTTTACAGCTTTTGAGTGTTTTCAATTAAAGTCATGTCACTGCCTGTGATTCTCGCTTGACTAACTGTGGTCACAGTTTTCAGATTAGTGTGCGTTTCTGATCACATCTGTAATAGTTTTGTATATTGCGTGTTCACCATGAGTTTTAATGTTTTTCCTTGTTAAGAATATGCTAAAGCATTAAACGTACACCTATTTTCAAGAAATTGTGTGTAAAGAAGGCAGATTTTTTAAGCTTATGTGATAAGCATTTTAAGTAGGCTTCTTAAGCAATGTGTATTTCTCTGTTTCAAGTTACTCAGAACAAAAAAAATTTTTTTCAGGGCCATAACAATCAGATGTCACATTAAAAAAAAAAAAAAAAACCCTGCTTTGGTGTTTTTCTTTTGAAAGGCTCAGAATTATAACATTCTACACTGTTAGTGTAAGGATAGAAGTGTTCACATTATTCACGCTAAAGACAACAAGGTTTCCTTGCTTTTTGGCCGGAGGCTTGTGTAAAGATATTTACAAAGCACCGGAGTATATTTGTGTTTGAATTGGCCTAGGCTGTTACAAAGATTGAAGAACCAGATTACATTTCACTGGTTACTGGCGTCCACGCCTATTAAAGTCCTTGGCATTTAGCCTAGTTTTTCTTGCTACAAATCATACAAGGTTGTAACATTAGTTGACTCAGTGCAAGTTACATTGTTTTTCTCTTTAGTCCGAGTTCAGCTTCATTTTATTCATATTAATACACTGTATATTGATTGATTGATTGATTGATTGATTGATCTATCTATCTATCTATCTGAATATACAGAGGGAAGTCCATGAGTGAAAAGGGTCCTATTACAAGGATTGATTGATTGATTCGTCAATTGATTGATCTGTATATACAGAGGGAAGCCCATGAGTAAAAATTTTGCATAGGGTTTTATTACCAGGATGCAAGCAAGTAGTTGTGACAAGAATAACAGGCAGTGTAACAGTCGTAATGCTACAAGAAATGTTCAGAGTGCAATGAGAATGTCCACGGCTTAGGAAATGATTGGAGGGCTAATATAACACATATAACTTGAACTAGGGAATTTCGGCTTGCTAGTCCTTTCTGTGGCACTCAGTAGAGCAGGCAGCAGTGACTATTAATGAGAGTGTGCATATAGAAGCCTCTCTTCCTCTGTTTTGTAGTTCAGGCAGACATGTCTACTTGGATTGGACACCTGGTCCCATGTGGTCTCTTTCAGGAGAGGTTAGTGTAGGAACTAAGCTGTTCAAGATGGACCATGCAAACAGAGCTTCCACGGTTTGCTGGTGATGTGGACCACCAGCCAAGCAGTGAGCCATTTTACCAGGCCAGAGGACTGTTCGAGAACCGTGCATACACCTGGTCACCAGTTCATCGTGTTCGTGCTCCTAACGCCTGGAGTGGATACTTTGTGCTAGGCTCAACTTGTCTTCCAGGAAAGGCTCCAGGACGATGGGTTGTTGGAAGGCTTAGATGAGCTTCGTGGTCGGGATTACTTGATGGGAAAGATGTCTTTTAGTTGCTCGTTAAGTCTGTTAAGTGTAAGCTCTTAGCAAACCACATCATTTTTTTTCTTTTTTTTTTCTGCATTTTACGCACTTACAAAGGTGCACATTTACAAGACAGATCTGTTCAGCTGGGTAATGTGAAAAGCTAACAGAAAAGCGTACCTGTGTTCTGCTTTTCCTGCTGCTTTACGGTCAGAGATACGCACTTGCAAGGTGTGCCCCAGGGGGCATGGTCTGCAGCTTTCTCAACTTGTGTTAGTTGTTATAGTATGTGCAAACACCCTAACTGCACATGTGCCTCTGGTGACATAAAGTAGCTTAAGGCCATGTGGAACCTTTGTTTTACCAATGCTGCCATCATAAAGTTAGTGTTTCGATTCGTGTTTTACTTAATGCCCGCGCAATGCGCAAATACATCAGTGATTAGTGCATAGTGAAAGCATACATACTTACTTGAAAGATTTTTCTTGCATTAGTAATAAGTCGCTGGGCTATTGGTTTGTTTGCATCCGTTACACACATAATGTAATGTAAATGTGTAAAATTTTCAAGCTGACAAGCTTGTTCCAGACATGACGCTATAATCTTACCTTGTTTGTTTGTCATTTATAAACATCTTGAACACCCAAGCGCACATACCGAAAGGGCAGTGATGGATTTGCGTGTAGCAGCATGGACAGCCACCATGGATCAATGAAAATGGCCATTATGTAGGTAGTTGTCATGTTTGTAAGGCTTAATGCGTGTTTGTGTCAACGTACATAGTTATATGCAGTATGCTATTTGATGTTTTTGAAAGCATTGGTTATGTCTTAAGCTACCTTTGTGACAACCTATGTTTAGTCATTCCTCTTTATGAAGTGTCTGCTTGTTAAACAGCTTTGGCATCGCATTCCCATTGTGTTGATACAAGAAAACTCGTGGTAACTCTCAAAAAGCTTTTAATAAATCTCCTGCCTAATGGGAATGTTTTGGCAGCCACATCTGTTGAAGCATGGCTAAAACTGGAGTGGCGGCCAACAGCTTTGTCTGCTCTACACTGTCGTCTGCAATGTTCCATCTAACGCGTGCTAGCCAACTCTTCTCCTTTGTCTGCATGCGGTCACAAGCGGTTCCAGAGCAAAACGGGGTGAAGAACATTGCCACAAACTAGCAAAGAAACCCAAAAAATATTTGATGGGAAGCCTCAATAGGCAAACCAACGTTTCGACAAGAGGACTTGTCGGAACATTCATTGGCTTGGATAAAGCAGGGCATTTTATCTGTTCCGGGTGGCCATTCACATGATGTAGAAGCTCACGACTGTATGTAAATGAGCATGTGCTAATGAGCAAAGTGAATGTGCATTAAGAAGTATCAACAAGTGGAAGTGGAGGCTGGAGTCGTTAACACTGCCGTGTCATGTCTTTAAGAGCTTGTGTGTCTCTCGGATTTTTTTTTTTGCTTCTATTGTTTTCATTTGTCAACTTCGTAGTTGTACTTCCCGAACTTTGCTGTAGTAAAAATATGGAACACATGAAGGGTATAGCTTGAAGAGAACAGAGCTTATGATGTTGAGACATGTTGAGAGTTGTGCTTTTAGACCTCTATCAAGTTTGGCCTGATTAGTACAGTTGGCTTTCTCATCATCTTGAAGATATGTTTCTATTCATGTTTTTCTGTGCATTTTGGGACTTCCTGACTTTTTTTTGTCTTTTTCTTTTTTTTGTCTTAACGTTGAAAGTTTGCTACGGGGAGGAGATATCTGGACACTTATTTTTGTTACACAACTTTGAAGAGTGGTGACTGTGTTGCACATACTCTAGTCATGTACCATTTTAGAAATTGCAAATAAAAAGTTGTTTTTGTGTACTCAGTGGTCGTTGTCTTGGACATATTACACCTCTTTATTTTAAGCATCAAACTGGAGGTCTTGTTTGTGTTAATGTCATAGTTTACACACTCTACATCTGTCTTGACTTCATTATTAGTCGAGATGCAAAGAAGCTGTAACTTTAAAGCTTTTTTTTTTGCAATACTACTTTTTTTGCTTAATTCTCACTTTTTAAGGTATATTTAGTATTAGAGGATTAGTGTATTAAATTACTAAGGAACATTGTTTAGGCATCAAACATTTCCTGGCATTTTCAGGCATGACTTTCATGTATGCTTCCTCGACTGAGAATTTTACTGTTTCTGCAATTGAAAACTCAAAACTTGATTTTTAGTGTTTGGCATACTCTATTGCTCTATAGCTTTGCATTCTGTTATTATACTATACAAACACTCCAAGCTAGTTACTTTGAAAATGAGCTCCTGGACCCGCTTTTAAAGATGTATTATTTTCATTAATGACTGCAGGATGTTAATAGATCTTTATTAAGTGTTCCACTATCCTTAGACATATCTTATGCCTGTTTGTATGTTAGACATGTATGTGTGCATGTCCTTTTGTCTCCCAAGTCTTCTGTCTTGCCTGCTTCTGTTGTTTCTTGATTTTTCTTATGTGCATGATGGAGACGCAGTATCTTGTAGCCTTATTTTTTTATACCGTTATGGATATTGTGAACCATCAGATTAATGCTTGGTAACTGGACCATTAGTTGTTGGACTTGGTACTGTTTGGTTGTGCACCCATTAACAAAGCTATGTTAGTGCAATCATATTTCTAGTAAAGATGGTGTGGTGGTGTTGGTGTTAACGGCCGCCCAGTGTAAAAGAGTACACAGAATAGCAAAGCTTCATTTGGTCTTAAATCTGATGTTAACTGTTGATTCAGCAAAAACCCTCAAAATTCTTGTATCAAAAGAAAGGAGCTCATTTCTTTTGCAAGCCAAGGCAACAGAGTGCATCTTATAAATTTTTAAATTGTCATTTGCCAATGTTTCTGCTATGCAGGTATCTGTTATTTACATGTTTTGTGTGCTTAAAACCATCGTACATTCTGTCATTCTAGCAAAAAGTATTTTTTTTTTTTTTTTCACCATTAAGAAACTGAGAGAGCGGAGTGGATTAGAGGGCTAACGCGAGGAAATGTAGTTGAAATCAAGAAGAAATGATGAGGATATGTTATGTGAAGGCAAGATAATTGTTAAGGACAGCTGACTGAATTTCAAGGGAAGACAGGCATAGCATGGGACATCAGAAAGCCAGGTGAACAGATGAGATTGGGAAGTTTCTAGGGATAAAGTGGATGCAGCTGGCACAGGACTGGGTTGATTGGAGGGACATAGAAGTGACCTTCGTCCTGGAAGTCAAGTTTACTATGGGAAGCAATGGGCATAATTAATATGAGATGATTTTCTCACGGTGCATAGCTGTAAAAAGTCAGCAGAACTGCCTGGCCAGCTGAACTTGCGAACTTATTTTGTCCTACTAAATTTACTTCCTTTTTGGTAGTGCACGGAGAATGACAGCCATGAATAATTTAAAGATGCCTATATTCAGTGTGAAAGGTAACTTAACTGATTTTTATATATAAGGCTTAAGGAAGTTAAGGCTATTTATAATAATTCCCAGCTATTTGTCTGTACAGATCACTCCCAAATTAAACACCATTAAGTTGTGTAATGTAATTGCACTGGTATCCAGGCTGCTGATGATTTAGGAATATGATTGTTGTATATTTGCAGTTTGGTTACAGACTCTAAACTTTTCATGTGCGGTGAGATGTTTACTGGTAGAGAAAGCATGCACTAATCTACTTTTATTAGTCGATCATTTTAGGTACTAGGCAGCTGTTTCTTCCCTACTTATTGTGCAATTCTGTAGTGGTTAATATTAACTTGTTGTCTTGTTCATATTAAGAGTTTGTATTTTTGGTGCAATTGGCGCATTAACTATGCTCTCTGTGTCTCTCCCTTCAGATATATGTTCGCGCCCAATTTGACTACAACCCTTTGGATGACGACCTCATTCCATGTGCTCAAGCTGGCATTGCATTCCAAACAGGGGACATACTACAGGTCTTTTCCTCTTATTCCGGCCTCCCCTGCTGTACACTCTCCCTTTGTTTTCTTAGCGACCACGTTTCTTTACTTGGTCACGTTGACTCGCATGCATTTCAGACCAAAACTTATCTCGTGACCTGTCACTGATGCCAAAACTGCAGTAGATCTTCATTGCATCAGAGTGAATGAATTGGCAAAATATTTCAACACAACTGATGCTTTAGGAACGACAGCATTTCTGCACGAACATTAACACTGTAGACAAGAACTACACTGTTCACCTGAACTATATATTTGCAGATATTTTATGCATTTCAATTTTCGACATTTTACACCGTGTCTGAATTCTTAAAATGTTTATTAATATATCTCAGAATCCAGCCAGTTTACTAGAGAGAGAAATTCACCACTGCGTTGGGTGCCTTTGGAATCGAGCCTTAAAGGGACAGAACACTATAATTTAGGCATCAAATTTTTTTCAGTGCAATGGAAAGATTGCCGTCTAAGATGTTCCGAGTCTATAGCTGTTTTGGCAGAAACACTGTAGAAAATTTTTACCAAGAATTTTTCTATCAGTGCATCGACCGTTTTTATGTAACCCGATGCTGGAAAGCATGAGCAGCAATCGCGATGACGGCTGGCGGTCAACAAAAAAGACATACCGAAAAAGAATATAAATTTCACTCGCCAAACAGTATTCAGGCATTTTTAGCATAGGCTAGCATCCTTTTCAGTTTCCACACTCAAGGCTGTTACGCCACAATAACGTACGCATCATCCACGAAATTCAAAACACTGTGGCGCCATCTAGTGAAAAAAGCTGGAAGCATGCCTCGCGATACGAAAGCAGGGTTGGTTTTTATTTAGGACGCACTGGAGAGAGCGCAACATATAATAAAATATAACACGCACTCCTAGAAAAAAAAAAAAGAACAATGTGCACTTACGAAAATCAGCAATAATTTGCTGAGATATAGTCACGTGGAGTACTACAGTGAAAGTGATAGCGTTTCTCTCCAAGGTAGCGCCTCAGTTGATTTTATGCAATTTTCAATGGCAAATTAAAATTGCAAAGCCTCTTTTCTGTGATATTGTAGTGCTCGATCTGTACTATATGAGGGAAAAAAATTTTAATTTCCACCATAATCTCATGACATATTTTGGCCAGTGTTCTGTCCCTTTAACTCAGAATTGTACATTGATCGTCATCGTAGAGTACATCTCAGCTGAACTCTGCAAACGTAGAACGTCTACACTGCCAGAAGCTCACTAGTACACAGCTGCCTACAGCATACAGAGTGAAGGAGGTTAGGTATCAAAATGTATTGCATACACTTTTTATTTTCTGCTTACATGGTGGAAAAAGTAGATGAATCTCATAGTTTAGGATGGAGTAAGATAGTACAGAGGTGTAGAAATGGTAAGATAATTGTGTCAAATTTTCAAGACCGGGTAGTGTGGTTGTACAAAGTAATATGCAAGCACTTCATTGTTTGTTGATATGTTACTTCTAGGCACTTTGCATGCTGGCTTCTAAGGTGCTGAAGATGCACAGCGCATAGTTGTTTTGTGGGGCTTTCCAGAAAGAGAGAGAGGGAGGTGTGTGTTTTGGTTTCCCGCAGGTGATCAGCAAGGACGACCACAACTGGTGGCAGGCCAAGAAGGAGACGGCCGATGGTACGGCCGGGCTTATTCCATCGCCCGAACTCCAGGAGTGGCGGATGGCTTGCATCGCCATGGAGCATGCCAAGAACGACCAAGGTGCAGAAGAGCTCGAAGTGTTTTGCACAATGTTGTTTTTATTAAGGAGAGACGGACTGCTTTTAGCCACTTCTTTTCCTTGTTGTACTTGCCGAGCAATTTTTAAACATATTAGAAATAAAATTCATGATCGTTCTCGCAAACTTCACTGTTGCGGCTCAAAAGCATTGTTATTTATTATTTATTTTTCCTCTGAATTTTGTGAGAAGCCTGTGAAGTTAGGCAAATGTGGCTGAAAGGTGGCTCGACATCACTCGGTACATCTTATTTATTTTTTTATCACAAAACAAATTATCAGTCCTTAATTTTTGGGATGCAGTCTCCACTAACCCATCTAAACTGAAAAGAAAGTTTGTACGAGTTTAAAATTAAAAAAATTGGAAAAACAAGGAATGTCTTGACCTGCAGTGTAGTCGTCGGAGGGAAATAAATCAAATGGAGTCGGTATGGCTAAAACGAGCACAGTTAAGTATTCACGAGATGAGCGTAGAGTTAACTGGAATGGTGAAAAACATCAGTTGTTTCGTCCATCTATAGAACCACCACAGTTCCTGAAACAATTTTTTTTTAGCATTCTCAGTGGATTTCAGCAGTAATACGGGACAACATAGAAGGTGACGCATACAAGCAAATACAACCATTTCCCAAGAAATTGACTTTGGTGCAATAGTTTTAGAGGCCCTACTCTGCAGAAAATCTGGTATCTGCACTGGCGTGAGTTGGTCGGTGAATTGTAATGCATCACAAGACCACATGACAGCCAACTTGGTGACAGCTGCCAACTCGGTCAGCCCCTTTGAGATGGGAGAGTGGGACAGGAATAGAACCTGGTACCGTTGCGTTACTCTAAGTCCGGCGCATTACCCCGAGGCCGCACAGGTGTTTTGTACAACTGGCTTAAAGTGAGAATTCGTATCTGTGTCGGGCGGTCTTTCACATAATGTGGTATCTTATGACTATATGGTAATGAGACGTGCATGTCAGATAACAAAGGCAGGAATTAAGGCATTAGTAATTAAATGAGCAACAGAGTGCACATATGCAAACGATACTGTCACATCATTCTTCTAAAAGCAGGGCTTAAGTGCCCCCTCCGCCCAGTTTTTTATGCCATTTTGCGTGGTTGAAAAGTCACGTCCCACTTAATAAAATGAAGGCACTTTGTTGCAGAATTTAGACATTTCTTCCTCCACATAGCCGTTCTAGTCAAATTAAGTGAGGTTCAGGCTAAGATTGGTGGCCTGTCAAATAGCATGTCTTTAGGCATTTCTGTTTCAGAAGGGCACACCTCCAGGAGTCATAGCAGGAGAGTTCTAGCGGTGCAGACTGGCCGAGTATTCTTTGTGGTGCTAAGTTACTCATTGCAATGAACCGAACATTTTTTTATGTAATCACCGGAGGCGCAAGCATCTCACTTGTGTCTGTGGCTTTCAGTGAACTGCTCCATCTTCGGTCGCAAGAAGAAGCACCTCAAGGACAAGTACCTGGCCAAGCACAACGCGGCGTTCGATCAGCTGGATGTTGTCACCTATGAGGAAGTGGTGCGGCTCCCAGCATTCCATCGAAAGACACTCGTCCTGCTGGGTGAGTCATGTCTCACTGTCGGCACTCGGTGGTACAAAGCGCTGCTTTCTAGTTCACCGCAGTTTGCGGCCAGAATCGTCTAGTCTTTAGACACACCCATTTGTCTCATTCGACGCGTCATTCCATAGGGAGGAGGAAAGACGCAAGCCACTGGCATAGTCTTATGGTTGAGAAGATTTGTGAGTTTACACCGGCAGGTGTTGTAAATTTGTAGCCATCGAAGATGACCAGGAGTGTTCAGTATAGCATGAAATCATTCATACACTGTTCAAGTACTACTCTGCAGCCTTGATTCATGTCTAAACCAGCCTCTTGGAGAGCAGACCTTTTACACAAGGCACACAATGGCTGCATTCTTTAATCACAGCAGGAGTACAGAAACTTATTGTTACTTACTGTTGCATTCTTTCTAAGCAAGACTGATGACTTGTTTTGCGATTCCATGAAATGCACAATGGCAGCTCCATTACTGTTGCCTGACAGCTGGACAGCTGCATTTCTTGGTGATAACATTGTAAGACTGCTGACACGTGTCACTCCATTTTTTCGACATGGGCCTTTTTAGTGACCATGGGAAAGTTGCTTGTGGAATGCTGTGTATGTTCACAGTCATTAAAGGCTGCTGACACTCAAGAACAAAGGAACGTACACAGCTGCAGCCAAAATTGAAATGAAAAAAGTTGCAAACTATGTTTTCACTAATAAATCTTTTAGAAAGGTTGTGCTTCATAGCTTTGCTGTGCTAGATCAGTGCATCCTTTTCACTCTACAAAAACAATTCTGAGTCAGGCGTGGCCTCTTTTTATGTCCCTTTCTTCACTGCATTTTTCAGTTGTCACCACTTAAATAGACAATGAAGGCAGACTGAAGTTGCATTACATCGATAGATGACAGAGTTCTAAATACAAACAGGCTGTACGTTCACTGGAAGTAGAGCCTTCTTTACAAGCCAGAAAAGTTGAAAAAATTTAAAAGCTTGCAATTGCCTGGGGCTAGGCTACTCTGTCATTGACTTCTAGAAGGTGATCACATAGTCCAGCTCTGTCTTGGCATCATAAGTACTGAATTTATTTCTAAGGGGAGAAAATGAAGATGGTTTAGCCATAGCCAAATGCAGGTTCTATGTTTAAAAGTGCCTCTTTTCTTCTCTGTTTTACCTCTTAATTATCTCTAGAGCTGCTATGTCTAAAATATGCATTCTCCCACATCGTCACCCATCATGACCTTCTTTCTTCTCTCCTTCCCCTTCCCCAGTGCAGAGTAGCAGGCCAGATTTGAATTATTCCGGCCAACCTCTCTGCCTTTTCCTTTCAATAAATACATCTATCTATCTATCTATGTCTAAAAATTCTTGCTACTGGATCTTTTCAGCTGATTTTTTTGCGCTCATTATTCTCACAGTTTGCAATTAGACACAGGTTATTTATTCTGTGACCAACAGAGACAGCGGGGTTTTTAATAAGTGGGCCCTACAGGAAGTTTTGCTGCTGGTTATATTAAAGAACTCTGACTGTAATGTGACCTTATTGGCCTTTAAGCTTGGCTACGCCTATGCTCTGTGCATAGGCCTAGCATAGGCCTAACTCTGGAGTGGCCTGCACGCCACTAGTGGCCACCTCTGCGTCTGCAGTAGAATAGCGGCCCTTAGAAATACAAGTAAACAAATGTTTTAAAAGCATTTTTGTGATTCCACAACGCACCTATGACATTTCCCCGTTTGTGAAGGAAAGTGGAGTACACCCTTGTAGTACAGATTACTGAAGTATGTATGACACCTCATTTCGAAAGTGATGTGTATTTAAATCATCATGCTTGTTTCACCGTTTACTCTTGTAGGCAGCCATTCATTTATAGTTCGATGCAGTGCTGTAAAGTGCTATCTGTTGAATATCAGGGCTATGTTAAAACTTCAAGTTGGGCTAGTTGGTAACAGCTTGCTGGAATCATTTTCTTAGAGATTTAAAAATAGACACAAAGGAAGAAGGGACACTAGCAGGAGTCCCTTGTTTGCCTTCTTCTTCTGTGTCTGTTTTTAAACAGCTGAGAAAATAATTCCAGCAAGACTATGATTGATGTGGAGGGCCTGTTAGGCACACATTGATGTGTAAGTATTAGCATCATAAAAGACAATGACATTAATGTATCAAAAGAATGAAAGAAAAAAGATGAAATGAAGTGAAGTTGTAGTTAGCAGGGGAAAAAAAGGCAACATTGTCACTATCTCCTTAACTGAAAAGCGTGTCACGGGACGTGCGCTGCTGTGAAATGCATTCGGCTATTTCCAGTACATTAAAATAGCTTCTGGTGTCAGTTTGTGTTTATATATATTTTGTCGTGATTGTAGGTTATGTACATAAAGTTGCCTTTTTTTTTGCATTGTTGTGAGTTCATTGGAAAGCAAAGTGCGAGGTCCAAAAAAAAGGCTGGGAAAATTAAATAACTGATATTAACATCATATTTGAAGGATGAAAGTTCAGCGTGAGAGAAGGAAGAGAGGCCTTCTTCGTACTTATTTGTTTTTATTTTCTTCTTGACATTCTCACTGCAGGAGCTCATGGCGTGGGCCGAAGGCACATCAAGAATACCCTCATTGCCAGCTACCCCAACAAATATGCATATCCCATTCCACGTGAGTGCCACAACAAACAACTAGAAAGCTTTTTTTTTTCTTTTTTTTTTTTTTTTTCCCGGTGCATGCAATTGTGCCGGGGAGTAAAAGGTGGCTCGCAGTAGCAATACACTCTTATTGTGGTGATTTCCTGGTGATGATGATCCTAATTTTTGACGATGACAAAATATTTTCCTAGAAAATGGCACTTCGTCTGAAATCGTTTCTATTCTACCCCGCCGCGGTGGCTCGGTGGTTAGGGGGCTCAACTTCACCCAGCCGTGGCTGCTGCTTTTCGATGGAGGCGAAAGGCACTGCTATGTGATGTCCGTGCAGAACACTAGGTGGTCGAAATTTCCGGAGCCCTACACTATGGTGTCTCTCATAGCCTGTGTCACTTTGGGATGTTAAACCCCATAAACTAACAAACCATTTCTATTCTCTTAGTTACGATGCCCTTCATAAAAGCCAGCAGTACAGAACCAAACCATCCAAAAGTGGGCTTCCCGTAACTTGGTTCTATTTCTGCTGCTGCATGGTCGCTAAAACTCTTGTTCTGCTTGCAACATAGGCTATCTTATGTGGCGTTTTGGCAGCAAAGCAGAAATTGGCAGTCAGAAACAGCTCTTGCAACTGCCTTGGCTTGTGGCAGTGTTCCTTGTCCCAAGAGATAAATTGTTGGCGTCATTATTGTATTTGGTGACAAACACAACACGTTGATGAGAAACTGCTTGGGGCTTTAGCATATAGAGACAAAATGCGATGTCTTGTGCTTTTTCGGCTTGTGTTGCAGTTTCTTATTTTGCAAAGACTGTCCTTGCATGTGTTCTGCTTATTTTATGCCCATTTTTCAAAGCGCGGCATCTGCTGGCTTGCTTAGCTTCAGAAATACTAAAATGTTTTGCAGACGACTCTGAAGAAATAATCTTGTAAGCCACTTGCGTACGCCATTGGGTAGACACATGGTAACAAAGGCCTTATGGAAACTGTTCGTTAGGTATCTGCTTCCATAATGCAATAATTTTTCAGCCGTGGCAGAACAGGTAAGTTATTAAAGCTACATCTGATGCAGCATCAGTACACTACTCGCCACGCATGGGGTACCCTAAGGAAGGCTTATGTGCAGACCGCCACTGAAGTGTAGGCATCCTCTGCTGGTATATTCCAGCATGAACTGCAGAAACTCTCCCGTATCCTTAACAGAACTTCTGAAAAATGTTAGAATGCTAAGGTGGGATTCATATTTTTCTCGCCACGCCTGTACACATGACGCTAAGAGCAGGTAGCCACGGATAAGTCAGACTCGTAAAAGCCAAGCAAAAGCAGACGTATTTGTGGAAGGCAGAGAGCCAGTTGAATTAATGAGTCTATTTAATGAGGCTGGGTTTGATGAAAAACAAGGGTAACTTGGAGCAGTATCCACAAAATGCTTCAAATTAATTAAATTATTTAGGTTGAGTCCGGTGGTCTGCCAGTCATTCTGGTTAGTTTAAATTGTAGGACCAGCAGCCTGAGTTTCAAGCTCCGTACCATTACAAACTTTTTTTCACGTGAGAAATTTTCGAGTAGGCATTGTAGTCATACGGCTATATGATGATGGTAGGTTAATATTCAAGGTATAAAATTTTCGAAGGGACTCAGGCTGTAAGAGGTGCCGTAGTGAGGGGCCCCGCATGTTAGACCACCCAGGTATTTTTAACATTCTCTGATTTTTTTTGTTTCTCCTCCTTCGAAATACGGCTGCTGCCGTGGCTGGGTTGAGTACTTACTCGTTAAAGGACCCCATGTGATCATGTTTGAACCCTCCATCATGGCATCGCTAACAATGGCTCGTGTGTCACCCTGAAATGGTAATCCTCGCTATTTCAAGTCTAATTTTCCCGGGGGCTCTAGAAGCACTTTTTTAAAGTTGGCTGCTGCCGCGCTGAAACAGCGCATGAATTAAGTAGTCAGGGTAGCTAGTGCAGCGTAGTTTATTTTATATTATTTTATTTGCATTAGGAAGCAAGCCAAATTTATGGTTTTTGTTGTATAGACATCGTGTGTTTTTGTCATCTTTATGTCCATACTGTGACTTAATTGGAGCGCTCTGCTGTTTTATGCAACATTGCTATCAGGGAGTTTTCAAAATTTCAAGGTAGCCGTGAGCAAGGCCACAGATGCAGTCACTTACTAGAAGTGTCTGAATCTTGTGCCTATTCTAGTTGTACGTACCAAGCACTTCTCTCTCTGTTCTACTTCCCTACTCTCTCTCTCTGCTTCTCTCTTTACTTTTCTTTTCTCTGTTCTAAGCAATGCCTTAATGGCGGCTATTTGGTTTTCCATCATCAGGTAGGCGCACTAAACTTTAGCACAAGGACGATTTACTAAAACAAGACAAGACTGGTACGTGCACATGTACCAGTCTTGTCTTGTTTTAGTAAATCGTCCTTATGTTAAAGTTTAGCGCATCTACACTTTGTTCTACTTTGTTGTATGCATTTTATTTCTCTCTCTGTTAATTGTGTTCTGTTAGCACTTATTTACAGAGACTTTATTTTTAAAATTTGTTGCTGCGATCTCTTTCTCCTTGCATTTTGCCCCCTCCCTCTTCTCTATCTCTCTCATTCTACTGAGTTTACATTTTTTTTCTTTTCTTTAGGAAATATATTTATGTGCTACAAAGCGTATTAATACTTTCATATATAGTCTAATGCAGATGGAAGGCCTTTCAGGTCAATGTGCTGTGTTATTTAGAAGCATTGTCGTGACCCAATGAAAGATTAATGCAACTACTCTGTGCTGTGTCCAGTATGGTAGAAGGCATGTATACAAAATTCCCTACTTTCATGAGCGTGGATGCGTCTTATCCAAAATTGGAGCAGCCAAGGTAGCAGCGAACGTTGCAAAACGCTTTAAGTATATTTTCAGTTGTTTTATGGCTATGATTGAAATGTTGCAATAACATGTAGAAGATTATGCAGTTGAACCCGGATATATCGAACTCAAAGGGGATCGCGAAATAGTTCGATATATCGATAATTTGGTTTAGAGTAATCGGCTTGAGATGCCACTTGCAATCGTGAAAAATGATACTGTATTTGTTGCGTAGTCAACCGACTCTCAAATGAACCCACCTCCCACTTTTGCCCCCACGAATTTCAACAAAAAAAAAAAAAGCATTCGCTAGCAAGTCCCTCCGTTTCGACCATCGCATCCACAGCTCATTTACTGGCAGTGCGCCAAGATGCTACACAGCGATACAGTGTTGTACACTGTAGCAGTGATAACATCACAGCGTGTTTATCTTTTGACTATTCTTTTGATAGATCCTGCGGTGGCAGGGAGCGAACTCGGCAGCATGCCTGTGATGGATTTATTGCACAAGCCTGGTTCGATTTATTACGCCGTGCTTGGGGCGGGCGTAGTCCACTGCCACAAAATCATTGGAAAGCGTGATAGCTGCAAATGCCATTTGAAGTGAACAATGCTAAAGGTCGGTGTCATGATCGCAGCTGACCGCATGCTATCGTTGATTCATAGTTGTAAGAGTACACGACTCGCAAAAAAAAAAAAGAACCTGACGATAGCTTACGCTGCGCCGCACGTTCTGCACAAGTAAGGACGACTCTCGCAAAAGAAAAAAAAATTGGTGCTTCTTAACGTCCGCAGCTGCCATAGCATATGCTACGCCGCACGTTCAGCATGACGGCAAAAATAAATGACTCCCGCAAAAAAAAAAAAAAAACATAACCGTGGTCGGTCGCCGTGCGCAGAGCGTTCATGGCACACAGTGGAGAAAGCGTCTGCCTCGGGCTGAGCTGGCTCGTCCGCACATGCGTAGTGCGTGCTGTGGCGAACGAAGGCCGGGAAAGGGAGAGGAAGGGGAGAGATAAAGCTTGGCAGAAGAGTGTGTACATGCTTGCACTTTGCTTTATCGCGTTTTTCCCCTCTCCTGAACACCACGGCTGCATTGGTTCCCTCTCGTTCCTTCATGCACATGGCTAGCAAACGTCATGTGCTGGCGTGCGGCAGCGATCACCACAGATGGCCTTGCCTTTGGGAAAAGGGCTCGGCACTTCCCTAGACCAGCCGTCACCGAACTATGCCCTCTCATCCCTTCCGCGCGTGACTTGAAAACGTCACGCGGCAAGCGGCAGAGGGTGATGTGATCGTCTTTGAGGAAGGCGGTGCGCCTTCCAATGCTTGATGCGAAGTTCGATATATCGAACGACCGGTGAAATTGAGTTCGATATATGACGCAGCTTTCCTATACTTTTACATGGGATTTTCAAGAGGATATTCCGTGAGTTTGACATAAACAAAATTCAAAATATCCGGGTTCGACTGTATTCTAAAACAGAATTTATTTGTAGAAATGAAAAAATAGTAATAATGCAACATAAAACACTATTTGTTAGTTTGTAACATTAGATGAACGTTTATTTTGATTCTAATGCTAATGTTTGGCTGTTTGCCTCATTACCATGCTTGAAAACTCGACTGTGTGCACAAGCAGAGAGGGCATTGAATGCTCACTGATTTAAGGAGCATTATTTAAATGTCTGTGCAGACACAGTCATAATGTCACAATGCGTGTCACTGTTATCAGTGATTGGAGGGGTTATTCGGTAAGAGTTAAATGCAAGGTGAACATTTTTCTGATTCTCAGTGTTACCTGGGTTCCCGCAGTTTTGGGTGAATGGAATTACAATAACATCTATTCTGGATTTCATGAAGCTGCATTATTTTAATCTTGCCAAGTACTATCTTACAACTTCTCTCGTTACCATGATGGGGACGTATATTTAATACTTTTATGTGGGAGTCTTAAGTGCAAATTAACTGTTTCAGCACTTTCTCCTATGTGTTTATACGTGAGCACCGTGCACTGTGCACTATTGCCTATGTGCTTTCGCCTAAGAAAAGGTTTTGTCTCTTCCTTCAGGCTGTTCTCCTAAGCTTAATCAATTTGTTCTCTTAGAAAAATGCTCTCATTGCAGTTTTTGATTTGGCTGTTTCAAATAGCAATCTGCCACCATTCCTGTTGTATTAGATTGCTTGCAGCGATATCATCAAGGCGCACTAACAGGCTTCGTCCAATATGTTGACATCAACGACAGCACAGAGACTGTCATAGTTTCAGGGGACTTCCTTGTTAGAGACTGTCTGAAGAAGGCCTCTCTCCTCCTCCCTCCATCCTTGCAGACACGACGCGTCCTCCGCGCAAGGGTGAAGAGAACGGGCGCAGCTACTTTTTTGTGTCGCACGAGGAGATGGTGTCGGACATTGAGTCGCACGAGTACCTCGAGTACGGCACCCACGAGGATGCCATGTACGGCACCAAGCTGGACACCATCCGCAAGATCCATGCCCAGGGAAAGGTCGCCATCCTGGACGTTGAGCCTCAGGTGCGTGGGGGGGGCTCCCTGTGCAAAACGGAACCTGCAAAGGCATGCAGTTTTTTTTTCCTAACAGCCACAGCGAAATTCCTCCCACTTACGTTTTTCTTTCATTCGTCACCGCGCTTCACACTAAGCCTACGCATAAAGGCCTAGGCCTAGCTATCATCGGGCACTGTAGCATGACTATGTCCACTGGAGGCCAAAGGCCTCTCCCAAATATCTCCAGTTACCCTTATCCTGGCAGATTCCTGATCTCATTTACCCGCATAACTTTCTGCTGCTCTCTGCTATGCTTTCCTTCTCTCAGCATACTCTCCATTACCCCTAACAGTCATTGGTTACCTTGCCTTCACATTACATGCCTTGCCCATGGCCATTTCTCTATCCTGATTTTAACTAGGATATCATTAACTGACCCACCCTGCTCTCCTCGTGTCTCTTAACATTATACCCTTTATTTTCCCTTCTGTAGTTCACTCCGTTGTCCTCAGTTTGATTTACATTGACCTACATGCCTGGACTTATTATCCAGCGAGACTAATCTAGGCCGGTAATCTCTCATAAATTAGGGCTTAGCAATCTCTATGCATCCTAGCCTAGTAGTTTTGTCCTGGAGACTGATGCTTTTTGGCTAGTGTTAACACCATGAGGAGTTTTTTTTGTTGTTGTTGTTGAATCATATGCAAGTAATCAGGTTAGGTTACTGTTTGATAGTGGTGGTGATATTTCTAATGGAGGTTGACTGGCTCAAGGGCTTGCTAGTGTATCTAATTGAGCTGGCTGTTTATTATTGCTGCATATTTTTATATTACAAATTAGCAGCTGCACTAAGTTGCACCTGTTATTGATATCTCATTTCAATAAATGCAGTATGTAAAGGGAAATGGTTTGTAAAATTCAAGTTCTTTAGATGTGCTCTCGGGTGAAACCACCCCACTTTTTAAAATATTTTTAATGCCTCTTGGCTGATGTCATTCATGCCGTATACGGAATGTGTGCGCAAAACATGTCTATGGTGGCTGCATAGCTTATGTAGAGTACAATAGCCACAATTGTTATGTCGTTGGATAGCTTATGTCAAGCGTAATTGCACTGGTCTAATTGTAGGTTCTGATTAAATACTGCAATTTAGTTAATTATGAATAAATTGGACTCTACACTACATAATTAAGCCAAATATTGTTGGATAGCTTGTGTGGAGTGTAATTGCAGGTCTGAATTAATCACCATTAATTAGTAAGCTGATTACAGAATGAAATTTAAGCTATAGCATCAGGTCATATTTCATTAAATAGCTTATATTGGATATGATTGCACTACACTATTTCAGGTCTTAGTTAATATGTGTTAATTATTTAATTGTTATTAACATTTGAACATTAGGCTGGATTGTTAGGTTATATTATTACTGAAGAGGTCTCGGCAAGTAGAGTTTAAAATAAAGTTTTCAGCCACAAAAAAAAAGCATGTAAAGCCAAGCTAATGCCCGTCTTAACTCGGTTTTAATAAAGACACTCAACAGAAGCAAAACAGTAGCGTTTGATGCTTATGCATTCAAAACACGTAAAGAGACTTGGTAGTTTTTCTTTTAAGTGTGACTTTTGGGACTTTCGTGTGTGATGAAGCGTACTCGCATTTCATTGTTACCTTTTTTTTCTTTCTCTCTAGGCATTGAAGATTCTTCGCACTGGGGAATATGCACCATATGTGGTCTTCATTGCAGCACCTTTGTTAACATCTATGCACGACGTAAGTTGGCCTCTGCTGGCAAAGCTTTCATTCCCGATATGATCAATAATCTATTACAGGAGTGGGACAGCCACGCTGATTGTGCCATTTTGATGATGAGTTTCTGAAACGGCACTGGACACAAGTGTGATGCCGTAATGCTAGATTCTTCGTAAAACGAGTGTGCCAATTACCATTGAGCATCATACCACAGTGCCGTTGACGAGTGGCAATGAACGTTCTGCTCAAAAATGCACATGAACACCAAGGTTTTTGGAGAAAAGCCGAACATGCATGCCCGCTTGGGGTGTGTTTGCAAGTGATTTGCTTTCAACACGCATTTCGAAGATGAAAGTGGGCGACAAGAAAAGAATCTCAAACCAATCGCACAAAATTGTGCTCGGTATGACGTATGTATGTGCCTCGCAGTTTTGGTTGGTTTGTGGAAACTGTTGTGCTCAGTTCATGACTTGCAGAGTGGTGAAACTGGTGCAGAAAGGCTTAAAAGTTTGCATTTTTCTATGACTGATGCATATTTGGGGCAGCATTTTATAGCTGCGCTGAGCTTGCGCTTCCCGAGTCATCTTGTTGCATTTTGCCTGCAGTTTGCTGCACCACATTCTGCTCATACAGCAACCGCTGATGTTGATGTGCTGGGAAGGAAGCGTCTAGCCGCGTAACACAACACTGAAATAATGTTGAATAAAATTTTTAAAACTTTTGCTCCCATTGTTCCTTTTTGGGGCTGTGTCTTTTTGTCAAATATTTGCCTTTCTTTTTTCTTTAGGTTAGGCTATCTGCAAATATGTTTATAACTATTTGGTCAAGTTTTCTATAAATTTTTAACTTATATTCTCATAACAAAATGCCATTTCGAATGTTGCGCACCCAGGTCTTTACCCTAAACGGTTGGAAGGCACTCGCTCGTTTGCACGTCTTTTCTCTCACTTTGTCGGGCTGTCATCCAGGCACGCAGAACTTGTCTCGCCTGCCTTCACTCCCTGGAGCATATGCAGCACTCGTCAACTAGAATTGTGGGAAGTACTTGACTGTGCAGAATAGTGGGGACAGGTGGGCTTAACAATGACAGAAATTGACCCGTGGCGTGGTAGGCTGCATTACCTGGAGACTACGCCAACTGCTGGCTGGTAGCATTTTTTTTTTCTATTTAATGTGAGAGTGTTAGTACCTCTATGTCATGGAATGGGGTCTAGCAGCGTCAATTGTTTGAAGCTTTGCAGCCTCAAAGAGTAGTGATCTCACCTTTGACAAACTTACAGTGCAAGAGCATTAGCACTGTCATGTCAGAAATCACGAGAAGGCGTCTGGCAGGTGGCGGTTGGCAGGTGACAAACACCAGAGTGCTCAGTTATTTTCTGCGAACACTCGTTGTGCATTAATTACATTGCGAGAGGACGTTTCTCAAATTGCTACTAGTGCATGCCTCCATTTTCCTCACCCGCTTATTGCGTATAGCATTAGTTACAACATGAGTTTGTATAATGTGCACAATTGAAAAATTCTGGGTCTCAAGCCACAAGCACAATTGAAAAATTCTGGGTCTCAAGCCACAAGCATATTAATTTGCTGTCACTCAGTAAGTGCTGTCACTACAGTGTCGTCACATCCCTTTTTTTTTTTTTTATCGTCTTTGCCTTTGGATAACAATTGTAAAAGGGGACCATGCTTCCATTCTCCACCTTCTACAGCTTTCGTTGCATGGAAAGAAGAAAATATCTGGTTATTTTGTTATTTCTTTTTAAAGAAAAGAAAATAAATTATTTTAGTTGTTTATTGCTTTCTGTGCCCTCATTTCAGTTTTGATCGTTTGCTGTTTTCAGTGTCACGTATAACACACACCAACTATACGTCCGCTAGACATACTTGACATTTCGTTTCAAGTTGATGATGTCACTGCAGGTTGACGGGAGCCTCGAGCGGCTGGCCAAAGAGAGCGACCTTCTTCGCCAAGCGTACGGCCACTTCTTTGACCTGACGGTGGTGAACAACGACATCGAGGAGACTATCCACACCCTGGAGACCACCCTGGAGGCGCTGGACAACAGCCCTCAGTGGGTGCCAGTCTCGTGGGTGTACTGACGAGCCGACCAGAGGGGAGCGGACACCCCTCACTGACAGCTCTCTCCCTCCTCCGGCACTTTGACGCACTGCCGACCCCAGTGATGCCACCACCACTACGTATAGTTCAGGGCCACGACAACTGTCGGTCAGTCAGCCTTGTCGTCGTGCCACACGTGTGGGTGAACGCCACTCTCGTTCGTCGTCACGTCATCGAGGTTACAGCAGCGGCTGCGGTCACACACCTTTGAAGAGGGAAGGGTTGTGCACAGGCTGCAGAAATGTGGTGCTTTTCGCACCTTGTTTCACAATTCGCTCCAAATAGGGGTGTCCACTAACTCGTTAATCTTTTCTAAGAGAAGACAAGGCTGAAGGCTGCCTCACTCATTTTGTTTATTTAAATGAGCCAGTTTGGCTGAGGTTGTTAGTTCCTTGAGATAGTCTTTTTTTTTTTTTTATAAGCATTGTTAGATTTTTTCTTTTTCTTATTTTTTGCCCCACTTGTTTCCAAACCTAATTGTTAACAAGAATGCTTATCTGTTTAGCTCCATGCAACCTTGGGTGTTTTTATGTGTGTTTTATTGGTTCATAACTTGCAAGGGCTTAATGTTAAGTCAGTTGAGATATTGCTGTCCAGGAAACTTTTAAATGTTTTAAAACTTTATTTCTTTGATTAGCATCAGCGTTATTTCGTTCTTGTCATTTCAGGCTACCTCTCAACCCGAACAGTTTACTGGCCTAGTTTTCACTCGGAGCACTTGCAAAGTGGACGTAGATGTTTTATTATTTATTTTTTACACTTTTTAAATAGGTTTCGTCAGAATTCACCTCTGGTGTGATCCATTAAGCATTGATGTTGCATCTTACATTCTAAATTTTGTCATTGTATTTTGAGCGCAGTGTGTAGCTTTTCTTATTTCATTTTACCTGGAATGGTATTGTTGCTTTCAATGTGGCAGCTTGGTTTGGTACATTTATTTTGAAGACTAGCAGCAGGAAAGCTTTATTGCATATTAGGCTTCCACCTCATGGTGTTGTAGTGCTGAATTTATGTACTTGCTTTATTTTCCTATACAGTAATTAAGTCGACCAAAGATGGAGCTTTGAGCCAGCATGTCCTTCTTTGTAGTTTTTAATTATATTCCCCACTGCATTCATCGTCACTAATAATGGAAGACATTAAATAGGGTTAGCTGCATCTCAGTTATATTCTTGTCTATCACATAGAGTTAATCATTAGAGAGGAGTTGTTCTTGTTGCTAGTGCTTCTGTAGGCCACTTCAAATTTAGTTTCCTCACATTGTTCGTTTATGCACAGTATATACATATTTTTTGTTTTGCTCAGATTTTGCCGTAGTTAGCAAACCAGTGGGAAACTAGTACACATATGAGCTTTAAATGAATATGGTGGCCGACTTATTCACTTGGAGCAGTATTCAAAGCTTCACACGTGCAGTCTTCCTTTCTTTATGTTCCTTTCCAGACTACGAAACATGAGCGGCTCCTTTGTGTCACTTATAGTAAAGATTAAAAGGAAGCTAGTCAGTGGCAGCACTCATATTGACGTTTCAAGAGGGCCACGTTGATCTCAGCATTAAATCCCACTGACCCTTTGTGAGACAGTGGGATAGTGGCGTCCCACTTTTTTGCAGCTTGAAAAAACGTAATTTAATTCAGTCCTTTGGTATAGGGATTTAGCATCCCTATCACAGTGGGCCAGCTCGTACAAATGCTTAAAGAAACTGCACATGAGTACAGTAGAAGCTCGTTGACATGTCCCCTGTTCATGCACTGAAAATTGTGAGCAGTGAGAAATATCCCACGGACTTGTAGTATGTTCCTCGCAGTTAATATGTTCCTTGATAACGTAATTTCTTGGTTATTGCATTCAAAATTTTTGTAAATTGTGGTTGCATGATATATTTGACGGTCAACTGCACTTGTGTTAACATACGAGTAGGCCAAAAATGGCAGCACGTCACATGAAAAACTAAACAGCGGTACTCACTTATCATAATGGCTTCTCTGCAGTGCCCAGGTGCACAGGGGCTAAGCATCAAAGAAGGACAACGAACCAGTGTCGAAAAGCTCATTCCCATGGAGAAACAGCTTGAAGAGGAGAAATGCAGCAGTTCACTGTCAGAACACCCCCAAAAAGTTTCAGAACACTGCATCCCCTTATCCCTCTCCTTTCAGCCTTCCCCCACCCCCAACCCGCTGAAAAATATTTCTGAGGACATCATTGGTCCAGCGGTTACATTTTGCAAATTCAGGCTGTTTTACTGCACTTCGCTAGTTGCATTTAATGCATTGTACTGCCTCTGCGGATCTGTCGATATAAAATTGTCGGGCGTCCTGCATTGGCACGCAGATAGCAGATTAATTCTCCTGTTAACTTGTTGCTACCAATATACTGAAGAACATATGATTTCCCCAATTAGAAAAGTGCCCCAAGGCATTATTGTCAGGAGTTTGATTTGTTTCCAGGAGCTGCCACTTAGGACACATCATTGCAAAACTAATTGCCATGAAAAAGACACTGCTTTTTAGCTGCTGCTTTTATTTGCATGTCACCTAGATATTAGTTAACAAGCTGATAGTCAGTCACTAGAAGGTGTGCCATTTATGTGGAAATCATAAATGCCTTGGAAAAAAAAAAATAATAATAATTGGTTCAAGGAAAGGAAAGGCACTGTATTCGTCACACTTGTTATGTGGACAGCTGAACCGTGCGGTGAGAGGAGGGAGGAAGGTGGAAATGAAAGTGGAAAGAGAGAAAGAGGAGCCTTATTGAAGTGCTATGGAGTAATTTCGAGCACCTCAGGATCTCTAAAATGCACTGACATAACACAGCACACGGACGTCCCTCCATTTCGCCTCCATCGAAACGCAGCCACCGGCGGTCGGATTCGAACCCGGGGGCTTTGACGCAGTAGTCGAGCATCTTACCACTGCACCACCACGGCGGGGCAGGGAAAGATAGTGTTTCTTGTATTAAGTGAACTTTATGTGCTGCTTGCTGTGAGGAACACATTTGATAATCTCCCATAAACACTCACACTGCGGAAGCATCACATTTCTGCAGCCTCGGTGCACAGCTTGTCATCTCGTCAACAACTTGCTGCAATATACGAAGACAAGACTGGGTGCAATGACATGCACCATTTGCTATATACCACCAGAGTGCCTCCGTATGTTTCTAAGTGACTTTGTGGACTTCTTTATCAAAACGGGGTGAAGGGAGAAAGTCGCTGACCCCGCCTTGCTTGCTCAGGCCAGATTGGTGTCCAGGCAACGAGCTGGCCAAAACTTTGGAGACAGAAATGGGTGTGCAAACCATGCACTGTTATGCCGCTGTTCGGCCGAAACAGCCGCATATTAATTACTGCTCTTCATTGTTTTCAAAGAGTGTGGAATGGTTGGCATTGCTTTTTCTTTTGTTCAAGGGAGCTTGTCGCCTATTCTGTCACCTTGTTTCCAGTTAGAAAAGGGTGAGCTAGTTCCTTGTATCGGAATATTAAAACTCGCCTTCAGGGATCGTGTCATTCTTTTGACGTATCACTAACCTAGCGTGAATGCTGAAAGAAAAAAACGAAATGTCTTTTGAGCGAATGATCGTTGTGTGGAGGCCTGCTTCACCCAAAATGATGGGCACGGCATGCTTGAGTACTGATAGGTAGGCTTTGTGCAATATATTGCTTCAGGAAATGTTTATATTACAGACACTGCCGACATTTGTTGCAGGTTAGTGTGAGGTAATTATTTAGTGTGAAAACTTCTCATAGCCTTTAGAAATATTGCAAGCCATGAACGCTGTGCTCATATCTGGAGCACTAAACAGATCGAGCATGTCACCAACCATTGGAGTGTACATACTAATGACTATTTCAGCTGCAACATGTGCCAAACCATATCTTTCTAGTTTGTTTAGCTTCAAAGCCTGTGCTTGCGACAGATGGTGTCATGTCACGAAAGGGACGATATGGCATAACAGAAACAATAAGAGAACAGGTCACAGCTATGGATCGCAGTGGTGGCTGCTGGTTTGAGCTCCTGCCTTATGTGCAGGAAGTATAGGACTCAGTTCCCAGTACCACCAGATATCCACTGGTTTCGCATTTAGTATGAGCATTCTCCCAGCTAGGTGCTTCACTTTCCTGGTGTGAAATTCTTGGGAAAGAATGGGTTTTTGACCTCAACCTTTGAAGACCAAAACGCGTTAACCATGGGGCTATCTTGAGGAGATACCCTTGCACCTTTAAAACTAAATCTTTGTAAACATTGATCTGTTATGCATTGTTTAAACTGGCCCCACTATTAAGGCCAGTAGCAGTTATTAAGCAAACTCGTAGCTGAAGGTGAAATCGTGGCAAAGGCTTCCTTAATGTGCTTATGCAGGAACAGCTAACACAAAGCATACCTACAGTTGCAAGCGTAGCACTGTTTAAATTGTTTCGGCTTGGAATCGTTACTTCCTCACATACAGATCTATGTACGTTTAATTATGGGCTGAATGCAATACCAAGCTCGCTATGTCGTACTCATGAAAACAGATGTGGGTGGTTGTTTTCATCACTGTGTTTTACGTGATTGCAGCCAGGCCTCGTCACTAGCTAAGGAAGCTGTGGCATTTGTTACGAGCTGCGTCTCACAGCATTGCCGTTCTTCACCACTCTGAGTGAAGCAGTCTCTTTTGGAGGGTGTGAGGTATTGATATTGTCTCTAGCGTTAGCGTCTTTTTATACAAAAGTGTACATTTTGAGCACGAAGAAGCAAGCAGTTGCCATATTAGATGTGTCACAGTTTCTGCCCCTGTGCAAGAAACATTGTGGTGGCTACATTAAGAACAGTTCTTGTTCTAACTCATGTAGGTTAACACAATATACTGTTGTTTGTTGCGATGCTGTTGCCTAGCTGTAGCGGAAAGAAAGGGTGGTGCACGTGGTTCTCGTCCCTCAACTTTAAGGAATCGGAAAAGTCACTGCTACATATCAAAAAGTGGCCTGGCATTGCGTGGTGATGGCCACTAGGGTTTTACAGTTGCAGGTGTTGTTATTGCGTCATATTTTTCAAGGGGGTTTTTTAAGTTTCATCAGTAGGCACGGGCTTGTGAAGCATCAAGGCGAAGTATGGGTATCAGAATGTGTTTTTTTTTTTTCCTCTTCAGGTCAGATGGACAAGCCATATAAAGAGCATTGTTCAATTTGCAGTTAAGCAGCATGTTACTGACGTCAGCATTTCGGAAGGCTCTCATTAGGATAAGCATGATGGATCTTTGAGACTAATTCTAGCTGAGTCTAAATCAGGTATTAGATTAACAGCATTGTCTAAATTATCAGGTTGTGTAGCATACTAAGACAAATATGGTGATAAATGATCAACCAGCAGTGAGGCAAGCATATGCCTTCTTTTTATGCTCCTGTAAGTAACCTAAATGTAAAACTGGGCTAGCTGTCATTTCAGTATGTTTTGAGTGCTATGTGATCAGACATTGGCTTCAGTAAGACAGAAGCGGGAGACTGCATTGCTCAAAAACGTTTAACTTAATAGTGATACTACACCATTAAATTAAACGTGAACAAGGCAACCTAGGCACAAAAGCACAAACTAAAAAGCATTACCTGCTGAGGAATAAACATTAATAGCCTCTATGAACTTTTCCACACTGTGATCTTTGCGCTGCCGGAGTCAAAACCAAGGGAAAAGATGTTTGGTCTTCTTTGGCTGAAATTTTCTCATTTTTCGTTTTGTTTGCCTTTCATGCTCATCACCTCTGTCATCAAATTGCACCAGACATGCCCTTCTTGTTTGAGTTAGTTTTATCTTGTAGCTGTAACCATCTGGGTGTTGATGCATTTTCACACACCGGCAGCTTGCACCGCACCTTCTCGGTAATCATTTTTTGCCACTGACTGGTATTTGGTCACTTTTTGCTCTCTCAAAATTTTCCCTGCTATGTTTATTTTCACAGTAGTGTTTATGGCAGCGCCTGCATATCTTTATGCAGGTAGCATTGTTCTTTGCTTATTCAAAGCACACCCAGCATATCTTGTCCCTCTCATTCAGAAGTGCAGTGCCAGTGCTAGGAAGCAGCCATCCTCGCTCCTTTTATTGTTGCTCGAGCATACCAAGGTATCGCTATTCAGTGCTGCAGTGTAGATTAACACTGATGGCATTGCACGGGAACGAGGCACTTTCACATTGTTGACATTTTTGCTATATACAAATTGAAGGAGTGGCTGTTTGTTTCTTGTTTATTTTGCTTGCATACTACTTTTTTACATTTTTCTCGTTTTTTTGCTACTTGCTTATAATTTTCACATGTGTATTGTTTTTATAAGACTTTACCCCGTGATCAGTCATGATCACATGTCATGTGTGCCTGTTCCTCCGTTTGTTTTGGCGCAATTTTGTGCAATCAAGGGCATTTCAAGTTGGCGCCTTCTGATGAAAAATGGGCTGCACTCATTCTTTATTTTTTACTTTTCTTATTTTCAAGCCATTCAGAGGTGCAGTCATAGGGAAAAAAAGCGCATACTCTCATCTGTTGTGAAAGATACTTAGGATCTCAGAATGTGAACTTGCATGTTCTGAGAGATTTGCGCAAATATCGCTGTAGCCTGTAGGTCACAAGCTGTGCGTAATCGTTACACTCACTTCTCATGCCAGAAGAATACTATTCCTTTGCTTGCACATGGGTTTGTTCATTGGCATCATTTGATTTCTTTTTTTATGTAGACTCTGGCATTAACAAATTTGTAGAGTTGCGAGAGCTGATGCAAGAGATATCAAATTATTTGGCAGCTTGTGAGGATTGCATTTATGTTACTCGGATTTTAAGTGCATTAAGGTTTATATAGAAAGGTCATTGAGCAAAAAAAAAAAAAAAACAGCGCTTGGTTTTGACCTTTGTCTTGCTAGGACAAACACATAAAATTTGAAGTTTGTCCTTTTTTTTTTTTATTGTAGTAAGGAAGAAATCAGTCACCACTGTATGAGTGTTACGCAGTTGGCAGTAGTGTGAGCAGAACAATGCTTTCGACCACCCATTTTATGTGAAAAGGTGCATGTCGCTACTCTGTTCTGCTCAGAATTGTTTGTCACATGTCAAAGTCTGAAACGCGATATTGAGAAACACAGTCTCAAATATACGTTATTTCTATTTGACAAATGACGCCGGCACAATTGCCTAATACCTGAATTTTCTGCGCTTACTGTTGAATCATGTTGACTGCTATGAAACATTTTACTGCTGAGTTCTTAACCAGAGAGTGCTATGCCATTAGCTAGGTTTCTTTGTTGCTCCTCTGTTTATGTGGAGTCATTTGTCTAGCACATTCATCATAAGAATGTGAGGGAAGCATTTGCATCACATTTCTGACGTTGCCTGTTGCTGAAATCTCTAGCATAGTTACTAAGCCGTCAAAGATTTAAGCATGCTATATGTAATGAGCAGTGAATTAAGACGCAGCTTCCGTGTTTACCTGTCTTCATTGTTTGCTGGGTGTAACCGCATAGCTGGTTTTGTTAAGTTCATATTTTCTAAATTCATTTTCAGCTCAAGAGCTTTGTCTTGAACATTACATTCCTCTTTGTGTATGTTGAGGCTTCATTTGTTGAGGCTTCACTTGAAGACAGCTGGTCTCATGGGCTAACACTTGTGTAATTCTAGCAGTGATGTTGGAAACCTCTGTGTCTTCCCCTTTTACGTTTTTCAGCAAATTTTTGGAGCTTGGGCAAAGTGGAGAGGAGCAATTTATTTTTGTTACGTTTACTTCTCATTAGTTGATCAATGACTGTTTATTGAATGCTGCATGCTGTATGTATGCTAAGTTGTTTTGATGCTGCATTTTTTTTTTTTTTTTTTTTTTTCGTGTTCATGTAAACATGCACTGATTGTTGCAAGCATGCACATTCCTGCTTGTGAACTTGGGTCTTATGTCCATATTGATTGACTGAAAAGAGAGAAACGTGTGCATACTTAGACGAACAATTGAAGGTTTACGTGACTAGTCATAACTCATCACTCATTCATTACGAGGCAGTGCTCACGTGGACTCCAATAAAAAAAAAATGAAACTGCCTTTTACATCACATGTGTGATACACTACATACTGCATATGACCTAATCTACAGGGTTTACATAGTTTAGAGATTCATGGGTTATTAAATAAAGTAAATACAACTGTGAATTCCTGTGTATGCGTGTATGCATGAAAGTACCACCACACCCAAGTGCACATATTAAAGCAGCATTCCACATTACATCATCTGTGTGCTAGAATTCACTGGATCCTTTTCAGATCTATTGAATGGTAAGTTGACAAGCAACCTCAATAAAAGAAAATATGTTTATACTATAGAGAGTGACCAAAATTAAGCTTTGCAGTTTCCTTAAATATAGGTGCTAAGAGGAGTCTAAAATTACTTCTTCCCTTAAGTTATGTGGCCAGAGGAACACATACTGAGGTGATAATTGTCATTGGCAGGAATCTAATTAACTGAAATCAAGACATTTTAGTTACTTCATTTCACACTCATACTGGAAGCTTTGTGGCAGTCATATTCCTACGCAATTCCATTTGGTACAGATATACTGGTAGGCGTGCATTCAGAAATATTCACTTCTATATTTTCAGATCATGCAAGAAAGTGACGATCAGCAAACAAAATACTCCTTGTGTGATATGTTTGTTTGCCATTGGCGTAGTGCAATATAAAGCTATAAAACTTTCCATTTCACTTTCGGCTATCAGGATGGAAGAAATGCCCCCACACTAAATCTGCATCACACCGAGGAGGAGATTCATCTTGACTGTCATTGTCTTGCACGTGTATAGTTACGCAATATCTGCGGAAGCTTTGGAAGTAAATATCTCCGAACGCGCATTCTTTATAACCACAAGGAGTCTAGAAATGTGACCACCTCTTGTTTCCAACATAGGACTATTTACGTTCCTCAGTTGCAGACTCGCGTTTTTTGTACGCCTGGCTTAACTTGCAGATTTCATATGTAAATGTACCTATCAGGGTCAATTGTAAGAAACCTGTAATGCCTTATTTTAATCATCTGGGCCCATATTTGTGCAGCCAGTATTGATGTGACTCAAGCAATGGCTGCACTACCAGCCAGTAATGGGTAGTAGCATATCAGTCCGATTATTGGCATTGGTCATCCTTTGCCGAATATTTTCCCGATAATTAAATGTGGGCGTATGATGCCCATTGAGTACCTCTGCTGGCGGCTAATTACGTAAGCAAAATGGCTCCAGATAAAGCGTGCTTAGTGGGAGTTTCCCACATGACTGCGTTATTACGCGTACAGGCGAACGCCCTATGTTACGTAAGCGTGACGGAGAGGGTTACGTGGTTACGTCAGGTTCTACGTCACTACGCGAAAGAGCGTGTAAAGATTGAATAAAAGAAAAAAATAAGGCATTTCTTCCACTAGAGGACGCCACAAAGAAGCGACGTTTCCACATTTGTGCGGCCTATCCGCATTGCATCTGGAAATGAGAAGGTTCAAAAGCGATAGAGCACTTTCGGCTGCTTTCGGCCGCCTTCAAGGACACTGACCTCACCTCGTATAAGTAGGGCAAGATAAGAAATACCTCGCTTAACGCGATGAACTGTAGTTAAATAGTCCGTTATTTATCAACATAACAATCTTACGCTAATATAAAACCCAAGTGAGAAAATTGTATCTGTTATTTGAGTGCAGCCCGCGTTACCTCCAACTTAATTTTCTTTTCGCAAACAGATGTCGCGGTAAAGAAGAGAAAAACGCCGATAGCGACGTCACATTTGTGACGTGGCTTTTTTCTTGGAGTTCACCGTTCCACCTCCGCCATATTTTGTCGCCCGTGCTGCCGGTACGTGTGGTTGGTGCGTTTTGAAAGGGTCTTTTCAACTGTCTGTTCGCCTTTTATTTCGCGTTACTGTGTCTGGGAGCTTGCCTACCCCTGCTTAGGTGCTGTTTCTTGTGTGGATTTTTTTCGTGTGTATGTAGGTTGTGAAATTTCTTTGCTGAACATCAAAGCCCCTTGGAAAACATGCCTCTTTACCGCCATTTTATTGTATAACCAGCTATAATTCGCGAGCACCTGTGCGTTTTGCGAATATTTCAGGCTCTATATTTACCAGTCACATTACGTAGAGGCTAAGTGAGTTGCTGGCACTAAAGTTCGCGTTTCTGGCGGAGATCGTTACGCGTCATTTGCTTTGCCTTTTTTGCGAGTCTGCGACTCCGTTCATTGCTTCCCACCTTCGGTGAGTGAAACCGAGTGAATAATCTCGTAAGCAGCCAGCTAGGGTTTCTAATTAGTTGGCCTGACCGTATTTTTGCGCAAATTTGGTGGTTCTGTGCCTGTGGGAGTGACACTTGCCCAACCCGAACCCTGCTCTCTGACGTGACACAAGCGTAGCAATGGGAACTAAGCCTTCTTTCATCAACTGTGTGCATGCGTGCGGGGCGTCGGTGGTACGATGTTCCGCAGTTGGTCCCTCCCCGAGCGAACCTCTTGCGTGGCAGCAGACGTGCTCACTGGCGCGGACGAAGTGTCATCCTGTCGTGCTTTTGACAAGCTGTGCGGCTCGCCGCTGTCTCGACTACCTTGCCGATTTTCGTTTTTCTGCGTGCTCGCAGGTGGTAGCCCAGCGTTTGAAAAAGGAAAAGGACCCCGCACGGACCACCTTCCAGAATGGGGAACATATTCGCGAACTTGTTCAAAGGCCTGTTTGGCAAGAAGGAGATGCGGATCCTCATGGTGGGTCTTGACGCGGCTGGCAAGACGACGATTCTGTACAAACTGAAACTGGGCGAGATTGTCACGACCATTCCCACCATCGGTGAGTAATGCGCGGCGGCGGAGGCGCATCTTCGCCTGCCGGCTGGATTGAGACTTTATCATCTCGGCCCAGTTTTTTCTTCTTTCTCGTTCTGTTTCTTTTTATTGTGTCTGCTAACTCGTCCCCGGGGCGTTCTCGCGCGAGCGTGCGCTGGCGTCGGAAGTGGGCAGCAACAGCTGCTTCACTCTGAGCTGTGCTTGCTGCCGGGTTTTGCTTCGCTTTGCTTTGTTTTGCACCGTTTCTCCGACCTGCTCGTATTTCGCCACGGAAAGCATGCGCTTGCTGGGCGTCATTGTTTAGAGCCTGCCTTCCCGAAGAATCTCGCAGTGCGGCTTTACGGCGGCCATAGCCTGCAAAATACAAATTTGGGGCTGGGCATCTGACATATAACATGTGCGAAAGAATTGACTCGTGCGTCTTAAACTTAGCTGGTTACCTCGTGCGTCTTAAACTTAGCTGGTTACTTGAAAAGCCACGCCTGTAGATAGTTGTGCCGTGACAGTGGTTTGCCTAGACTGGCAAAGGTGAATCATGTGAAATGCCCTTTACCTGACAGCAACAGAGTTGGAGAGTATGGGACACCGGTGAGGGGCTTGGAGTTGCTTTTGTTTTTTTTCCTTGTGTTCAGGGAGCATGTTAGGTCACACTTATTAGCTGGTGCAGTGTATTTACAGTGCTGCATGAAGCGCTCCACAACCACCATGCAATCAAAGGAAGGTGCAGGAGTATATTCAGTATAGCCTGTACCTTGCCAGCAGTGAGAGCAAAGTGGAATTTATTCTCAAGCTACTTTTCAGAAAGTTTTGAAATGTGTTGTGTCACTGGCTCCATAACCACAAAAGGCTTTGAGCAAGTCATTGAGCAACATAGTCACCTTAGGTCTTTAATTGGTTCTTCAATGTACATGACCCGGGATCCCTTGCCAATGAAGGCGGAAAGATTGAAAGTAGAAATGTTGTGATGCACTGCTGTCAATGCACCTTATAAGACACAAACTGGATTGTCCAAATCCGAGGTGAAGTCCGGTTGTGTTACCTTTTGACATCTTTATGAAATAAGGTAGTTCAGTTCTGTGTTCCTATCACATGGTAATTTGCATTACTGTGGTAATTTGCTTTTGTATGTATGCGTTCTTTAATGAAGCATGTCCTCATTTTTGCTCATACACTGGGATGTTTTCATTGGCGCACAGGCTGGCTGACGAATTTCTTGTGTGACAGATGTCGCTAGTTGGATGTAACTGGTCCGTTGGCGAACCTTAAATAGATGCGACTGAGAGCAAGGCCTTGGCCTCTTTATCTCGCAGCAGCCTAATACAATGCAGTGCCAGGCTTCCTTAATAAATTGCGAAGCACTGCCTTGCTCACTGTGCTTTTTGTAGAACGCAGCTGTGTTTGTGGATGCATAGCTTCTGCTTTGGCAATTCTTTAAAAGTGCACTGCTTTTCTTGTCCCGTCCACATCTCTTTAGGTTTCAACGTGGAGACTGTAGAATACAAGAACATCAGTTTCACAGTGTGGGATGTTGGTGGCCAAGACAAGATTCGTCCACTTTGGCGCCACTACTTCCAGAACACACAAGGTATGTGAATGGCATGATTCACGAGGACATCTGTGGTGTGCCAGCTGGCTTTCTCTTTTTCCTGGACTCGTGTTAAAGCTTTGTTGTGATTTCACATGGTAGCTAGCAATAACATTTTATCAGTAATGTATTCCTAACGTATCTTCATACACAAATTGCGAGAAAGGACACACAAAAGGCACTTCCAGCCTGCGTCACTTGTGCACGGGTGATAAGCTTTATAAGCAAAAAACATTCAGCTGCCGACTGCATGACCGGTCGCGCATGTTGGGTCCTCTCATCCGGAGAGGAAAGGCAGTGGGACAATACTTTAGAACATTTATCAGCTACAATAAAGTCTTGTTAAATAAACGGTATTTATTTTGAGAATTTGAACTAAGAGCATAAGCTCGGCCGACGCCAGCAAGTCTGTGGTGTCAAATGGTCATTTATTCGGCCGTGAGCAGATCACACCAATTAAATGGGAAGGTGGGCACATCAAAAGATTCACGCAGTATTCAATAATGCAGACATTTTGTCTTATTTCTTGAAAGCTGAGTTAACAGGACTTCATGGTCAACGACAGAATGACCCAGTAGTTGCATGGGGCTAAAACCATGGTGTGCAGTGTTTATCCAAGGCATATCATAAAATAAATTGCTTCTGTGTTAATGGACACTACACATCTGCGCATTCATGGCCTGTGCGGCTCTACGAATCGAACAAGTCTGTGTGTTCGTTGTTTCTGCTGTCTGGCAATGTTATGGCTGTGTGATGCCATGCTTCTGGTGTTACACATGAAATCGGCTTGGTGTATGTTTCATGCAGTGTTGTGTGCAACTTAGACCAATAAAGTAGTGGTATTATAGTTCAAGGTCAAGAGAAAAGCGGCATCCAGCTATCAAAGGACCCTCCTCCCCCCCTCCAACCTATAGCTGCAGAGCTATACCATGCCGTCACGGGCAACCGCTTTCCACCTACGAGTGACGTGTGGAACGTGGTTTCTTTAGTGAGTCTGTGCTGGCAAATAGTTCTTAAATTTTTTGAGAGTTTCAGCAAAAATACATACCTTGACTCAATTCGATTGATAGTCATTTGCTCATCAGCGTATAACAGGTGAAGCGACGGATTCTGATGGTGAATTTCAGCACTATTGAGTTGTAAGCACAATCGAGGATTCAGCATGCCGGAAGTTGAGCCTCTGAGCATCACCGTGCTACTTTTGATATAATCTGAGCCCTGTGTTGTTCTTTGTAATCTGTTAGCTGTTTTTAGTGTACATACTAGTATCTTCATCTTGCAATACTAGCCGTATCTGCCATTCCCACTCTCGCCACACATAGGGGTGGAATATGATGCCTTAAGATTCCATGCCATCGGCAATGACATTGAAATGGCACGTGAGGTGACCGTAGCCTGAAAGTTGCCATGACGCTAATGTGATGTTTCAAGAAAAGAGCCAATAAGATCATAAAAGACCCGCTGAAATTTCTTGCTTTGCCTTTTCTTTGCAAAAGATCATAAAAATTAGTTTATTTTTGAATAAGTTCACTTTGCAAACTGCTGTTCACTTGAATATATTGAAGAAAAACTGAAGAGCTCATATTTGCAAAAGGACTATAGCCTCTTTTACAGCCGACAGTATGTTCCAGATTCAGTCAGTTTTGCAGGCTAAAACAGTCATGTCTGGTTATGATCAGCTGGTGGCTTCATAGAGTGCAGTTTGTTGCGATCGACGTTGCTAGAGGCTCTCTTGTCTGCGAAGCCCAGCAGTTTCACATCAATAACGAAGATCCTGAGGGTAGGTCTTGCGAAGGAGTACATGTAAAGATGGCACAGTAGCCTTTGCCACACAGTCAGCCTTCTTTGTACCCTTTGATGCGGCTGTAGCAATGAAAATGCCGTCCACATACCACACGATGCTAAGGATGCTGCTGTGCCAGAGGTAGCCTTCTTTCAAAGCTTTTTTTTACCTTCTTGGGCGTCTTTGTAAGTGGGCCTACACTGCAAGCCAACATGGGCAATTACTTGCGCGGTGCGTCTAAAACCACAGCTAGGCACTCGCAGAATTTTGCATTTGTCCAAGGGATTAAGAAACATTGTAAAACTGGTAATATTGAGGAATTTGGTACACAAGTATTTGCCAAAACTATGTTTAACTTTTGATTCTCACGAAGGCAGTTCGGTGATATTTAATACTGTTTGCAAATGACTGCTCCCATCGCCTAGTGTTCCTGTCATACCATAGTAGAACATGGCTAGCAGCTTTGCTTGTTCTAGTATTGACGATTGCCAAATGTGCCGTGCCGTCTACTTCTTACCCCTCCACGAGGTGTCTGAGAAAGTGATGACTAACGGGCAGTGTAAACAGCTAAATGTTCTGTAAAGCAAGCAGGTTTTACGGCAGAATTGGCTGTGTAGTTAAACAATCTACAGTAGAATCTCTATAAACGGAACCTCAAGGGACCGGGAAAATATGTTCCGTTTATCAGGAGTTTCGTTTAAAGAGAGAATAGGTTCAGCATTGCGCAATCCGCTTCCGCGTGAACCCTACGCGGCTGGCGCGCGCGCGCGCAGTTGGCAGTCTCAGCAGATCTCAATTTGCGAAATCTAGGTAATAAGGAGAACGGTACACTATGAGAACAAACTTTATTAGAGAAAAATAAGCAGTGAATTTTTGTTCCAGTAGTACTAGTACTGAAATTAAAAGAAAAAATGTCAGAGTGGGAATTACCACTTATTGGCTAGTGAAAAAGGATTCCTGAAGAATTCCTGAAGAATTCTTGTTAGGTTGCTTTTGGGGATGGCATACTTCGTCGCTAACGCCGTTTTCGTGAAGCCACCACTCTCGAAGTCGATGATCTCCATCTTCCTTCCCAACGCAAGTGCATTGTGCGGTCGTTTTTGCGCTGCCATCGGACCGAACAAAAGCTCTAGGGCTCTAGGGCTTAGGCCTAACTGAACACAACCGCCGTGAACGCGAGCGAGCGATGCGGAGGGCAGTGTACGAGCAAACCGGAAACCGCCGGAGACTGAAACCGGAGTGGTGACGCGGGGAGGAGAAGGAGGGGAGCATTGATGCGTACCGCGATGGCACTGCGCTTGTCCAACTAGTTGCGGTTTCGAGTTTTTCGGTTCCGTTAACGCGGTGGTCGCAAAATTTGAGTTCCGATTAACGAGATTTTTTTTACATTGGCTTAATACAAAACCAACCAATCGCGAGGCGTTTGTTCCGTTTAAGCGGTAGTTCCGTTTAACCGATTTCCGTTTATCGAGATTCTACTGTAGTAACATCCAGTAAACTGCCAACTCTGCCTGTATTGCATACAGATGCGGCCGCATACTAGCAGTGACAAAAAAGAAAAGCTTGAAGCAATGTTTTGCAGCAGTGTGATAGAAATAGAGCAGGAGAGGTTACTGCCCGGCTCTTCAGGTGGCGTTTGGTTAGTCTGCCAGCATCTGCATCACTCATTGTCTCTTGCAGGCTTGATATTTGTAGTGGACAGCAACGACAGGGAGCGTATTGGTGAAGCCAGGGAGGAGCTGATGAGGATGCTCGCGGAGGATGAGCTCAGGGATGCTGTGTTGCTCATCTTTGCCAACAAGCAGGTAAGTGTCCTTCTGGACGCTCCTTGCCCATGCAGGGCATTCCACTTGGCCTTGCTGTCTCTTTCCTCATTTCATAGGTAGTGCAAAAATGATGAGGTTCATACTCTGCCTGCCTGTGCCCGGTCTGGTAGAACTCTAGTGAAGCTGGAAAAAAGGGGGGGGATGAGTGATACAGTCCCGACACTTACGTTTGGTTTGTTTTGGATATGCTTGCAGTTTTCAACCCCCATCTTTCTTCTACACGCTTCTGTGACTAATTGAGCTGTAACTGCTCGCTGTAGACTGTTTCACTATATAGCTCTAGTCGTCGTTAATTGGATTTGGGTGTTTCTTGAATTGCATCATACTGCATGTCAGTATAGAAGATTGAGAATCTCCAACTTATAGGCAGTTGTCATGCAGTGGTTAACTTAAAATAGTGGTATCGCTTAATATTGCGACATCTGGCGTTAGAACTCTGCCATGCAAGCTAGACGTGGCTATTTGTTGTCCTGTGATTCTTCCTTGGTATACAATATTATGTTGGGAGTTTTCTGCATTGTATCTTTTAGCTGTTCTTGCAAGATTGTGCTGTCATCACTATCGGTGCCACTTAGAAATGCTTATGCAGCATAGGCTCAATTTCGGAATGAGTTGCGTTGCCTTTACTAGTAGAGGTGCCCTTATTGATTGTTCTTAAGGTTGCGTTTATTATAGTGAAAGCTCATCAATTTGAACTTTGACTTTTTGTACCAGACTCTACTATTTAGTCTGGCCAAGGTCCTTAGAAGTGTATTTATAAAAATAGAAACGGTTACTTGGAACAGGTATCGGTTCTATTGCGGGTAATTCGAACTGGTGTGTTATGTAGCCTTGGCAGTCTGTGGCACCCTGTACATTGCCAAAGAAGCTCCTGCGATATGGCGGCCTAGTCATGAGGCTGTGTCACCTTCGTGACCTCGTGACTAATTAAAAGCTTAACATGACCGGCATTAATTTCGACATACAAATGACCCTGGCTATCAGTGAGATGCCATCCAACGCCCATTTTGTTATTTGGATGCTGAAAGTCTCGCAGTGATTCCAGTCCAGGCAGTCCATCCAGTGTAGACTACAAGTGATAGAATCCTACTCACCTGAACTGCGTGCTGCAGTGTCGAATATGAAGTCTGTGCAATGGCAGGCGTAACGGAAAATGGCTGTCCATGTCTGCGAGAATTGGGCCGGTGACTTGGCTCGTATTTTGCTCTTATGAGCTTCGTGCCAGCCTGCGGCCGTGGTGGCTGTTGGCCGTGCATCAGCCAGCTAGCCGATCTAATTTGTGCGCTTGTGGGGACATATAGTAGTGGCACTGAGTTTTCTTCTTCCATCCACATGGTTTTTCATGGCTGTGCACTTAAGTCCCATTTGTCCTCATACGCGACACAGGTGACTCATGCCATTATACTGCATCATGCCTTAAAGGATGCGGTTTTTAAGCTGTCCTGCTTCGATGATCCCATGAATACACATGTAATAAAGTTTATGGAAATGCAAATACAGTGATACAAAGTGGGTTTGTGCCACTTTTTGGGGGGGGGGTCTCTCAGAGCCTGAGTTGCTTTGGGACGTTAAGCCCCATAAACCATTCTCACGATGAAAATCTCATGGTTAAAAATCTCTTTTGCAAGGTGTGTTCGAGAGAATCCGCGAGATGGCTAAATAGGTTCCGACGTCGACATAATTTCCCCTTTTGGGCAGCTAAGCTTTCCTTCTCAAATGTTAGGAGACGAGTCTTGTGATACTGATGTCACTGACGATTAAGCCAAAGAAAAGAAAGGAAGTTGGCAAGTACACAAACATGCAATTACTGCAATAGAAGGTGGAAGATCAAAAGGATAAATATTCAGCAAACTCTTATTCTTGATTCTGTCTGTAGTTGTCTAGTCCTGCAAAGGCTGGGCTGAGTGTGGAGTCGTATATTTCCTTTGAAAAATTGGCATTTAGCAATGAGGCTGACTTGGCTGACAGTTTTTTCCTTTTAGTTGGTTAAAAGACAAACTTTCAGCTAGCGCTCGGGCTGAGAGACCTGGTCAATTCCATCGCACTTCTAGTTGTGCTCTTGTTTATCTTGGCTCGGAGAGGGCATCGTAAAAGCTGCTTTTGTGCTATTACCATGCAAAACTGCACCTGAGCGTGTCGTGTTTGAGGAGCAAGCCATCATTGTGTATACTTCTTGGCTGGTTGGCATGTGTTGAAGTATGAACTGGGTTTTCTCAAGCAGATTAAGACTTGCAAAAATAGTTCTAGCACGGTTTTGCTTGGTGGTTTAGTGTAGACTGAGTTTGACCGGATGTCATTAATAGTTGGTCTGTAAGTAAAGGCACATTATCTTATTTCTCATGTTGGTGGACACATACAAATGCAATTAACGGCATACAATTGGAAGCACTTATCCCGTCGGATCGGATCATTGTCATGGCTTAGCCGCCATATTGACCAGTGGTCGGGTGAAGTGGTGTGACGCCTCCCTAAACTCTGCACAACGAACAATCACATCACAATTTTCATATACTCTGCCATGGTGGTACAGTGGTGAGGGCGCTCGGGCCCAAGGACGTGGGATCTAATCCCGGCCGCCGCTTTTCGGTGGACGTAAAAAGTCTCTTTGGTACGTTAAACCTCATAAACTAGGTCAAACCACAGTCTTGATACGAAATCTTGTTACATTTTTGTTGGCACTCGGCGGTCACACTTTCTGTACGTGCCACCACGCAAGCCAGTGTTGCCTTGATGGTTCTAATCCTAGTGAAATACGGTATAACATTGGCTACAAAAGGCAGTTGTTTGCTTTGTATTTCAGTCAATGTTGCCTTATCCTGTTGCTCCAGTGGAAAGTGGGGAAAAGCTGGTGCTGTTTACTGAAACGAGACTGTGTGCAACCTGACTACGTATATTCCTGAAAAGAAATGATTATTGGCATTTACTTGAGATCCATTGTCGTTTTTTAGGCACACAACAAAATTTGCTGCATAGCAGCACCCTGTGCATTGAATCTGCTTCACGGGCAGTGGTGTTGGCAGACTCCTGTAGTCTCTCCTCCTCATTTTGCAGGATCTTCCCAATGCCATGAATGCAGCTGAGATAACGGACAAGCTTGGTCTGCACTCCCTGCGCAACCGTAACTGGTACATCCAAGCCACCTGTGCCACCAGTGGGGACGGCCTCTATGAAGGGCTCGACTGGCTTTCCAACCAGCTCAAGAACCAGAAATAGTCGCTGCAGCGAGGAGGCCGCCACAGTAGTGTGTGCATCGGTTGGGCAGCAGGGAGACCACCATTTTTTTTCCAAGAAGAGGGACGCGAGAAAGGACTTGTTTGCCTGATCCTTGTGCGACGGCACCCTCTCTACAGTCCGCCCTGCCTTGGAGAGGGATAGGAAGGCATAGAGACTTCTTTCTTCAGTCCCATTCGCAACATCTTTTTTTTTGCTCTCTCTCTCTTTCAGCCTTTCTGTCTGCCACCAGTATTCTCTCTTCTCCATTTTGATGCTCTCAGAAACCATGTGCCTCTTTTTTTTTGCTCTCTCTGGCTGTGTGCTGAGCCGAAAAATCGTCTGCTGGTCCATTGAAGTTTGCCTGCTGCTGCATAGGCTGTCATCCCGGTTATCGAATATCAAGCCTGCTTTGCCCTGTTTTTTTTTTTTTCTTCTTCTTCTTTTGCTGTAAAGAGCAAATGAGGCACTTCTCTTCTCGGTGTTACCAGGGGTGGCATACAGAAAGGCCTAGCATAGGAGGTGTAAAAGGAGGATGTGTGTGCAGTGCAGCAAGGATGGACTGATCAATCAACGTCACGTGTGCTTCTTGTACTCCGTGCTGGATTTTGAATTAAAAGGCATGGTTTCACAAGCACCCACCCCCCTTTTTTTTTTATTCCGTTCTGCGCGGAGCAGGTATTTAGATAAGTGGCACGTGATTGTACATAATTCTGTGCGGAAGATTGGGCCCAATTGTGTGTGGAGGATTTGGCAGCAGGCCAGGCTTGTGTGTGTTATTTTATTGTGAATTTTTGTCAGACTTTAGGCTGTTCACGTTTTTTTTTTTTTTTTTTCTGTACCTGTTAGGACTGTTTTTTTCTTCAGTGTACTTGAGATGCTTGTAATTTTCATTACAAAATAAAAATAACGACCTTCAACTTTTGTGTGTAGACACACGGGACCAGTGCAGTGCGCAAAAACGCCCGGTGCTTTGCGAATCCTTGGAGCTGTGCTAAGCTTTGAAGGATACGCTTTCGCTATTTTCTTGTTGACTGGATGCCGATGTTCTGGCTGCATGGTGAGTACAGTGAGTAGGCAACGAGTGGCCCGACGCATATCGCGCGAGTTTCTGGCCCCCCGAATGATACCCCTGTCACACGGACAGTTTCGATCCTCATTGAACTCTATCTGCATTCAACTCAATGCAGATCGAGGTTGTCATACGGCAACTTCAAGTGCAATCGAGCTCGAGCCTGCTTGACTTCAAGCTGCTTCCTCAATCGGTCTTGAGATTTCAAGCACACTCGAAAGCTGTCAACACCCCCGTAGGAACATCAGGAACGTTTCTCAATGCTAATTGAGAACTCTCGTGTAGCATGGGATGCTTCAATTGCTTCAATCCTTTGAAAACATCATTGCAGATAGAGTTCAATGAGGATGGACCATTTATGGGCCATAGCATTGCCTGAGGGAATAAATTTGTATTTGTCCTCGATGAATGGTTCGTTTCCAGACTTCAATCTACTGCAATGGTCCGCTGTCGAGCTACGTTTATTTGCTTTCTAGGACAGTATCATCGTTTCCTTCAGAGGAGGCGATGCTGTTATTGCTGCTACTGTTTGACGAGCAGCGAGTTAGTTTGGCGTTCGCATCGTCATCGACAACTCGACGGCTGTTATTTGTACGCTTCATTAGTCCGTCATTTATGTGTGTCCTTTTTACCTATGCTCTTACCGGTATTCTGAAATTAAAATGGACACTAACGTGATTCGTCAAGACGTTAAAGAAGTTACAGATTACAGCTCTCAATACGGTAGTTATAACAGCATATCGTATGTAGCATTGAACGTCGTCGGAGCTCCCGAAGTCTTTCCAGAGTATGGAGATTATGCCGAGACGTTTTCAGCGGTATGTTTGACACCTTATTGCTTTGTTTCATTTTGTTACTGCGGTTTTCTGTTTATTCGATGTAATTTTATATTGCTCCGCATTGCGTGTTGGGGCAAGGGCGTCGAATTAAGTTCTCATTGGTGACGTTTTACGGCAGAGAAAGTAAAGTTGCATGTAAAAAATTGCTTAAGGTTACTCAATCTCAGCTTGCTATTTAATTCACAGCAGGTGTTGCTCACTCATGGGAAGTTCTGCGCTGCTCGCTGTTATCTAAGCGTCTAAACATTCTGGCATTATCTACATGCCTCGTACTGCTGTGTGCTGTTGTTTGAAGTACGACATGATTCGCAGCGCACTTACGGACCGTGGTGGCTTCGTCATTCAATATCCGACAGGAACTTTAATACCATACTTCCAAAGGAAAGACATGTCAAGAGCCAAGATTACGTTGGCAAGTATTGTCTCGTCAACTATCTCTGCGTCAGTTGTTTTTCGAGGGCGTTTGAAATATGAAACGTAACGGCGTGCCCGATTTTTTTACACTCACCAAGGACGACTTCAGCTGTCAGCGTTCCGTGACGTGGAAAGCCACATTTCGGGCGACATATTGAACTTCGGGCGCGTATGTGAGCCCGAGATTTTCAATTTCTTATCCTCATGCATAGTTCGGTGATGTCAGCCAGTGTAAGTAACAAAACCTGCTGATGCAGAACCCATTCTTTTCATATAGGCCGAATAGCAGTTCTGCTGTTCGCATTCTTCCGAGAAGCCAGTATCCGTTGTAGTGTCCGAAACCTTAATGAGTTCTAACAACACCGAAAGGAACACTTGGCTGTGCGTGAGGGTGGGTGCATGTGGCACTGTCGCTGACTGCATTGGGGTCACTAGCTGATACAAGCATTCATCATTAAACATGACCAAAAGTCGGTGATAGTTTAGCTTAGGTTGGTTGGTGCAAGCTGAAGTAAGAACTGTGCAACAGTGATGGGAATGACACAACTTTCTTCCTACATTGCATCCCTGCATCCCTTTTTTTTTTTTCTTTTTGAAGCAACGAAAGTTGTGAAGGCTGCCTGTTAAGCATTAGCTGCAGTATAATGTCAGCTGCCACTAAAAACACATTGTGCACAAAAGCAAAAACGCATACATTTTGCATGCATCCTGTATTCCATGTCCATAATCATAAGGTGTACTTCCACTCTTTCTAGTCAGATTTTACCAAATGCATGCTTTTGCTACAATATCATTATTGATTTCCATAATGAAATATAATTCTATATTCAAGCACTTGCATTGCCGCATCTTTGCAAATCTAGCCTGGTAAAGCTGCTCTTCAAAAGCTACCCTGCGGGCAGTCAAACCAAATTGACAGCTTGCTCTGGTTTAAACATTTTCTTTTCTTGGTCATGCATGCATATAGCGCACACAGGTACGGGCATAAGTAAACGGAGCATGCTTTTCCGTTCAAATTAAACTCACACTTTCTGCGCTGGAGATAAGAAAATAATATTTGTCCATCTAAAAGGGCACCGGCGTCTACTACAAGTTTGCACATACCATGACCGCCAGTTTCAGTTGTGCAACACGTGAAAAAATTTAGAAGCAAATTGCGTGCCCCGTTTACTTTTGTCCGCAAGGGTACATGGCTTTCATGTTTCTCTGAGCCTGCATTTAGTAAAGACATCATATTACTTGGCAGCGCCCTGTGTATGCTTAAATGTGTATGAGCATATGCACACCAGCCTATGTTCATCATTGGTAGAATTGCACCAGATTAGTAAGATTTGTTGAAGGCACTGGTGAATGGAGCATGTTTTTTGTCTCTGACATACCAACAGAGCTCCAGTATGAACAAGAAGTGCATCCAGTTACAGTGACTATTTTTGAAACTTACAATCCTGGAAGTGTCGTGAGGATACTGGCCTTCGATCGCCTCAAGAACAGGTATGCACTCGAAAAAGTAAATAGTTTTGGTAGTGCTTCCAGGTTTTGTGGAAGTGGTGCTTCGACTAATTTTTATTTATTTATTTAAAATACCCCCAGAGTACAGATGTACGCTACAGAGGGGAGGGGCGCATACAGGATACATATATATAAAATAGAAGTTTAACACAATAAGTGTACAAGTCTCTGAAAAACAAAGCACATAAAAAAGAATGAGGTTCATGTGTAATTTAGGAAGATGGCATAGGTGTAAAAAATAACGAAATATAGTAAGCAACACAGTATACAATGAAGATAAGCAAATAACCATACAATAAGTTTTAATACTAGGAAAGAAAGAAAGTTCACAGCGTGGATTTAAATTTTTCTTCTTCAGTTATGCTTGTTAGGGATGCAGACAGGTTATTCCAATCATTACAGGTGCGGGAAAGAAATTAGATAGAATAGCAACTGTGTCTGAGTGCGAAATGTTTACCTTTTGACTGCGGTTCAGCATCAAACAGTAACACTTGTTAACTTGTTAACAGTTATGTTTTAATTTTTGTATGCTTTGTTAAACACGGCTGGCTTCTTTTGATAGGTTCACCACTCATGTGTGAACGGAAAATTTTGTTTGAACAAGTTAATCAAAAGTATGTACTTCTGTTTCCAGTGTTTGTTGTTAACAGTAATCAAAACTAGCTAGATAATTATTGTTGGCAGTCCTGTATTCAATTTTCTTCTTTTAAAAGATGGAAGGAGCTGTGGGTGGGAAAGCCTACTAAAGGTGCCGAAGCTTGTGCATGGCCAAGACCATTTCCTTCGGAAGAGACATTTGCTACCAGGTGAGCCATAAGCTTTGGGCTAGCATCAAGTGAGAATACCTTGTCACTGTTTCTAATTTAGGACGTATTTGTGTTCATGGTTAGAAGCGATAGAACTTAGCCCCAGTGCCATCGATTTCATCTAAATGCCCAGAAAAACCCTCAGTTGAGACGCGTACTGTTCTCTGTCTCAGCTTTGCTCAGTGAAGCCACGCCTTCGGTCGCCACACACATACCATACTTTGTCGCAATGCCAAGGTCTGTGCTGCAGAAAATGCCTACACATGATGGCGCAAAACTGAGGAAGTAGCTAGGATAAGAAAATTATGGAGGTTGAACTCCTTTAAACCTAGATACAGAGCGAAAGCTCTGTTAGGCTTGGTTATGCTTTTGTCAGAGGTCAGGGTTGTTAGGGTAATTGGTCAACACAGTGTTAAGCAGCCTGCTTGGAACCATACTGAAAGTTTCTGGCCTCAAAGTCAAATTGTCCCTCCCGATGACTTTTGCAAAAATAGCATAAGAGCTCTCATTCTGAAAAGTGAAGCTCTAAAATGGGTTTAGACGAACTGGGCCCCTGTACCTAGTCCACACGTAACAAGAAGAGGGGGAAGGAAGGGTAGTCTGGTCAGAGCTCGCTGAACCCATAAAAGCAGCTTGCGGAACCTAGTTTTAGAGATTCTGTCCAAAGGTTTAGGAAGGTTAAAAAGACATTAAGCATATAGAAGACTAAAGGGCGGCCTCATACTATGCTGTCATGGTATAGTGGAGAAAAAGGGCAGGCACATACTGCGCTATTGTGGTTTAGTGGAGAAACGAGGACTGTGTGGGTGATTCCTGGCCAACAAGCATACAGCTGGCAACATAAAGTTTGTAGAGCTAAGGAAAGGGTGGCAGGTATATTGAATTGAAGGTGGTACAGGCCTACATGCCTGCATTTAGTCATGATGACCAGACAATAGCAAGCTTCACTGAAGATGTAGAACCAGCAAAGGGTAAGGTAAAAATCCAGTTAACTGTAGTACCAGTAAGCGACTTCATTGACAAGGTAGGAAAGGAGAAGGCTGGAGACCAGGCAGTGGGGGACCATGGCATAGGCTGTAGAAATACCAAAGATGTAATTAGTAGAGTTTGCACAACGAAATAATTTATGGTTCATGAAAAGCTTTTCAGTAAATGGATAAACTGTAAATGGAAGATGTCAGATGAGGAGACTGAAAACGGAATAATTTTATACTGTGTGCTTACGCTGGCATCATGATAGACATTAGAAAGGTGCAGTGTAGTGACCATAGGATGGCCAGGTCGTTGAATTGCTCTAGACTTGAAAAGGAAATGCGGTGTAGTACTAATAAGGAACAGGCATATCAATAAGTTAGCAGTAAGAGGAAAAAAAAAGGCATTCAGGATCTTGCTGCTGAACAGATATTTGCTAAACACATATTGCAAAAGGATAACCTTAGTGTAGAAGTAAGGAACTGTAACTTGAGAGATGCCGTTACGATGTGCACAGTAGAAGTAGATGGTTGGATGGTTAGATGTGATATCGGTAGAATAAGGAGACGAAATATCTCATGAAGAAACATCAAAGTATGAAAACCTTCAACTCAACAGACAGGATAGAACTGGCAGAGCTGTCAAAGTTAATCAGTAAGCATAAGGTAACCAACATAAGAAAATAGAATATGGGGAAAATTGATCATGCTCTGAAGAACTGCATTAGCCTAAAATTGGTTCAGAGGAAACTAGGCATAGACAAAAATTTGATGTATGCACTCATTCCCAAAATGGATAAGATAGTGAATTTTACAGAGGAATTTTACACCAATCTATACAGCAGGCCAAAGTAATTGGAACAATAATAAAAGTGACAGTGGGGCAGAGTCATCAGGCAATTTGCTGGTAAATAAAGAATGGCTTAACAGCGATGAAACGAGTGAAAGCAGCTGTGCAGGGTTAGGATCTAGTTAAGGACAGTGGGGAGATCATGCTAGAAAGACTGACCACCCTGTATACACAATGCCTATTGGCATCGAGGGTACCGGAATCCTGGGAGAACGCTAACATTATCCTAATTTATAAAGGGGACGGTATGTACTTGAAAAATTACAGAACGATGAGCTCAATATACATTTTGCTCAGTACATTTACTAAAGTAATTACTAATATAATCAAAGCACTAAACTAGATAGAGAGATATGCAAGGTGTAATTTCTGTATATAGTTAAAGGAAAGCATTTCTTAGTCATCAGCAGTTATGCAAACACTGAAAAATCAGGCTGTAGACAAGCGGCATGTGAAAGTATTGGAAGATATCTATAGCAGCTGCACACTCACCATAAACCTCCATAAAGTAATAAAATCCCAATCAGGAAGGGTGTTAAGCAAGGATACACAATCTCTCCAGGGCTGCTCACCACTTTCTTACGCGGAAAGACGTGGGCTGGGAACATTTAGGGATAAGAGATAATAGAGAATACCTGTTGGATTTGCTAATGACAGTGCCTTGCTGAGTAACTCGGGTCAAATTTCAAATGGTGACTAATGACCTAGGCAGGCAAAGCGGAAGAGTGCGTCAGTTAGACGTTGCTGGTTGTTGCCATTGCAGTTCTGCAATACCGGCCTTCGGTAGAGGCATGGTCCGTTTGGGGGGGGGGGGGGGGGGGGGGGGGAGGGTGCGACTTGTTACAGAAAGACGACAAGACTGGACTTGCTTCTTACACAAATGTACAGCTGAATTTACAGCTAGTTACAAATTTTTACACTTTGACCAGAACAGTCGTTACCATCCAAAATGATCAGGAACGTCTGGCTAGAATTTGCTTTTCAGGAGACCGTGTCCTGCCTGACCTGGTGTAGCGGTTCCTCGTCCTTCGGAGCATGCCCAGCACAAAGCTTGACCTGTGACTTTCCACCAGGAGCTCTTGTCCAAGCATCCCATTTTATTTGGGGCCAGAATATCTGCCTAAATCAGTTTGCCCAGCATTCTTGAGACCTTTTCAGTAGCCAATCAGAAATTTGCTTACTAGAGCCAGTCAGAAGGGTTTCTGTAAAACTGAACGGGTTAATGGCACACCATTGTTCACGAGCTTGTTTACTTCTGATCACCGCTTACCTTCCATGAAATCGTTCATCTCTTAACCTTGAGGATGGCAGACAGACGCCAATTCCCAAACAACGGTGATCAAATAAACAAAACGCAGTCAAGCGCCACTTCCACCACCTGTGGCTCACACTGCGGATACACATGGTGTCTGGGCTCCACGGTCCATCGGCGGAGGGCAAAAAACCCAACTAATTAATTATCGTTTAGGAGCATGGCTGTTCAGATGGACTCTTAGGAGGCAGTACACATTCCATGTGAGTTACACTTTTCAACATCCACAAGCTGTCTTAGAGCATGTTCGAGACACTGACCTTAAAGGACCATAAGCTGCCTCTAAACAATATTCTAAGGAGCACAATTCGCGACTCTCATTTCAGTGCCCTTTGCTGCTGGTACTGTTTTTACTTTATGGCTCGGCAGTCATCTGCGAGCAGCATTTGTTCGATTAGTTTTGAAATGAACGAACGGCCGGTGTGAGGGCGACGCAGGGAACCGCTTAGAGAATTTGAAGACAAGGACCAAGTCAATGACATTCGGGTGTTGGGTGCGAATGCCCTAGTGCCTGGTGGCTTGCAAACTTAAATGAGTCTGAAAATTAATATGCAGGAAATGTAAGTAAGACAGCAGCTTCGGAGGGGAACAGCAGTTTACGATCGGTAGCGCGGTGCTTGAAGTGGTAAGGGATTATGTTTTCCTAGGACAGGTAGCAACTGCAGATCCAGATCAAGAAAGTGAGATAGCGCGAAGAGTTGGATTGGGACGCAGCACATTTAGCAAGTACTCTGAGGTCACGAATAATAGCTTGCCGGTATCCCTCAAGAGGACAGTATGTAAAAGTTGCATCTTATTGGTGCTCGCTTACGGGGCTAAAACATGGTAGCTAACGAAAAAGGTTCAACTTAGGTTGAGCACAATGCAATACAGAGAGTTATGAAAAAAAAAATGACAGGTGTGGCATAAAGAAACAAGAAGCTAGTAAAGTGGGTCAAGGAACAAACTGACATTCTAGTTAAAAAAAATAAATAAGCATGGGCAGAAAATGTAATGCAAAGGCGAGATAACCTGTGGTCATTAAAGGGCAACTCCGGGGGTTTTTTGACATTCGAATATTCTAATAAAAAATTTACTGTAGATTCTCCTCTCCGTCCTGACGCATTCTACAAAATTTGAGCGCCGTACAATAATCCGTTCGCGCGCAACAAGACTTTAAAACATGCTGTTTTCATGGCTTAAGTTGAGACTATTTCTGCCGGCAACACTGAGCTTCTGACGTCACAAACAGTATACCGGCGTTACTGTCCACTTCCCGCATGATTATGAAATTGTGAGGCTTATATTGAACTACCTCAGACATGTTATGCAATGCTTCATGATTTCCATACCTTATTTTCACCATCCAACGCTTGACGAGTGTTTCTCTAATACTGAGTGTGACGTCACCATTTCGTCACCTGGGACGTCGTTTCTGGCCATAAAAGCAGTTTCGGTTTCGATTTGCTGTTTTTTCTTTTTAAAAATACTTCTAATTGGAATTTCGAAACACGTTTTTTTGTGTTCGAGTCAGGACGTGCCGAGGAATGTAATTCCACCAAAAACACAGAATGATGGAAAAACCACCGGAGTTGACCTTTAAGAGTAACTTACCAGATTCCAAGAGAAGGCAAGTGTACCTGGGGGCGGCTGAAAGTTAAGTGGTAAGAAGTTTACGGGGTTCAAGTGGATGCAGCTGGTACAGTACAGGGTTAAGGAGGAATAGAGAAGAGGCCTTTTCCCTGCAGTAGTTGTAGTCAGAATATGACTGATAATGGTAATCATGGTGATGGACAACAAGAACAATTAGTTTAAACAACACTGAACTTTTTGATTAAAGACATGTGGGTGTTCAAGCAATCCTGCCTTTCTCCACTGTTTCCTGGCATTTGTTCTGTCAACGACCAACCAGATCTTTTTCTCTTTTCTTTTTTCAAGGTTTAAGCAGAGTTGGTTTAGGTGCAAAATGTTGATTTTGGCTAGTTCTGCTGAATATCCGTTACTGGAGAACTCTGCAAAAAGCAAAGAACGGCACAGCTTCTTGTTTTGTGTCTGTGGTCATGTCCATTGTTTAAGTTGACGGTTCAGTATAGACAGATTGAACGCACGTAAGGAACTTTAGCTGGTCAAAGTTAATCCAAAGGCTTCCGCTGCGGCGGCTCTTGTAGTCCACATGCAGTCACGGGGTGTTAAGTCCCACGTGTCGTATCTCTCAATGCTGAGCATGCCGTGGCTTACTCTTTGCTTTCATCTTGAAGTTATGCCAGTTCTGCTTTCCTTGGTGTTCACAGACGGATGTCAGTCTACAGGGTCTTGACTATTTAAGGGCCGGGTTTTAAAAATTTTCTATGTAATATCTACCACCCCATTTGAGCTGAAATAACGTTCACAAAGTAGCAAAATATGGTCTACGTTATTTGGTAAGTGATTCAACATCGGTGCTTGCCTAGATTTTCCGGAATTGACGAAAAACTGCTCTTGGTGGTGTGCACAATTTCCGCAGAAGAGAGTCGAAAAGCTGCTTTGACATGGTGCGCCATCTGTTGAGCACCGAGGTAAGTGCCATCCTGCCAGTTGGCGCGCTTGCCTTGCTGCTCGACAGATGGCGCACCATGTCAAGCAGCTTTTCAACTCTCTTCTGCGAAAATTGTGCACATCACCAAGAGCAGTTTTTCGTCGATTCCGAAAAATCTAGGCAAGTACCGATGTTAAATCACTTACCAAATAATGTAGACCATATTTTGCTACTTTGTAAACGTTATTTCAGCTCGAATATTGCAGTAATTTCACATAGGATTTTTTTAAATCCCGGCCCTCAAATATTCAATACTCTGTATGCACTCTTTCTCTTTCAGAGTTTTACGGCTTGAGTTCCATCATGCCCACCTCGACTATCATGCACAGATCGATGCAGTGGTGCTTGCGGGGAAGCCCAAACAGTTGGAATCTCCCGATTCTGAGTGTTATGAGCATACTAGTGCTACTGCAATCCACCCGCCACCGAGTTGCCAGCAAGGAACATCACCCGTTTCTACAGCTGGGTTCCACTCACTACCGGTTTGTAGGCACCTTGAGTTCCTTTTAGGCCTATGTAAACCCTTTCTTCTTGAGGGAAGCCGAAAGATTGAGATTTTTTGCAATTGCAGAAGCATTCTGCTCATCAAATTTCAAGGTCAGAATCTATAGGGAGCACTTCACTACACCATCTCTCATAGCTTGCATAAAGCTCCGCGATATTGAATCCCAAATGCTGTATCTCGTTGTGCCATAGAAACCACACATTTACTGCACGTTAGCACTAACAGGCAAGCTTACACGCTCTTCATTCTAGCCTGCGGATACAGCTTGCTCAATCTTCAAAACAGGTTGGAACATACTTCACAAGTAATGTCAATCAAAATTTAATCCAATAACCTGTGCAAAAGCTAACACTGAGACAGTGCAGAACAGGCATGTGCATAGTAGTCGTTGGAAGTAAGTGAAGGAAAAAAAGAAAAAGTGTGAGAGCAGGATTTTGTAATTATTTGAGTGAAGTTTCATGGTCTAGTTTGGCCAATTATTTTGCCACTCAATATTTGCATTTGATTTAAATTAAAAGGCTCTCTTTCCACAGTTGCTCTAAACCCAGAAACTTGAATGAGGTACTCTCTGACGCAGCATTTTTTGAAAAAAAAAACCTTTTCTCCTCTAAAAAGTTCTTTCTGCTTTCTTTCCTTGCTGTCGGTGTTGCTATTTGCTCTTAGAGCTCTTGGTCACCTTTATGATTGCTCCTCCTTTTCAGCGTGAACTCCTGACTGAGATATTTGGCTACCTCGATCTCCTGTCGCTGTGTAGGCTATCTGGAACCTGTAAGTAAGTATTTGTTGTTCATGCAATGCCTTTTTTGTTTGGTGTCAGCAGAAGTTGGTATCTTTATGCATCTTGATGAATTTTGTGCGTCAGCCCATCTGGCAACACCACCAGATAGCATTGTGGGTGTGTATACGGCTTAGTTCATGTTGAAATTTTCATGCGAGACAGAACATGCATATCAGTTTTTGGAAAGGGGTAACTGTCATTCCCGCAAGTTTAACCACATGCTACTCCTGTTAACGTGGGGAGGTGCTATTGTCTCAGCCATTATTTTGATGTACATTAATATTACATGCATGCTCTTTGAATAATATAAGCATCTTTCTGGTTTTGTATTATGTTGTAACTCTTGCTTATTGTAATGCTTGGCATCGTTTAGTATTAGGGTGCTTTTGTGTTGGCCCATATTTTATGCGTTGTTATTACACTGAAGGTTCCCTTTGCACTGTAGGTTTTACATACTATAGTCGAATAAAATTCAAGAACGGAGCGGCAAATATTCGTCAAAGGAGGCCCTCCATCCAGTAGCGTCAACCAGTTCCCGCAACGTGGTGGTTAACCACATAGCGTGAACTCGTAGTGAACACTATATTCGAGGACAGCATTCTGTGTCTTTTCTGAGAAGACAAGGCAATAAAGAGAATGTAACGGGCTTTTGTCCCCGTCCCATGGAGAATGGGCCCTACTGACCATCTCTCCGACTCCCCCCTTTACAATACCGCACCCCCACACCGAACAGTATGCGCCATGGCATGGTAACAAAGGCGTGTCTTCTTCCCTTTTCTTCCTCCTGCCAGCTAGATTAACCGCAACAATTTCGGTCGACGCCATTGGATGGAGGGCCTTCTTTGATCGGTATTTGCCACTCTGTTCTCGAGTTTTGTTCAACTATAGCCTGTAAGATAAGCAATAGTAGTCCGTTATCAGAGACCACTTTCCTTTCTTGATGCATCCACTGGGAATTTGTAAACACTTTTTCTTTGGATGGGATTTTTTTTTTCCAGACTCTTTTGGAAGGTGTGCTATGATCGCATATTCTACCAGTGCCTGGACCTTCAACCATACTGGGAAAAGGTGATGGCAAAAAATGCATACATGCATTTCTTTTTCTTTCCTGTCCTTCTTTTTTTTTTTTTTTAGGAAGTGTGTATTGCCTGTTGTATGCACAGCCCCTCGTTATTACTTCTTTTTTTTTTTTTTAAGTGATTGGTTTGTACTTGTATCACGGGTTGTACAGCACGGAGGGCATTTTGAATGTGTCAGTGGTGGAACTGCTGCGCCAATTGCACTAAACTGTGCTAAATCAGAAATCCTGCTACATGCTGCTACAAAATCGATTTTTTGCCTAATTCTGCACCTCGCCTGCACCAAAAGTCGCGAATAACTCTGCTGACAGCAAAACCAAACTGTCGAGAAACCAAAACTGACATCTGCTGACAACACTGCAAGACTGAAGAATATTTTTGCAGGTCCTGGGCGGACAGTCACGTGACACAAAATTGACGCTTGTCTACGCCACTTCTTCGCTTCCTGCCACTGTTTCCTTTTTTCTTTTTTCTTTCTTCATCTACTGGGAGAGAGTGAGAGAGGGATGCAAGATATCAAGTCCATTGCGCGGGAAGGGTGAAAGGAGAGGCTGGCAGTCGAAGGGTCGAAGCACGTACAAATGCATGACGGCTTCAAGCTGCCCTCTGCGCTCGCTTAATTTGTGTGAGTGCATGTGTGTGTGGAAAGGATGTGCCAGCAGGCTGGCCAAAACAGACTGCATGGTTTCAAACGAGTGACAGTTTGAAACTGCCCTCTGCAAAGCACAGCTGGAGCAGTATGCTCGCTTGCTTCCTTTTGTTGTTGTTGTTTTCGTATCAGTGAGGTATGGGCTGCGATGCCTGAGTAGCAGCAGAGGGAGCGCTAAGGATTTGACTGTTTCTGTGCGCACGCACTGGATTCTGTTGACCGCTTTTATACCTTAAGTTCAACCCTTTATGTGGAACATCTTGTATAATTTCACAGCTTAATTGCAAACATCAGCGATTATGCGCCCTTTAGAAGTTAATGTCAGTCTGGACAGTTATTTTTTTTCTGCCACTACAAAACTGCGTGTGTGTGATCGCGCGCATGTGCAAAGAACTCATGCGCAGGTGCTCAATATATTTGCAGCCCCACATACAGTCAGTAAGTATGTTTTCATTACAATGACGAAAGCATACGCACAATCCCTGCAGTGCGCTGCGAAAAAGCAGACTTACGACTCCGAGTCCTTACGTCGCTTTGATTAACCAGCCACCCCGCCAAACCACCGGAAAAAATAAAGAACGAAAGCAAATATTGTGAACGCATGGAATCGGCACTCACTCTACATCCCCGCGCATCGCACCTTTGACTGAGCAGCGCCAGCAGCGCACCTCTCTCGAGGGGAAAAAAGATCTTCATCCAGGACCTGGAAAAATATTCTTCCCCGTTTCCCTCCAATCAGCATAGGTCTTGAAGGAAAAAGGCTCCTAAACTTTACCCCAATGTACTAGGTAAGGACGCCCAGAAAAGAGTTTAGAATCAGGAAGAGGTACAGAAAGCTAGAGATCAGGCTGGCCAGGAATATGAGCACCAATGCTGAGCTGCTTTTCTCAAAAGGCGTCAAGTCTAAGCATTTTGCAGACGTTGAGAGTGGACAAGCCCTTCTGAAGAATGGACAGGAAAGGCTCGCAGCGGCACTGTCCAAGCTGGAGTCTTCGTGGCAAGAGAAGAAATAGTGCCTTAGAGTGGCAGTTTTAAGAAGCGGCAATTCTGAATTCCTACAGAGAGTTTTTATATCAAGACAGCTAGCAACCTTCTTTCCAAGGCTGCGATGTTTATAGTGTAGTTGCATATCTCGTTAAGCCTTCCCGCTGAATAAAAACGGCTTTGTTTTTAGCAGAACCTCCTCTTTGCTTAAATATGTGGCTTTGAACAGCACTTTAGACTGCATTTGAGTTTGAAGCTTGTTTTTGCATGGCTATTGTCGTATCTGAGCAATTGGGTTTCAGAAATAAAACAAGCCTTCTTTATTTAAGTATCTCGAGATTTGAAATTTTGCTACAAAACCTTTTTTCTTAGGCTACAAAAGCTCAAATACTTTTTTTTTTTTCGAAAAGTTTGGCACAAGGCATAAGTTGAGAAAGGGGGATTGGGATGCAGGAGATAGGAAGTTAAAAGAAGGAGTGAAGTCCAGTTGCACTTATGTATTCGAGAAGGTTGGCAGTATAGCGATTGTCCATTTCTCATAATCACTATCGCTATTCCACCGCAGGCCCACCTTTATCATTATCCATTGCCTAATGTGAGTCGTTGATAGACACGTCCACAACAAGTGCCGCACATCGCAGACGTCAGGCGGAGTGTCGCAGTGAGGGCACCTGTCAGTCACTGGTAGATCTTTTTCCCGCCATCGATGTCGAACAGATGGGGTCAGAGCTGCCCCTGCCCGGATCCAGCGCACTGTCACCTCCTCCTGCCGAGTAAGACTACGGGGAAGAGGGTGCGAACACGGAGGAATGAGAGTGCGTGTTCGCTGGCACAGAACTTGCGAATCGGAAACGTGGGACAGGAACGGATCTGGGGGAAGAGGGGAAGGTGGTGGATCGCCTGATGTGTTTATATGCGTCATAGCATCCGCTTGAATATTATGTGGATCGCGAGCATGGCCGCGAATCCAGTGTATACGAATAGGGCATGGGTACTTTGAACAGAGCAAATGTATGGACTGTGTTATTTGGAATGTGCGTCGAACGGCCTTAAGCTGTTTAAGGGCAGTGAGAGAGTCTGTGTAAAGATGAACTGCATTGAATGTAGGAACTGGTGGAAGGGAACGTATGGCGTTGTAAATTGCTTGGAAGTTCCAGTGCCAGAGTGGTGCACGTATCCGCGGTATATGTCATGTGAGTGTTGAGATGCGGATGAGAGGGACTATACACAGAAGTAACTCCTCGCTCTGCAGTATGTGATGCATCGGTATATAATATGCACCCTTCAGGCAGATGTGCGGATGATACCGACGGGGAAGCAGTGGGGTGATTGTCCGTGAGCTGGCAGTACGACCATGGAGGTAGTGTCTTTAAATGATGTAGTTGTAAAGACTGTTTGCGAGCTCTGTTTGCCATCCACTGATCAACGAGTTCAGTGAGCGCATTTAGCTGGGCATACTCCTGAAGTACTGGTATGGGTGTTAGGCGGGGAAGATATGTTATTGCACGCATAGCCTCACAATTGATGGCCTCAAGGGAGTCCCACTGTCTGCGGGTGAGACGTTGAAACTGTGCCTGGTATATTATACGTGGCTGGAGGACAGAGCGAACAAGCTGGCGGGCCGTGTGAGCACGCGCGCCGTCAGAGCGCATAGCTATGCGACGAATGAGACCCAAAGTAGCGTGAGCGGTCTTACGGATGGCTGTCAGCCACGGGGTGCCAGTCCCAGAGGAATGAAGGAGAAGACCAAGAATGCGAACGGTTTGTACCTGAGGAATTGGAGTATTATCTATCATAAAATTTATAGTGGGAGCTTTCCGTAAGCCAGCTTTATTTCCAATGCGAATGAAACAGGATTTCGTATGCGAAAGAGTTAGGCCCAAAGGAGGGAGGCTAAATGTCAGTACATCCAGCGCATGCTGGAGGGCCGCCTGATGGACAGACGTATCTGGGTGACAGCACCATAAGGTTATATCATCGGCATACGTCAGCACGTGTATAGAAGGGATGGCCTCTAGGGCTCGAACAAGTGGAATGAAGGCCACATTAAGTAATGTAGGGGCGAGAACAAAGCCCTGGGGCACTCCTCTGTTTGAGGGGAAGCGACCAAAGGGCTTTCCATGGACACGCACACTGAATGTTCTATTTGTTAGAAAGGCATGAATGGCGAGGAGAAACCTGTGAGGAAGACCAGGAGTTTGTAGGGGGGCAAGAATGGCTGAGTGAAGGATGTTATCATATGCCTTTGTTATATCTGTAGCGATCACAGTTCTAACAAGATGACTGTGCGGGGAGTGGTGAAGCACGTCAGCAGCCAAAGTAGAAAGACCGTCCTCTGTTCCTATTTGCGGGCGGAAGCCAATTTGGGATTCTGGGTAACAATCATGGGATTCCAACCACCACGATAAGCGAGTGGCGAGAATGTTTTCGTAAAGCTTGCATATTGTTGGCGTCAGGGAAATTGGACGAAGGGCCGAGAGAGATACTGGAGGATGACCTGACTTCGGTATTGGAACAACAATAGAATGCTTCCACTCGTCCAGCATGACACCAGAATGCCACACGTCATTGAATGCATCAAGCAGGGCCTGCAAAGAAGTCCCTTCCAAGTTGCGGAATAAGGAGTTAGGTATGCTGTCGTGCCCGGGAGCAGAGTTAGATTTGAGACGTTCAATGGAGGCCAGCAGCTCTGCCATGGTTAGGTCAGAAGTAATCGCATTGGGGGGTTCGGTAACCAGTAAGCAAGGTGGAGAAGTTGAGGTGGAATCATAGTGGGGAAAAAACTGTCGGGCCGCCTGTTTTGCAAATGTGTCCTCGTCTACATTCATCGCAAGGCGAATGCTCTCTGTGTAATCAGAAACTTGAGAAGAGCGCTCCATGGCGTGAAACACGTAAGTTGTCGATTACTCTGCTTGGAGGACAGGCGCTCACACCATGAAGCCCAACGTTGCCTTCCTAGACGCTTTTCATACCGCCTCGCACGCGTGGTAGCCCGGTGAAGAGCGGGCATAGCCGATGGGTCATTGGGGTAACGAGCAGCATAATGATCTGCCTGGCGACGCAGAGCCCAAAGATTCAGGAGGTGGATGTCCGGGTTTGGCTCGTCTTCATTTACAGTGGTGGTAATCGTGTGGGACGGAAGAACAGCAGAGAGAGTAGGCAATGCTGATGATGGGGTGAAATTAGATAAGCGATTGTCTGCGCGTACAGAGTCCCATGATGTTATTCGTACGCTACGGCGTATTTTACATATCCGCGAAGGAGTGAGAGAGATAAAGATAGGACTGTGATCACTACCCCAGGTACCTGGTTCAACAGCCCAACGAGGGCTACCAGGGCTACAAAATGCTACAAAATGCCATTTTTCCTGCTACAAAAACTTAATTGAAGGCCAACAGATACTAAGAAGATTGAGAACCCTGTGTGTCATAGAACAAATAAGCTGTATTTTCCTGCCGTGAAAATTGCAGCATCAGGCTGCAAGAATGCACTAAGAAATGCACAGGAAGTCGCACGTCCTGGATCTGCTGTAGAGGTCTCTTTTCACTGTCTGCACACAGCGCTTTGCACTGCCATTTGAAGCAAGATGATAAGGAGGAGGTTTACTGTGCCGAACGCCATTCCTGGTCAAGAAGTTCGCAAAATATTCAGAAGTAAACTACTTCACTTCACTTCACTTTATTACCTTAAAGACCCCACATTGGGGGTATTACATAAGGGGTGGGAGTACAGACATAGATTGAATATGATTGCCTACATGGTATTTATGAAGTGTATATTTAAACTGTTTACAAAACTTGATGGGCAGGTGATGGCGTCAACATCGTGGGAAAGGCCATTCCAGTCTTTTGCAGTGCGAAGAAAGAATGATGAAGAAAAAGTGACGGTGCGGGCGCGCTGGCATGAGACTACTAGTGGATGGCCGGTGCGATGAGATATGCGAGCTGGCGGTGTGATGTAGGGTGGTTGGCCGAGGGAGCTGTAAAAAAACTTATGGAACAGATTAAGAGAAGCAATGCGACGACGATGGGCAAGAGTTGATAAACCTGATTGCCGTTTAAGTGACGATACACTGATGTCATATGAATAGGAAGAATGAATGAACCTCGTGGCGCGATTTTGGACAGATTCTAGTGAACTGATGAGATATGCTTGTTGCGGGCTCCAGATAGCAGATGCGTATTCTAGTTTAGGTCGGATGAGCGATTGGTAGGCGAGAAGTTTAATACTTTGAGGGGCGTGCCGTAAATGGCGTTTCAAAAAACCTAATGATCGGTTAGCTGATGCGACGATGTTCGTTACATGTGAGCGCCAGGAGAGATCCTGGCACAAGGTGACGCCTAAGTACTTGTATGAGCATGCAGATTCTAGTGGAGTGTTAGCAACCGAGTAAGTGAAAATTTGGGGGTTACGCCGGCGGTGAAAAGATACGAGTTTACATTTATTAGGATTAACGACATTAGCCAGTCATCGCACCAGGCATGTATTGCGTTAATGTCGTTTTGGAGCTGTGATTGGTCAGAGGTGTTGGAAATAGTGCGGTAAATAACGCAATCATCGGCAAACAGACGAACATTGCAAACCAGGTTTGAGGGTAAGTCGTTTATATAGATTAGGAATAGGAGGGGAGCTAATACAGAACCTTGGGGTACGCCTGATGTTACTGGAAGAGGGTTAGAACTGTGTCCATTAACGAGAACAAACTGAGAGCGGTTAGAAAGGAATTCTCGATCCATAATAAGACGTTAGGATGCAGATTTAGCATGGTTAGTTTCAGCAGTAAACGCCTGTGGGGAACTTTGTCAAATGCTTTAGCGAAGTCTAGAAAAATAGCGTCAGTTTGTAAGTTTAGGTCGAGGCTGGAGTGAACGTCATGAAGAAAGATGGCCATTTGAGTTTCACATGACAGACCCTTGCGAAACCCGTGCTGTGAGGGATGAAAGAAGTTGTTACTGTCAAGAAAGTTCATGATTTGAGAATAGATGACGTGTTCCATGATTTTGCAAGGTATGCTGGTTAATGATATGGGACGGTAATTTAAAGGAGTATCTTTCTTGCCTGATTTATAGACGGGAATGACCTTCCCCACTTTCCAATCATCCGGAATGCATCCTGTAGAAAGCGACTGGGAAAACAATAACAATAAGTATATTGCAGAAATGCTGTTAGTATTGCGAAGTATTTTGGAGTTAATTTCGTCTACGCCGGCCGATGATGAAGTTTTAAGGTGTTCGATTAGCGAGGAAATGCCAGCTTCAGAAAACACAACAGCAGGCATGTTGGACTGTATATTGGCGGTGGAAGGCGCAGTTGGTGGTTGAATTTCATTAGTGAATACAGATGAAAAGGCATTATTAAAAATATCAGCGCATTCTTTGTCATCTGCGTCTTCGCCGGACTCTTTAGTAAGAGTGATGGTATGTGCTGGGTGCTCACTTATTACCTGCCAGAACTTTCTGGGATTGGAAGTCAACAATTTCAGGAGGTCGTTGTGAAGGAAAGAGTATTTCGCATTGCGGATTGCGGACAGGTACGTGCGTTCGGCTGTATAGTATTTTTCCCACGCGAAAGCGTCGTATTGCTTTAATTTTGCCGCACGGAAAAGGCGTTTCTTTATGTTGTCGAGCCTTTTTATTGTTTTGGTAAACCATGGTTTTTGGCGGTCGGAGTGGAAGCTTATTTTAGGGATGTATCTGTCTGTTAGTTCGATAATCTTGCTCTTAAAGAGGGACCAGTTATCATTTACTGAGCGATTGTGAAAAGATACTTCAAATGTAGTGAGATATTGGCTTAATTCGAGATTAAACGCTTCATAGTTTCCTTTGTCGTATAGCCGAATAGTTTTATTTTGATTTTCGCGTCGTGATGGGTGGAACTCAAATGTGGCGTGAATAACTTTATGATCGCTGATTTCGCGTAGATAAGTGATAGATGAGAGGGCTTCCGGGTGGGTAGTTAGGATTAAGTCGAGGATGTTTGCACACCCTTCTGCAACGCGGGTCGGTTCGGATACTACTTGTGTTAAGTTGAAGTTTAGGCAGACCTCAATGAAGTCATTCGCTTCCCTGTTGCCGACTGCTGTCTGTGTCTGCCAGTTGATTCCTGGAAAATTGAAGTCTCCAAAAAGGATGATATGTGCTTTTGCGTATTTTCTCGATAGCTGACTGATCTCGTCGTTAAGTATTCGGGAAAAATCACAGTTGGTATTTGGCGCTCTGTAACAAACGCCTAGCAGTACGGTTTGGGGCGTGGCGCGACAATGTAGCCATATTATCTCGAGGTCTGATGGAATATTTATAACTGTGCACGAGAACTGATTGTGGACTGCGATGAGTACACCTCCGCCTCGAGCGGATGTGCGATCTTTGCGAAAAAGGTTAAAGTTCGGTAAGTCAGCAAGAATTTCAGTATCAGTGACGTCATTAGTGAGCCATGTTTCGGTAAGAATCAGCAAATTACTAGAAGATGAACACACAAGATTGGAGATTATTTCGCGTTTCGGAAGAAAGCTGCGTATGTTAGTGAAAATCACCGAAAGGGAGAGATTAGACTGGGGGGTGGTAGATACGTGAGCGGCTGGAAGCTTGCGGCGCAGCAATCGCTATGGTATCTCTTTTACAGATTGCGATGGTTCGTCGAAAGTATATCGACGGGCACCGATGAACAGGGTCTTGTACCGCAAAGAAAAACGGTTAGTCTTGCTTTTGGCAAAGGTAACTAGGTGCTTGCGCGCATTACGAACGCGACGTGAAAAATCTTCGCCGACGGTGTAGTCTGTGTCCTTGAATTTGCGGCCATTAGCTAGGATTTCTTCTTTCGTTTTGAAGAGCGCAAATTTGGCAATTAGCGGACGGCAGCGGCCAAGTTCGTGGCGCCCAAGACGGTGAGTGCGGTCTAATGTTTTGGGGTCGAGTGTGATGTCCAAAAATTCGGAGCAATGGTGAATTAGTAGTTTTTCAGAATCGGCCCACGTTTCAGATGGATCAGGGTCAGGAATATTGTAGAAAATCAGGTTGTTTCGGCGTGACTGGTTTTCTGCTTCGTCCATACGATCCTCGAGATCACAGAGCTGTTGAGTCGCCTGAGCGGTGTGAGTGCTTATGCCTTCTATCTCTGTGCGTAGCGTCTGTATGGTTTGGTAGCGGCCTTCAAGTGCGCTAATGCGCCTACTTAGGTCAGAAATCAGGTTTCCTGTTGTTAGTAACTGGGTTTTGAGGTCTGAAACTTCCGTGATTAGTGTCGACTGGCCGGCGGACAATTTTTGAAGTTCCGCAAGTACAGTGTCGAGTTGGGCTGGGCCGGGGTTAGTCTCTATGTCGCCGGATAACAAAAGCAAGGAAATAATGACATCAGCACACTCAGTGGCAATCGCAAAGCAACACTGTGGGCTCGGCAGCTGTAACAGGAAATAATCACTAGATTTCTTAGCGTAAAGACAATATGGCTTCCTAACCTGCATGGCGAGGCAGAACGGGTTGAGTGACTGCATCGTGGCACAGCCACCGAGCCCACAGAGCGACGCCAGCGGCTGCGGCTGCTTAAAAGCTGGGGCGGGAGAAGATGTCGATGGCGATGGTGTTTCCAGTTGACTGTCGAGGGTCCAGTGCACTGGTGAGGTCAGCGCACGATAGGCGGAAGCGGTGACGAGGCAGGGATGGTTGAAAACGGGCGTCCTTTCCAGCCAGATGTCCGGTGGACAGGCAGCCAGAGAAGCAGGGAAAAGCACGGTGAACCAAAGGGGAGCAACCACCTGCATGGCGAGGCAGAACGGGTTGAGTGACTGCATCGTGGCACAGCCACCGAGCCCACAGAGCGACGCCAGCGGCTGCGGCTGCTTAAAAGCTGGGGCGGGAGAAGATGTCGATGGCGATGGTGTTTCCAGTTGACTGTCGAGGGTCCAGTGCACTGGTGAGGTCAGCGCACGATAGGCGGAAGCGGTGACGAGGCAGGGATGGTTGAAAACGGGCGTCCTTTCCAGCCAGATGTCCGGTGGACAGGCAGCCAGAGAAGCAGGGAAAAGCACGGTGAACCAAAGGGGAGCAACCACCTGCATGGCGAGGCAGAACGGGTTGAGTGACTGCATCGTGGCACAGCCACCGAGCCCACCAATACGGGCCATTGTTGGTCACTACCTCTTCTGGCAACCCATATGCGGCAAACGCACCACGCAGTTTTTCCAGTCTTTTCACTGGTCATCGAACTCATCGCAAACTCTTGCAACCACTTAGAATGCGCGTCAACAAGCACTAGAAACTACTCTCCATCACAATATGCAAAGTCCACTCTTTTCCACCTGCGCGTGGGCCAGCCCCAGATGACAAGGGAACACTCTGTGCAGCGATCTGCGATAACTGGCATGTGGCACACTCTTTTCACCGTTTGTTCTATGTCCTGAGTTAATCTCGGCCACCACACGTGGCTTCGCGACAGCATTTTCATTCAGGTCATTCTGTGCACATTGACAGCACTTGTGCACGCAGGCACACTGGCACTACTACGCGATTTCCCCAAGTTACACAATCTTGGTCGATAGAAAGTTCGTGGCGGCAAACAAAATATGGTACGAGCAGATCATCTGGAATGCTCGAAGGCCAACCGGATTGTGTATAATAGAGCACCTTTGATAAAACCTTGTCCTTGCGCGTTTCCAGTTTTATTTCTTTTGCTGAGAGAGGTACTTCATCAAGTACAGAAAAAAAAATTAACGCTGTCAGGTTCGTCAGCTTGGGTTGTCAATGGCAGCCACGACAGTGCGTCAGCATTTGCAATCTCTCTAAACCTCCGATAAACTCACCGGTAGTTGTAGGCTGCCAGCAACAACGGCCTTCGCTGAACACGGGCTGCTGACATGGCGGGAATTGGCTTGTTATGCCCTAAAGGACCTGCTGAGGGCTGAGGATCACTGTAAATTCAAAACTTCCGCCCGAGCATATACTTGTGAAATTTCTTTAGTCCGAGCACAACGGTGAGTGCCTCTTTTTCAATGTGGGCGTAGCCTTGTTCCGTTTTGCTGAGTGTTTTCGACGCGAAAGCGACTGGTCTCTCTACAGAACCTTTGTGGAATAGGACGGCTCCTACGCCGTACGCAGATGTGTCAGAGGCTAGCCCTAACTCCTTTGTAGGGTCGTGGTATGTTAGTATGGAGTTCTGCGTAAGCCACCCTTTGTGTTCTGAAAAGGTATTTCTGCTTCAGGTGCCCATTTTCATCTCTCATTATTACTGAGTAGCTCATACAATGGTTTCAGTTCTGCCGAAAGGTTTGGAAGAAACTTCCCATAGAAATTTATTAGCCCAAGGTATGCTCGGGGTTCATGTTTGTCCCTGGGGCTTGGTGATTCCTTGATAGCTTGTACTTTCTCGGGGGAAGGACGTATTCCCTTGCCGTCGATCACATGACCCAGGTATGTTACCGAGGTCTGAAAGAACTTGCATTTTTCTTTCTTCAGTTTGATTCCTCTTTTTTTAAACCTTGTTAGCATACTTTTGACCTTCTGATAGTATTCTTCCAACGTTTTCGTGGCTATCAAAACATCATCAAGATAGCAGGGTACTCCTTCTAACTTGCTGAGAACCTCATCCATTACTGCTTGAAAAGTGGTTGGTGCACTTGTTATTCCGTACGGAATAACAAGTGTATTTAAACAAGCTGATATGCGTGTTTACTTTTACAAGCGCCTGAGAATCCGGGTGCAATCTTAGCTGTTGGTAGGCTGGTGAAAGATGAAGCACCGTGAAATACTTGCAGTCATGTAACATTGCAAATATGTCCTCAATTACCGGCAACGAATAATAGTCGGTTCTGAGGCACGGATTTGCAGTCACTTTGTATTTTCCACATATTCTTACTTTTCTGCCTGCTTTGGGACCGACTACTAAGGGAGTTGCCCACTCACTGCGATCAACACGGACTAGCACTCCTGATTGTACCAAGGACTGCAACTCATTTGCTACTGTTTTGCGGAGCGCAAAGGGCAGAGGGTGATGCTTACAGAACACAGGAATAATAGTGTCTTTCAACAGGAGCTTCACTGGAGCGCTGTTGATTAATCCTAGTGCTGGCTCAAACACTTTCGAGTATTTTTCCACAAGGCATGCTACCCTTGTCCACATTGATTCCGCAGACGCTCGTCCACTCTAAATTCAAAGCTTCCAGCCAATCGCGACCCAACAGTAAAGTTTCATACCTTTGTGAAGTGCACACAACGATAAGAGGCAGAGTAATCGTTTGACCATTGTGCTCGACTGGAACTAACTTCCCTACAATCTTTGAAGGTACGCCCCCGTAAGCTTTCAGTTTTAGTAAGCAGCTTCTTATAACTAGGGCTGGCCAGTACTTCTGATAAACACTCTCTGGAACAATAAAAACAGGTGCACCTGTATCAATTTGCATAGTAACGTTTCTACAGCCCACAAAAACATTTACAGTGTAGCTACGGCGACTATTGTCACAAGAAAATACACTATGCAATACGAGACAGTCCTCACCGTTCATTACTGCTTCTTGGTCTACACTCTCCTCCACGGTTCGCACGGAACGCACCCATGCTAGACAGACCCTGGCCAGGTGTCCTGTCTGCTTGCAGATACGGCAGCGGTATTTCTGGAACGGACAGGTTGCTTCAGCCTGAGCGTTCTCGCAATGGTGACAACCACGAGCTTCGCGTCTGTGCTTCGCAGGTTCTGCTAGTACTGCCTTTGTGTCTCGTGCTCCAGGTCCGGGCTTTCAAGTGCCTCGTCTTAGAGCGTTCACTTCCTCCTCTTCATTACAGGCAGGTTGAAAATTTCTAGTCTCTGTGCAGGCTAGTTCAATGCTTTTGGCAAAGTCGCAGGCATCTGCAAACGACAGCGTGCTTGAGTAACCTGGTCCCGCAATGCTTCATCCAAGAATTGCCCAAAATCGCAGGTCGCCACTAGCCTTTTCAATTCCACAGCGAATGCTGCCACTGTCTCATTTAAATGCTGTGTTCGGCAGTTAAAACGAAACCTCTGTGCTATTATCATTCGTTTTGGAGAGTAGTGCTCCTTGAGCACCTTCACCAAGTGGTCATAGTCTCTCTCTTCTGCTTCTCCAGAGCTAGCAAATTTTTGAGCGTCCGATAAGTCTTCTTCCCCATTTTCCCCATGGCAGTCACAAAGGTCGCTACCTTCAAGTCATTGCTCACCTTGTTAGCTTGCAGGTAATGTTGAAAGCATTTGACGTAGAACTCGAAATCTTCATCTCCGTCCTTGGCAAACTGGTCGAACTGGCCAAGCGTAGCCATGCTGCTATTCGGCGTCCAAGGGCTTGCCCTATCCGGCGTTCAGGTGCTTGCGCTACCAAACTGTGCTACTTCAATTGCAGGGTGAATCCCATCCTCGTTGCCACTGTTGTGTCTTCACCAAGTAGCACACATGACAAGAGAGCACGAGATATGCCTGGGTTTATTCAGACGCTGTCTGGCACACAAAGAACAACAACCAAGATCAGTGCAGCTGCTTTTGTAGTCGTTATCACCTGACCCGTGACGTCACACAAGCATGCTGGGAGAGCAATGACACAACACGAGGGATACCTTTTGCATTGACAGTCGTGCTCTTTTTTATTCTTTAGGTTAACGACAATGCTCTCGAGGCTCTTCAGAAGCGATGCACAACGCTAGAGAAGCTCAACTTGTCATGGTGTGGTGCAGGGGGTTATTTATCTGCTGAAGCCTTTGTGAGGTAAGCGAGTGTAATGCTTTCACAGAATTCATGACAAATGTGAAACATCAAGTTTTACATGCAAATCTGTGACATTCAGGGAAGACGAGAAAATCGTGTTCATCTATTTCGATAATGCAAAGAAACTTTCGGCTTCTAAAAATTGTCATTTGCCTCGCATTCATGGCGTAAGGATCACTAAATTTGCCAAAATAAATGTAATTATTGTTTCATTCATCAGGAATGCCATGCACTGCTTATTAACTGCTTCTCATTTCTGTGCTTCACAAGGAGAAAACTAAATTTTCTTCAGGCTTTTTCTTTCGCAACGTGTATTTGTTTAAGGAGGCTAACAAAAAGGATTCCAAAGTAGATGTAACATTAAGAGATAAGCGCACAAGAGTGGGTCAGAGAAATAACTTAAGCTAATGACATTCTAGAGGAAATCAAGAAGAAGAAATGGGCACGGGCAGGAGATGTAGTATGAAGAGAGGATAACCGGTGGTGGTTTAGGGTAACAGACTGGATTCCAAGGGAAGGAAAGTGTAGCGGGGGTGGCAGAAAGTTAGTTGGGCGGATTAGATCAAGAAGTTCGCAGAGGTCAAGTGGATGCAGCTAGCACAGGACCGGGTTAATTGGAAGAACATGGGAGAGGTCTTTGCCCTGCAATGGGTATAGTCTGGCTGATGAGGATGATTATATGAGCAAAGTAGAGTTCTGGGCTAGTTGGTTCTGGGACATGATTACTGGGAGGCTTAGCGCGGAACAGACAAGGACAAGAGAGGCACACAGGACGAGCGCTCGTGCTGTGTGCCTCTCTTGTCCTTGTCTGTTCCGCGCTAAGCCTCCCAGTTGACTGTATATGTTCAAGTGCACCATTGACTGCATGTCCCAGGCATGTTTGCCAATGATGTTGTGTACTACCATTCAGTTTTATGGAGCTGCGAGGGGAGCTTCTGCAGTGCCTCTGCCTCTCCTCCTGTCCTTTTGTCGACAACGAGTGCCTCAAGGTGGTAGCTGATGAATGCCCAAACCTCACAGGTATGCTGCCAAGTTAGTTCCTGGCTGTTGCTCAGTTTGAATTTTGTGCTTTGTTGCAGTTTTAATAACCATAATTCCAGCATAGTATTACTCTTTAACAGTTATTTGTTGCTCCTTTAACTGACAACTGGTTGAGTTCTGTATTGCTACTTATTGTGGCTGGCCTAATTACCATATTTTCGCACTTCTAAGCACCCCCCCTTAATTTTGCATGTGAATCTAAGCAACTCCTTTTTGTGAGGAAGAGGCCGAGACAAGGCTTCCAGCACACTTGCTCACTGAATTGAGCCAGAGTCGTTGGAGACACGGTGTGGTGTAGTGCCCACGGTGTAATCTTCACTTCCTGTGTTGCTGCGTTCTGACACTACACGCCAGCTGGCGACACAGTACGGCAAAAGGCAGTGGAAAACGACCTAGATTACTCTATCAGTGTGTTGTCACATGGAGCTGGGATCGGCGGCCATGCGGTGGAGCTCGGCAGGTTTCGCAGGCATCACAAGCCCACATTACTTCATTTGGCATCAGCTGCTTGGCATTCTTAACGAAAGTCTGAACGAGTTTTAAGGGGCTTCCACAGCTTGAACTTCAAGCGCACTACAATGGCACCTGCGAAAGATGCTTGCCAAATAAATTGTTTTTTCTCCCGCCTGTTTTGTCGAGATATTGACTTGAAAACAGGGTAGAGGTGGAGGGTTGTATTAGATTTTTCAAATTTGAGCACCCCCTCCTCACTTTGGGGCATTGCAATTGTGAAAAAAGGTGCCTAGAATTGAGTAAATAAGGATACTGATCCTTTGTTGAACTGCCTACTAGTAACATGCCGTGCTGCTACAGAGTGAGCTATTAGTTGAAGGTTTTGAGGTAAACTACATTATGGGGCTAGTTCGCGTTAGCTTGCACGGAACAGTGCACTTATATGGTGCACAAGGGCAGTGCCATTTTGTTGCTCGGCAAGGACATATTTTATGTCCTCTGATCGATAATCTGTGTAAATTCTTTCTCTCAGTACCTGCACTGTTATGTGAAAAACATAAAACAGTTATGTCATGGCTATGAATTAGTCCAGTGAAATTGCTGTGAAGCCATGAATTTAAGGGTAGGGATATGCAAGCATTGAAATTTTCGAATACGAATGTGGGAAAAAAATGGCTGTGAATATTGAAGATCTTGATCAGCGAAAAAAACAACTAAAAATTAAAGCATAGCAAACACTCTTCGTCTTATTTATTTCAGGATTCATGTGGTATTTGTAAATACGATTGAACTGGAATAGCACAGAACAACATGCCCTACTGAAAAAATGTAGTATAAATCAATACGAGATGCCATGTACGAGTTTGTACAGAAAGGGCGTGCATGAAACCAGATGGAGCTGTCAGTATCACTGCTGAATACAATAAAATCTCATTAATTAGGCCTGCAAGGAACCAGAAAAAAGTGTCCAATTTACCCGCAAGCTTAAATGAAAAACCTACTGAAAACAGTTTGGATCACAGTTTTATCCCATGAACGTCTGCACGATGGTTGTCCGCATTTATAGATAAAACCGAAGTGAGGATGATGCTTTTCCCCGTTTCGCCACAAAATAGAATGTCCCTCTTCACAAAACAGAAGAGAAAATGTTTGGGCATGTTGGTTCAACGTCAACAAAGCAACGCGCAAAAAACGACAAAGGACGAGACAAGAACGGGACGAGCGCTTGTCCCGTCCTCTTCTTGTCTTAAAGCAGCGCGAAAACACGGGACTAAAATGAACAGGAGACGACACAAGCGCTTGTGTCGTCTCCTGTTCCTTTTAATCCTGTGTTTTCGCGCTGCTTTAAGATGAATCCTATCCAACTCGCCCAGTTTTCTATACTCGTCTTGTCCTTTGTCGTTTTTTGCGCTTTGCTTTGTTGACAATGAACCAACATGCCCAAACATTTCCCCTTCTAAAGTGCATTTCTAGTACCTTGGGCCTGTCACAAGTCAGCCCTGTCATATTTTGAGGATGCTTCAATGCAGAGTACATGCAGTCCCTCATTGCAGGGAAGTATGCAGTGCGATGAAACTGAGGGGAATTTGGAAATTGTCGGTGTTTTCAGTAATTGTCAAGTAATTCTGAAAATTGTGAATGCAAATTTTTTTAATATGAATACGGATCAGATAATCAGCATGTTTGATTCGTATTCAAAATTTCATATATTCGCAGACCCCTTTTCAAGCGATGTCAAATGTGGGTGAAAATTGTATGCCTCTTTAAATGACAGCATGTGCACCAGTGAGGAGCCTGCACATAGCACTCTTCTCTGCAGAATGATCCCCCGCCTCTCACAAGCACGTTCACAAAACAAAATCCTTTGGTGACACTAAGCTTCCCCACTAAAGATAAGAGATGAAGTGGCTCCCGACCGCGGCTTCACTTGCAGTTCACTTTTCATGTACAGGGGTAGTCAAAAGTTCACAGGCCGCTCCGAATGGCCGCGGAGTGGTTGCTTTGCGCTATCGCGGCGCTGCTATCAAATGCGCGCCCCACTGTGCGCTGGTGGCGAGGGTATGTGATGAGAGAGCGTTCGGCCCTTTCTTTCTCGCTCTCCTAGATGACAAAGCAATAAAAAAATAGTGCAGCGCGTGCCTTCGAAATTCCTTCTTCGGATTTCGCTGCGCTGCAGCCCGTGGCTCGGCAGGCAACCGTTCGCTGGAGTGAAATATGAAGCTGGCCACAATATTTAGTTGTACTATGTGCGCTTCTCCGTATTTTTCGCCTTTTTGGCGTACGATAACTTGCGTTTACCTTGACATCGGCTATTTCGCACCATGTGGGGCCGTCAGCGTGCCTTCTCTAATCGTGTCATTTGATGACAATTTACTGCGCACGAATCGAGGTAAAGCGCGTATTGTTTACTTGTGCTTCTGAAGGGTTTCTTTGTTGCGTTATATCCAGCTCTTCATCTCAATCCTTGTATGTGTTCAGTATTCTCACGCGCGTGATGGCCCGTTAATGTTGATGATTCAGCACATGTTGCTGACATTTCTTCATAGAGTTTATACAGTATGGAACCTTCACAGTTGTGTTTGAGCAAGGTTCGCAACGAAGGATGCGCCGTCTAGTGGTGGCGTCAGCTACCTTTCTTTCTCTGTTTACAGTGTTCTAGAACACTTGATGCGTCGCCATTGTCGCCGTTTTGGACATCGACTAGGCTACTAGGTGAAGCGCGCATGTCAGTGACAATGTCGGGTCCACGGAAGCAATATTCAGCTGCTTTCAAAAGAAAAGTGATAGTAGCAGCTGAGACCATCGGAAATTCTGCGGCAGGGCGACAGTTCGGCGTCACCGAGGGCAGCATTCGTGGATGGAGAAAACAGAAAGAGGCCCTCTTTGCGTGCTCTGGCCTAAGACGAAGTTTCCGGGGGCCAAAAAACGGAGCATATCCGGAGATTGAGCAAGGCCTGACCTCCTTCGTACAGGAACAGCGTGGACGACATCTGCCTGTGAACATCGAGTTGCTCCAAGCAAAGGCAAGAGAGATCGCAGCGGAAAAAAACATCCCACGGAGCGATTTCAAAGCCAGTAGGCACTGGGTGTCTCGGTATATGCACCGCGCTGGGTTTTCGTTGCGTCGAAGGACGTCAATATCCCAGAAGCTACCCGCAAGCTATGAGGAGCAGCTTGTGGCGTTTCAGCGGCACGTTATATCGCTGCGAAAAAATGTGAACTTTCCGCTGGGCCAGGTCGGCAACGCCGATCAGACTCCGGTGTACCTAGACATGCCCTCTGCACTCACAGTGCATGAAAAAGGCAGCAGGCAAGTTTGTGTTCGTACGAGCGGAAACGAAAAAACACGGGTGACCGTAATGTTGGCGTGCACTGCGGATGGCCGCAAGCTACCACCCTACGTAGTGTTCAAGCGGAAAACTTTGCCAAAAGGTGAGCAGATTCCCAAGAATGTTGTCATCCGATGACAGGACAAAGGTTGGATGGACGAGACTTTAGTCCTGGATTGGATAAAGTCCGTATGGTGTCGGCGGCCTGGAGCACTGCTCGGTTTACCGTCAATCCTTGTGTTGGACGCCTTCCGCTGCCACCTAGCAGACTCTGTCAAGAGACTGCTACGCGAATCTCGCACCGAGCTCGTCGTCATCCCAGGAGGGATGACATCGCAATTGCAACCGCTCGACGTATGCATAAACAAGCCTTTTAAAGACGCCGTGAAACGCTGCTACGCTGAGTGGATGAGGTCGGGAGACCCCGAAGTGACTCCATCGGGGCGACTGAAGAGGGCTTCTCCAGCAGTCCTCTGCAAGTGGATCGCGGACGCATGGGCTACCATCCCTGAGGAGCTCATCGTTCGGGCATTTAAAAAGTGTGCAATTTCTAATGCACTGGACGGCACAGAGGACGAGTTCTTGTGGGAAGAGCTGTCCGACAAACTGTCAGACGTTTCACTGTCTTCTGACACTGAAACGGACGACGAGTGAAAACGAGATGCTGTGAAAATAAAGGCCTTCTTCCCTCGTATTATTTGCGGGTGAAAACTTTTTTTTCCCATTTTCGCTACCTCATATTGCACCTCGTACTATACGCGGGTTCGTACTATACGCGGGTTTTTACATCCAGCTCTTCATCTCAATCCTTGTATGTGTTCAGTATTCTCACGCGCGTGATGGCCCGTTAATGTTGATGATTCAGCACATGTTGCTGACATTTCTTCATAGAGTTTATACAGTATGGAACCTTCACAGTTGTGTTTGAGTGCCTGCACTTGCCTTCCTGCGTTTAAGAGAAAGGAAAGAGGACTTTTTCCAGTTGGCAGAAAACAAGCGTGCAGCGAATGCGTGCTTAAATCGCGGACCGGGTTGAAGAGCACGTTGCCTAATCTAAAAGAATTAGTAATCTGACCACCTGTCATGAGACGCCTTCTTTGTCCGCTTGTTTTCTGACAATATGGGAAAGTGTGCTTTTCATTCTCGCAAGAGCAGAAAAACATGCACAAAGCACTGAAAACGTAACCCTTACAGTTTATACTGCGTGCAAAACCATGAAACATTTCGCAGAAGCATCAGCAACATGTTAACTCCCCAACACATGCATATCTTCAATTGCTTCACCCTGTGTTTCACGTTGGGGAGTTAGCACTTACTAATTGTGTCTTCACTTCACTTCACTTCACTTTATTCACCTTAAAGGCCCCCTTCCGGGGGTATTACATAAGGGGTGGGTTAATATGTACAACAATAATAAATACATGTCATTGCCTTACGATAAAAGTATAGTTATAGCATGTAAAAAAGAAGATGGGCACATGATAGTGGCGACGTTGGTGGGGAGGGCATTCCAGTCCACAGCAGTGCGGGGGAAAAAGGAACCTGAAAAAGTTGCAGTACGAGATAGGGGCCGGGCAATCTGAAACGGATGTGCAGTGCGGTGAGATATGCGGGTCGGATGAGCAATGTAAGGTGTTTGATTCAGAGTGCTGTGGTACAACTTATGGAGTAAACAAAGGCTCACGATGCGGCGGCGAGCTTCGAGGCTTTCGAGACCGGCAATATTCTTCAGAGATGAAACGCTGATGGTATACGAATATGCAGAATGAACGAAGCGGATGGCGCGGTTTTGGACTGATTCAAGTGCATTTGTTAGGTACATTTGGTGAGGGTTCCAGATGGGACTAGCGTACTCAAGTTTAGGTCTGATAAGTGTTTTATAAGCCAGAAGTTTAACGTGCTGCGGTGCATGACGAAGATGACGTTTTAGGAAACCTAGAGATCTGTTGGCAGAGGATATGATTGTGGTGATGTGTGTTCGCCAAGAAAGATCGCTAGACAGGGTTACACCGAGGTACTTGAAGGATTGAATGCTTTCTATGGGTGAATTAGCAACTGTATAGGAAAACATAAGGGGGTTGTGATGACGTTGGAATGAGACGAGTTTGCATCTGAGAGCGAAATGGTAGTTAAGCATCGACGAAAACCCTTCAGGAACATCGGCAAACAATGCGTGCGCTACCCCGATTCGTGTGCATTAAATTAACAGCTAACGACATGATTAGAGAAGACACAGTGACGGCCCCGAATACTGTGAAAAAGCTGATGTCAAGTTAAACGCAAGTTATGGTACTCCAAGAAGGCGAAAAGAACTGGGAAGCGCACATAGTACAACTAAATATTGAAACTAGCATCACACTTCACACCAGCGAATGGTCATCAGCCGAGTCAGGGGCTGCAGCGCAGCGGAATCCGAAGAAGGAATCGCGAAGGCGCGCGCCGCACTAACTTTTTCACTGCTTTGTCATCAGGGAGAGCGAGAATGAAGGGGCCGAACCCCCTCTAAGTGCGTACCCTCGCCACCGGCACGCAGCGGGGCGCACATCTGATAGCGCCGTGATAGCGGACAGCAACCGCTCCTCGGCTATTTGGAGTGGCCTGGGAACTTTTGACTACCCCTGTGCATGCGCATTGCAGTTGCCTTAATCACTTATCTTTTAATCTGTGCCTCCATTATCTCGTGCATACTCATTAGCATACATTCATAAGGTACCGTATTGTAAAGGACTGCCCTACATAGATATAAAGCCCCGCTTGACCAACCTGCACAGAAGTGCCTGCATGGCCTAGAAGTCTGACTTGGGATCCGAGGGTCTCAGTGGGTTCGGTCCTCATCGCCTTCCCATCTCAAAGGAGTTGCACAGTCATGCCTTGAGTTGGCAGCTCTTGTCAACGCGACCACATTAGCTGTCAACTAGCGCCTGCCAGAGGCGTGCTTGTGTTTTTCGCTCACAAGAGCGGTGCCGACAATGACAACACCAACACCGATTTTCTGAAGAATGGGCACTACCATGTTTAATAATTTTGCACCAATTGTAAAATTGGATCCTGCAGCTACTTGTTTTCCAGGTTAGCATTTAACCGATATACTATTTGGGACCCTGGTATGCACAGTTGTTAGGTACGAAATGTAGTAAAGAGGGCAGCGCATATGTACTGCCTGTAGAAAGCCCAAATGAATGATGTGGGCTCTTCAGGTGACACCTGTCAATGATATAAAATGATGAGTTGGGTGTCGCTACCAAGCAGATGCCAACATATTGCCAGGCAGTAGATAATCAGGTGCAGTGATAGGCTGTAAAATTCGAGAGGATAACATGGCCACAATTTTCATGAGGCATTGTTTAGGTGTAAAGTTGTTTAACAGGGAATGCCTGGCAGTGATGACATTTGTGGGCAGAGGTGGAAGAAAGCAGTGATACATAAACTGTTTGCTGCATTTGCGCAACCAGTCTGAGTGCTATGGTCAGCTTTCTATAAGTCACAGGATTATGTTTGAAGGCAAGATTCAAAGTGGCAACATAATTCATAGTTTCCAAAAGCAACTATGGTGGCATGGCCTGAAGGTGTCCCAAAATAAACAAATTGGAAAGGACAGCAGATTTGTCATTCACACGGTGGAAGATTACAAGCAATGGTCAGTGTGACCAAAAATCAATATGGCCCTTGCATTGTCCTCAAGTATTCTTTCTCTATAACCCACCTACTGGCGTGTTTCACATGTTATCCAAATTGTAGTTTCAAATTGCCACAAAGTTTTGTGATGCTTGTTTCTTTGTTCTTGACACTGCTGGCACGCAGCCTTATCACTTTGTTTACAACATGAGAGGCGACATGATTTCCCTGGAATTGTGGCAGCCGCATGCAACTTCTTCTTCAGTGTTCGAGACTCTTCTATCTCTATAACGTTTGTCATCTTTAAATTCAGCGCTGGTAAGAAGGGTGGTTATTCCGATCTTCAGCAGCCAGGTATACTTGCTGCTGCCATTTCTGCCAAGCTCAGTTCCGTTTACGGGCACAAGATCACCCTGTAAACAGTTGTCAGGTTTCACGCAAATCTGCCTTTTCTTTTGAACTGTCCGTTGTCGCCACTGTGTGATCACACATTAAACAGCCCATTGGTATCTAATAGACCACCTGACCTTTAAGGCAAAACGACAGTGGCACGGAAAAGGTAAACGTCGGTGAAAACTCGAGGAAAGCTACACGAAAAGAACTGCAATGCTTTCCAGGAAATATACACCGATTTTAGTAGCTTTACTGTATTACTCCACCTGGAATTTTTTTTTTTTTTTGCTTTTCTATTGCACAGAGCTGGAACTCAGAGGATGCTGCAACCCACTGCTAAATAGGCTTGGATTTCTTCAAATATCGCACCTTTCGAAGCTGGTCTGGCTTGATTTGTATCGGACGGAAATTGAAATGTTCTCCCTCATTTCCATAATCAGGTGAGCCGTGGCGTAAGCCACAAATACTGCCCTGTAAAAAGGCACGGTTAATTTTGGTACTCTCTGGCTGAAAAAAACGCTAGGAAAGAAAGAAGCTGCTTAATTGAGACTTTTTTTTCTTTTTCTTTTTTCGACAAATATTCTAAACTGACTTGATGCAAATGCCAAGAATTCAGTCGCAAGAACTGTGGATACTTCTTGTGACTTGAAAAGTGCGCTCGCATACTGCTGCACCAGTCAGTGAGCGATTTTATATTTGCCCTAAGCCTGTTGTGGCTTCAATCAGTGCACTGGTATCTCATTATTTGTTTTGGACCTTTGTCAAAGTCAGGCAAGCTGGTTTGTTGAGCAGGTAGTCTCAGTTTGAGTATGCAGTCAATGCTGTTAGTTATACCATTTCACCATTTAACTGAATGTTAACCTTGCCAATAGCACTTCTGGGAGGAGTATTTTGTTACATATTACATGACTCTGAAATAAGAAGCAAATTAGTGTTTCCATCGCATCCGATCAAAGCATGGCCATGGCTGCTTAATTTAGACAGTACTGAGTACCGTGATTGTTCTCGTTAAAAATGCACATTATAAATGCTCTATTCAACTGACTAAGGTGTGTTAAGAAACTAGCACAGGGCATACTATTATAATAATTCTTTTTTTTTTTGGCTGTCATAATAAATTTATTATTATTATTGTTATTCACAGTCACCAGAACGTTAGCATTAATTTACTTCTAAAAGCCCTGGTGGCTTTCAATTTTTGCTAAACAATGTTGTAGTACTTTTCTTATTCTGCCTAATTACATTGTATTTGCTGCGCTATGCCATTTAGGCTTGTTCTAGTCGAACTAGCTTCTTATTTTTCTGGTCGCGTAATGCATGAAAGTGTAATTCATGTCTAGTAGTAAGGGTCGGTGTTTAATATGAAATCTCCTTTTTTACTGTGTAGAGGCAAACGCTGGCTATAGATAGGACTGGCTACGTAAATGTATTTTTGTTCACTGCAATGATTGTCAAAGAGATTTGCCATTATTCTTGGCCTCAAAAAGATGGACATTGCATTTTCAAGTTGATGCGCAGTCGTTATTGTCATCCTGTATTTTTATCTCTGTACTAAATTGTGTTTGTTATTCGCAAAATTCAAATTCTTCGTTCATTGCATGAAAGACGAGGAGGTGCGTCGCTGGTGCGTGGAAGCGAGAGTGTGAAGAGGAGGATGATGAAGCCGGTGGTGTGCGAGTGACTGTTTCTGCCTTTTTCCTGCGTCTATGTCCTAAGTGTACTTCTACCCCGTAACATTTTGGCGGCAGCGGTGGGATGGTGCACACTCCCGCCCAGCGCCAAGCGCCATACGAGACTAGCGGTCAGTCTCTGCTACCCAGGCTCCAATACCAGCTCCTGTGTACTCTCTGGCAGGGTCCCGGGGAAAGCCAGGAGGACCTCGCCGCAGATATTGAGCTGTTGGCATTGCAGTCTCTGCCGGGGGCCTCAGAACGCCATTTCATTGATCGGCACCGAGGCCTTTCTTGACGCGATTGGGGATCCCAAGGTCCAGCGCCAGGTACGTCTCTGGCACCCTGATTCGATCCCCGCTGCTTTGAGTCTCGTCATCGAAGCGACCGGCAAGTAGGGAAAGCGGGGCTCCAGTCAAGACGCCCACTTACGGAGAAAGCTGGCCAAACCTGGAGCGGACACGCAGCGATGCTGCCGTGCGCTGCCAGACGCTGCAGAGTGATCTCGACCAGGCCAACGGGGCATTTGAGGAGCTCAAGCCGCGTGTCTCTCAGGCTCTCAAGAGGGCACAGGCCTTTAAGGCACGTAACGCTGAAGTCCAGGAGCTGCTGCACGAAGAGACCATGCAGAATCTGGTACTGAGCACGCGTCTTCGCCAGCTGGAGAGCAAGCGCACAGCTCTCCAGTTGCAGGTAGAGGAAGAGGGGGAGGCGAAGTACAACCTGGAGAAGCAGGTTGCTATCCTTATGCAGCAGGTGACCGAGCTCAAGAAGAAGGCGGACGAGGAGGGCGAGGTGGCCGTGCAGGTGGAGGAAGCCCGCAAGCTGCTCCAGAAAGACATGAAGGCCCAGCAGCGGCAGATCCGGGAGCTGCAGACCCTCAACGACAAGCAGAGCAAGTCCAAGTGCAAGCTTCAGGCTGAGGTCGAGGACGTCACCATCGAGCTTCAGAAGCAGAGGGCCAAGGTTTTGGAGCTGGAGAACAAGCAGCGCAAGTTTGACCAGCTGCTGGCAGAGGAGAAGACCGTGTCAAGGCAGCTAGCCGCCGAGCGGGACATGGCAGAGCAGGAGTGGCGCGAGAAGGATACCCGCATTCTGGCCCTGACGCGGGAGCTGGAGCGCAACGACACTTTCGAGGAGTTTGAGCGGTCGCGCAAGCAGTTGCAGCTGGAGCTGGATGACCTGGCACCGCAAAGCACGAGTTGAAAAAGGCCAAGCTGGAGAACCAGCTGGCTGCGCAGAAGACGTGCCTGGAGGAGCTGGAGGATAAGACGGACCTGCTGTTTGCGCCACCAGCGGAAGCATCGCTCGAGCTGACCGCCGTGAATTTTAAGCTCACCGCCACCACCGCCAAGATCATGCTGGTCTACTTCTACGCCTCATGGTGCGGCCACTGCCGCCGCATGTCCCCGTAGTTCGAGCGGGCGGCGCGGCGCCTCAAGGAGTATGGCATCCCGCTGGGCAAGGTGGACGCCAACGAGAAATGGCACCTTGTGCGCAATTACGCTCCGCTGCAGTTCAGTGAGCGGCCGTTGCCGTGGGACGGTATTACTTGATACTGCTGTGCCTACTGGCCACTCTCCACGGACTGGACTCTGTGCTTTCCCCGGACTTAGACATTGACTGTGATTTTCTGAACATTTCCGATTGATGTGTTGGTGTGGCCTTGTGTGTTATCTTCCATTCCCTGTGTAGTCTGTGTTTTGGTGTGTCTGCGTGTGGTCAGACACATTCAGTTCGTTTCATGTCCCTCTGCCTCCTCCCCCCCCCCCCCCCTCTCCCCTGCGCGATGGTAAGATGTTAAACACGGGGCGGCGAGAGCGTGAAGAGGAGGACAGTGAAGCCGGTGGTATGGGAGTGACTGTTTCTGCCTCTGACTGCGTCTATGTCCTAAGTGTCTCGTTCTATTTCGTAACAGTATGCAGTTGTGGGTGCGTATGGGGAATTGCTATTTAGCCGAATCCAGCAGTAGGCTGGTGCGTTTTCAGAGCAGTGTGAGGGCCGCCTCTGTGCTGGAGCAAACATTGTCGAGAGTAATATCAAGGCCACAGAATGCCCATGCTGAGCGGGGCTGCAATCATGAATGCAACTTCTGTATGCTAGTGGTAATGTTGACAAGCACTTCTGACCAATGCCTGTAGTTTTCTTTCATCAGCCACTGGGCTGAGAAGAAAACTGCACCTCCTGGCTTCCAACATTGCACCTATAGGTTTTGATGCTGCGCGGATATTTTTTATTTTTCATTTGTGGAAAAAAAATATATTGTCATTCTTGCCTTATTTCATAATTTGCACCCTTTGAATAAAGAGTTGATGCGTGTGATGACAACTGTCCTTTTCTACATTGCAGAAGTTGCACCAAGCTAGAGCACCTTTGCCTGGGCAGCTGTCCGGTCGTGAACAATTATGATGACATCGCTTTAGAGATTGGCCTACATCTGGGGTCAGTACTGTGTTACTACTACGTGCACTGCTTTGTGTTTCTAAGTTCTACATAAATATTGGAAAGCCCCACCGCGGTGGTGCAGCGGTCAGGGCACTCGACTTCTGCGCCCGAGGATGCGGGATCAAATCTCAGCCTCGGCAGCCGCTTTCAGATGCAGGCGAAAAACAAAGCTTTTGTATGTGCTGTGTGGTGTCAGTGCACGTTAAAGAACCCTAGGCTGTCAAAACTTTCTGAACCTTCCACTACGACGCCTCTCATAGCCCGAGTCATTTTGGGACTTTAAACCAACCAAACCAACCAACTTTAAACCAACCAAACCAATGTTGGAAGGTGGTGTTGTACTGGAAATACTTGCAGCCGTGGAGGAAGGCAAAAACAGGATATTTTTGATCCCAGGTGTATTGCAAAAAGCATGGCAAAAATCGGAAATTAATTTGTTAACTTTTTTCACAGGGCAAAAGCAGTAGCGTCATTGTTTCTAAGAAACAGCATGTTATAGACTATGCACTCGCAATGAGCCATTGCTGCTACAGGCAAAGGAGAGGGATGGGAGACTGGGAATTGTTTCACGTAAACAGTGCAACCATATATCCAGGTGTGAGGAGGATTCACGAACAGTCATGTCACGGCCTCTCCTTTGTTATTTCCTTCTGCCATGTTTACAGCAAATGTCCACTGCTCATCGGTATAGTGCTAATGCCAAGTGAACAAAATGTGAATTCTTTGCAGGAACCTGAGGAGCTTGGATTTGTACCGTGCGAGAACACTATCTGCTGTCGGTGTAAACCTGTTTGCCCGATCTTGTCCATACATAGTGAGCCTAGACCTGGGCTGGTGGTGAGTTCTTCAGTCTGCACTTAGTGGCATGCTTACTGAAAAAGTGCCATCACCGGTATTCAGCTCAGCAGCATTGTTTCTCCTGTCTTCAGTGTTCATTACCATAACTAACAGAACCACAACCTTAAACATCACAGAACTGGAACAGCTTTGCACTTGTTCCTGAGTGTTGTAATGTTGCAGGTACTGGTGCTTTCTACTCTTTACAGCCCGCTGTATTTCTACCAAAGGTTTACAGGAATGCAAAAAACAGCCGTGAAAATTTAAATATTTTCATTCCTGGATGCATCCTCGTGTAGAGTTGAAAACCGCATTTTCACTATTCCATTTGACTGTGTTCTTAATATCTGCGAGGATATTTTTTTTTTTTTTGCCTTGCAAATTATTTTCATGGACTTTTTTGTAAATGTGCAGTATAAATTCTTCTTTGTGGAGTGCTCTTAACGTTTGTGCATATGATATCTTTTTTTTTTGTTCGTTCATCCAAATAATGCTGGTTGAACAGATCACAGTTTCGACCTTCATGCTATATATATAATGTGCATATACCTTGCATCTTTGTGTCTATCCTCCTCTTATCTGCAAAGTAGGCAAAAAGTCTACTTTGTATACACCTGCTTTTCTCTCTCTCTCTCCATTTCACTGCAGCACTAGCATCGAGTCTGGATGCATCCATGAGCTTGCAAAGGGCTGCCCAAATGTGAAAAGACTGCTGCTGACTGCTGTCCGGTAATTGGTCCTACAACTTTTAGACTGTTACAGTGTCGTCAAGCTTGTGTGCAGTGCTTTTCTGATACGCAGCATGGAATTTATGTGCTAAGCAGTGGTGCCATTTTTTTTTTGGGGGGGGGGGGGGAGCATCCTATTTTGTTACTTGGAGTCATATCGCGCTGTGTGGAGATGAACAGCTGTATTATACTGAGCATCGCCACTAAATTTCTATCTCATCTCTCTCTTATTTGTCTCGAGCACTATTTGGTGGCTTAACATGAGGGCATGTGATAAAATTGGGGCCGAGGTAGCCACATTTCGATGGAGGTCAAACAGGTGACACCCATGTGCTTTGTGATCCCAGCGCATGTTAATGAACATGAATGTTAATGAAGGTAGTCTAAATTGCACTACAGGCTGTCTTTCATCTTTTTTTCGCTCCCTCCTCCATTCTATCACTGCTGTTCAAGTGTCCACCGAGAAGTGAGACAGCTACTGCGCCTGCCATTTACTGATGTATAATTTACTAGTAGAACCCCGCTATAGTAAACTTCGATATGGTAAAGTGAAACTGAAGTCCCAGTTCATCTTCCATAGACAACTGTACATTCTCCCCCTTTATAGTAAAGATATTTTTGGTAAAGGTCGGTTATAGTAAAGTGCACCTGGCCGTGACGACGACTCCCACGATATGACATCGCCGCCCGCGCACTACCTGGAATCGCGAGGAAAATATTTTTTTTTTGTATTTCAAAACAAAAATAACACAGAGTGTCCTTTTAAGTGGCTTTACCACCAGGCTTAGCAACATTCAGGAGAAGCCTACTTTACGAAGGCCTTGGAGCCGTGAGGAATAGCACGCAGCGCGTAGAAAAAAAAAGGGGAGGGGGGGGGGGGGGGGGGGGCTGTCTATAAACATGGAAAGGATGCGGTGCGGTCCTTCAGAAAGTAAAGGAGAGTAAAAGTGCACCAAGAAATAGTTGAGGGGAAGAAACGGGCAAGCATTCCCAGCACTGTGCAGCACAAAGCATGAGACAGCGGTGGCAAGAAGTGGAGGTGCAGCGTGTGCAGTCTTGCAACACTGGACTGCTACGCGCATTTATCATTTATTGTCTTTTAAACAAGAAGAATAAGATTGGGATGGAGCGCATTTGGCAAGCACTCGCAGATTATGACTAGCAGCTTACCGGTATCGCTCAAGAGGAAAGTATATAACAGTTGCATCTTGCCTGTACTCACCTATGGTGCTGAAACGTGGAGGCTAACCAAGAGAGTCCTACTTAAGTTGAGGACAACCCAGAGGGCTATAGAACGAAAAATGGCAGGGGTAACATTAAGAGATAGAAAGCGTGCAGAGTGGGTCAGAGAAATAACTCAAGTTACCGACATTCTAGTGGAAATTAAGACTAAGAAATGGACATGGGCAGGACATGTAGTGCGAAGAGAGGATAACCGATGGTCGCTGAGGGTAACAAACTGGATTCCAAGGGAAGGAAAGTGTAGCAGGGGGCGGCAGAAAGTTAGGTGGGCGGATGAGATTAAGAAGTTCGCAGGGGTCAAGTGGATGCAGCTAGCACAGAACCGGGTTAAGTGGAGAAATATGGGAGAGGCCTTCGCCCTGCAGTGGGTATAATCAGGCTGATGATGATGATGTCTTTTAAAAGACAGAAATAGCAAAAAATGACACCATGTTCACGCAAGGCTTTCATTTTCACATGAAATCAAACTTGGTTGTATTTGTAGCCACATCCTCATGCTTAAAAGGTACTTCCACTAGATGTAAAAAATTTTTGTAACTGAAAAAAATTGCATGAAGAGACGATAGCAACAAGACATGCTCAGTAAGTGGCCATTCAACTACCAGACAGCATCTTCAGGACCATGTCATCACCAGCAACTGATATAGTAAAGATTTTTGTTGGTCCCAGTGACTTTACTATAAAGGGGTTCGACTGTACTAGTTAGAGAGAGCAACAGATCGCTGTCATCTAGCATTGAATGAGACATCTTTTCTTATTATGATCCTTATTTTTCCTAACTGGGCCGCTGCATTTTTCAATGGTACACTTTGAGTTGTTTTGATGTTTTGTGGTGCTTGCTCGTACGCAGTGCCCAAATTACACACAGGCTGTAGATTAATAGATGTGCAGTCACGCTTATGCAAGTTAATTCGCTGACACTTGGGTTGGAATACAGGACACGAGATGCTGCATATCCGAGTTGTCTGGACGCTCTTTCACACTATAGCACACGTGGACTTCCGCTACGGCTCATTGCACAGCTCTCGAGCTTTTTATTTTTGCAAGACCATAGCAGCGCCACCTCCACGGTTGTTCAACATTCATTTCTGCTTGCAGCATAGAGTTTCTTACTTAGAGGGAAAGCTGGGGGTGCTGCACTTCAGACACCATGGGCACTAAGCATCAATGGGCCAGTGTGCTACTTGGTGCAGGACAGTAGAATTTTTTGGGAACACAGAGTGGCGTTACTAAGCTTTCTCGTCATGATCATCACCATCTCTAAGTGCAAACGCAGAGTGCAAAAGCCATAGTAGCGAAGATGCAAAAGTAGACAACGCCAATAAAAGGGTTTTGTTTTCCGAAATGCCACTAAAAAACTTCCTAAAGTAATTGAGCGACCATATATTTTTCAGAACATTTTTGTCTCTTTAAAGTGGGCCTCTTAGATGCTAAATATTGATTTCAATTCTTAGCCAATAGGAGAGAGAGCCATTGCTTAGTTTGGACAAATTTTACACATGCTGTTTCGCTCGTTTTTTGCAATTTGTAGTCACAATATTGAATGTTGGGACATTTATCTTTGCATTTCATTTTTCGACAAATGTTGTAGTTCTGCACTCAGTAATTTCCCCCCCCATGGTGCTTTGGGCGCCCATGATGGCTAAACTGGTTGTCGGGAAGCTCCATGCAAACTCCCATAGATGTTGGCATAGCTTTCCCTCTAGGTAAGATGAAGAGACTCTATGGCTTGCAGTAGCAAAACAGACGAGATTGCAAGCATACACACAGAGCGCTTGCTGGTTGCAGCATCCTCTGCTCGGCTGTTTTGCTGGTGTGATGCTGCAACTGCCACAGCAGGGGTTGTGTAACAAGGTTACAGAGTAAATTCCAAGAGAGGGCAAGCACATATGGGGCTGGCAGAGAGCCAGGTTGGCAGAAGAGGTAAAGTTTGCAAGCATAAGATAACGGCAGCTAGTGCAAGACAGGATTAATTGGAGAGGTGTCAATCAATCAAATGAATATATTCAGTACAGTAGGAAAAACATTTGCTGTGGTTCAACCAGTGGCCATCCTGAGTAGAATTGCGGAAGCAACATCTGGGACGAACGCGGCGACACCTCTGATTCACCGCGCCGCGGTGGAGTCAACGGTGGCCCCAGCGCGCCAACTGTGCATTGTGTTACGTCACTCTCTCCTGGTGCACGCACAGCTGGCACGGTGACAGCACCTCTGAGTAACCCGCGCAGCGAATTCGACGGCGGTTCCGAGGTGGCTCTCCAGCTGTGCTCCGTGTGATGTCATTCGCTCCTCGTGCATGCGCAGCTTGGCTCATCAGAGGCTGCGCAAAATGGCTCAGCGACTAGCATAGTGTTGCTTCCGCAACAAAATTTGGCGACAATTACGTTACTTCCTAATGTGAAATTTGAGCGCAGCTCATCAGCTGTTTCACCTGTTCGATAGATTGAGACAAAGACATCTATGCACAATTACAAACAACATTTTTTAATTTTTCACACACATTCCTTCATGAAACACTCCACTAACAGTTTTTGACTGTCATGAAGGAAGTTTTATGGTCCGAGAAATACACAAAATACAAAGTACACACAGCGGCGAACGGTGGTGGCAGGAGCGCGCGCAGCAATCGGAGAACACGCGCGGTCACCGTTAAGGAGGAAAGGGGAGGAGGGGGGGGGGGAACGGGCTGCCAAAGAGCAGCTGCACTCTAAAAATGCAAGATGCCTTTGCCTTGCAGCAGATGCAGTTAGGCTGGTGATGATGATGATGAAATTTCAGTTGAAGTAAACCAGATGCGACAGTCCACTATATATCATATTTCATTGCATAACTATTGGTGCAGGGATATGTAGCAGTGCCAACATAGGCTGAGTGTGCTTTGAAGGTTTGCTGCAGCTTAAATCTCATGTTTGAAACAGTTCAAAACTTATAAAAATTATAGGTCTTTATTGTGCAGTGCTGAAGAGCTGCAACGACATCATTAGCCTGTATACAACATATAGCTGATGTTGTGAGCACTGAACACTGCTGTTGAGTACCAGGGGTTTTTCGAGGAATTGAAACTGGTTGTGTCTGAATTTCTAAAGGGAGAAAGGGTGGTGCTAAGGGTGGAGGAGAAGCGGTAGTTATTTTTGGTAGTCACATTGGGGGGGGTGGGGGTAAAAATATATGCGGCAGGAATGAAGTAAATAAATAAATAAAGGTGGTGACCCCCCCTACCAGAAGTTACTGCTGAGCACTGAAGCTGTACTCAAACTGTCTGTATTGTTAAGGCAGAGCAAAGGCTGTGGCCTGTTAAGGTGCCAGGCTTGGTGAATAATAAACATCTGGAACCGACGTTTTCTGCTTTCAGCGTGCTCTGCGATTCGGACCTTCTTGCGATTGCAGCTCATTGCCATGAGCTTGAACACCTCGATATCCTGGGATCTGCTGAAGCAAGCTCCTCTGGAGTCGAACAGTAAGTGACTTGCCCCCTTCACTGCTTCTTACTTAAACATTTTTTTTTTGTGTCTTCACTAGGTGTAAGCAGCCAGTGAGAGGAGTTCCTTATCGGTGATCATTCTGCTGTGCAATGACTGCATCATTACTAGTTCAGGCAAAACAAAATTAGCTGTAGCATTGTTTGTACCTCAAGAGTTAATCAGTGCTGGTGGCATCTGGTCATCCATTTCATTTATCACATCATCTCGCTTTTGGTCCATTATCCATGGCAATGCGAGACTAAAGTCAAGCCTATGGGCCTAGTGCGCTGGTATGGAGGCGCCACTGCTCCGGAACAAGTAGCGCCACCTCCCGCCGGCGCACCCATATGGTATGTCTGCTCGTCGAAGAGAGGCGGTGGAGCGAACGCGAAGTCTACTCTTCTCGGCAGAAACCTTGTGAGAAGAAAACTTTTGTCGGTCATTTCCTGCCTCGTGTCACACGCGTACATAACAGACACATGTACCATGTGTGCGTGTTGAAAAATAAACCAAAAACAAAGCGAAGAAAGCCGCTACCCATTCATGCCGTCTGGGAGAAGGCCGCCGGCGCTTTGGGCGCAGCGCATCGTCGGCGCGGGAGCGCTTCTGCTGGCGGCTCTACGGTTTCTTTTTTTTTTTTTTTTTTTTTCCGTTGAAGTAGGAATTCGGAACCCGAACAATATGGCACTTTGAAAGTAAAGACATAAATAAAATAAAAACTAAGCCAGTGTGCAATGCGCAGCCCTGGCTTTTCCCCTCGGTGGCAGTGTATGTGGAAACGGCATGCTAGACCCCCCAGAAGCGACAGCCGAGAGCAGGGCTCCGTTGGTCAATAGAAAGGCTCTTAAAAAAAATTCACGTCTTCCCCAGGACGGGACGAGCAGGCTGTATATGGAGATGTACCCTAAGGCTTCGGGCCTTGCGTGCACGTGCTTTTTCGGCGCTCGGCAGTTCTACCGTAGTTTTTATTTTCTACTCGATGCGTCGAAATAAGTGGTGACGGTTCAGTGCGCGGAAAAACAGCCATAGCTGAGCAAGCTCGCGTGCTGTTCGGGGGATTTCGCGTGATCGGGAATGTTGAGACTTGATTTAAGAATAACTGCTTGGTGCGCGATCAGAAACTGTACGAAGCCAGCACGTGCGTGGAGTGCGCGGGGAACTTCACAGTGCAGAAGGGCCCTTGGATATCTTCAGAAAATGCGCTAACGAAATGAAAACCGCCTTCTACGACGTCAGCTTGGAGGTAAGTTTTATTCGGCCCTTTCGGCGTCTCTTCACCACATATGTAATTCATTTTTTTTTTTTTGTATGTAGTTGTTGGCAAACCCACGCAATATCACGGATGCCATTGCATCTGCAAGGCCGGCTGCCACCGTTAACGATGCGACACATCGCTCTCGTATGATTTCCAAGAAAACCGCAAAAAAAAAAACTTGATTTTCGATTGCCCCCCGACGGTTTTTTTTTATAACTATTATGACACCCATAAACACAACAGCAGATCGAGCTGTTAGTTTAAAAGGACGTTTTCTCTTTGCGGGGAGCCATGAACGTGTGTCAAGGCAGCAAGCGCGCACTCCTGCAATGTGCTTCGCTCTTCATGTCGTGCTTCTACGTCTTTTACATCAGGCTAGGCTTCCCAAAAGCGAGCACAGAGAACAGCTGGAAACTATCATTAGGAAGTCGTTAGAGGAGAAAAAAAAAAAAAAAAAAAAAAAAAAAAAAAAAAAAAGCTCTCATTGGGCAGGAAGGCTCCGCGCTCTCTACAACACAGGCTGTGTCCGAAGACCTGCCAGCGCTGGTTACAACAACTTTTAGTAGTTATTACAACTTTTAAAGCTCGAGTTTGGTCCACAAGTAAAAAAAAAGACCCGTTTTTTTTGTGTGTGTGTTTTTCGCGTGTTGCGCGCTCGATACAAACAAGCGATCGCTCGTGCATGCTTGAAAGAAACCTAGCGTCAAGTACTGTACAAAAAGAAAAAAAGAAAAGTGGGAAATGCGCAGCCGAAACGAAAAGCAATGGGTGCAATATGAGATTCGAAATGACTAAGTAAGTACAGGCCCTTGTTTCAGTCGGCGTTTATTGTTTTTATTCTCACGGGGAACCAAAAAGAAATCGGAACACAGCGTCGGCGCTACCCACGGTTGCGGATCCAGACAGCCGCCTTTTACAGCGGCGCCTCCCAGACGGCGCCACATGTTCGGCCAAAGCTGCAGCGCACCAGGCCCATCAAGCAAAGAGCCATCTCTTGCTGAAAAGTGCAATGCTTTCCATCTTCCCCAACTCACTTTTTTGGCGACCTTTGCGCTGTTGTAGCAGCCGCCGTGGCCATCTTCGTTCCTGCTGGCAATCCTTTTTCACAAAGCTGCTCTGCGCATGCGCGCCTCTACCATGGTCACGGAGCAAGAAACCTTTAGGAGTGGAAACTACGCTGTTTGCGGTGACCAGAAAAGGTCACAAGCCCGCGGCGCCACTATCATGCTGGCGGCGCCTATCGGCGTAGAAAGAAATTACCACCGTTTCGGTTGTCAACTAGTCCAGGTTTTTTTTTTTTGTCGCTGCGGCTTCTGCGTCGTACCGCATCATTATAGTGAACTCTAGTACACTGTAGCATCATGCCGCCACTGCATACGGCCGCGTCATGCTTCATGCCGTTGGCCCTACAATTGTGACCTGGTCGCCCGCGCTCGCTCGCGCTGACTGGAGTTTCACCTCTTAAATGGTTTCTTGCTTCGTGACCCTTGTTGAAAACAAACCACCAACTCCACCTGCGCTTGCGAAGTTCTTGGCCTCCGCAATCGGTGCAGCTGTAGCTGATCTCGGAGGCCATGTGTAGTTAATATTCATGACAGGCATATGTGATAGATGGCGGTGGCTGTCGCAAACACATACTGTCGTGGAGGAAGAAAACAACTTAGGAGAGGCCCTTGCCATTCCCAATGCATTGGAGAAAGTGTGGCGGAAGTGACGTCAAAATTTAGGGTTAGCCAAGTCTGGCCATTAACTCGGGCCACTAGCAACAGCTTTGCTAAGGGCCCGAGGTACGTGAGCGTCGCGGAGATAGAAAATGCGGAGGGTAAAGGAGGAGGAAAGAGATTGCGGCGTCTGGTCGCGGCGCTGCGGCCGGCTTTAAAAAAGTGACGTCACGGCCTCTCTTAAATTTTCGCCTTCCTGCATGCATACTGCCATTTCGCTGGCGGCTGCATCTTTCAAGGACGTTTTCAACCATTACCAGAGGGCGCCACATTTTGTGAAAAAGGCGGATTGAGCATTGCTATGTTACCAGTTGATCCCACCTTAATGCAGTGCATGTCAGTGAACTTTAGACGGGTCAGACAAGTGCAAGGACAAGCCTAGCATTGTTAGTAATCCCCCTGCATACAAGTACAGTAGAGATTTTTGCAGTGACCCACTTTTGGTTATCACTGCTTACACTAGTGTCTTTTAGGTGCCCTATACTATTAGAAGACACATGCTTATCTGCATTCCACAAACAAGTACAGTGGGGATTCTTGCAGTGACCCACTTTTGGTTATCACTGCTTAGGCTAGTGTCTTTTAGATGCACTATACTATTAGAAGACCTGCTTACCTGCATTTGACAAACATACTTTTTCATGTGGTTGCAGTGTGCTGAGTGAGTGCAAGCAGCTGAAGATTCTCGATGTGTCCTTCTGCTTCAAAATCAGCTTGGAGCTGGTGCAAGAGTGGAAGAGGCTCTACCCCAAGGTTCAGATCAAGAGGAGTCTTTCAGATGCCTTCAGATGACATGTCATAGGTATCAAGCATGTGCCACTGTATAGAAAACTGCCACAGGGTCTTGTGTACTTTAAATTATTAAAGGTGTGTAAAGGCTTTTTACTTTTTGTAGCCACTGTTGTAAAGTCGATAAGACCTTGCTGTCTTTTGTTTCCTCTGCACCTCAATCTTTGAAAGTATACATGCAACATTTTTTAATGTACTACCCACGTTCTCACTAAAACCCAATGTCTGAAGCCAATTTGACCTTTGACCTTAGCGACCCGCAGAAAGAAATAAAACGTGGCCAAATTGTGCCGAGCCTGGGTTTTGAACCCGCAGCAGCACAAACAGATCAGCTTCGCTAGCCACTGCACGAGGGTACTATGCTTTTGCTGTAACCAATCACCCCTCATAGTTAACTACCACTCTCTCGCCTCTTGCATTGCACGCCATCTTCATTACCTTCTATCTGTGCACAATGGATCCAAACATGCCGCTGTCACATTGTCCTTGGTACTTTAAGCTGTCCCAAAGTTGCACTACCACAAAGGTTCCCAGCGATAGATTGCACTGATCTTTGCCCAAAGCGTAACCTCGACACCCTCATCTTGAAATGAAGAGTGCTAATTGCACATATCACTTTGGATTTCGCCAGTTTAGCAAAATCTGCTGTAATTTCTTTTAAATACCTGGGAAGCCACTGAAGTACATGCCATCATACAAAGCTCTATCGTTTACGAGCCCACTTAATAGAAACATTTGCTTAGTACAAAAAAATGGGTGCCATAAACATCATAAGGTTTTATGTTTTTCAGTCCAAGAAGCCGCAGTTGCTTTCGGAAGGTGCTGATGAATCCCATATTTTGGTCTTCATCCCTTCTCGTTTAACATGCATGCAAAAAGGCTTAACATCCCAAAGCTATTCGGGCTATGAAAGACACCATAGTGGAAGGCTGTGAAAATTTCGACCACCTGGGGTTCTCGTGCACTGACCGCATAGCACAACGGGAGCAATGTTTTTTGCCTCCATCGAAAAGCAGTGAAGCAACCCAACCACTGCACTGTTGCAGCGAAATAGATGCAAACATTTAGCCCATGAAAAGCCTAAATCCAGTCAAGAATGACTGGCTGCATGGAGTGAAAGCCTGCAGTGAACATTTACAGCCCGATTTATAAAGTGGGCAGTGTGAAAAGGCTGTGGCAAAAGTAGGTGTGGCTGCAACCCCAAACAGCACTCCAAAAAAATCTTGGGGAAGCGGATGGAGGTTCCGCTGAACCCTGTTAAAGGAAATGTGCTCTATATGGCGCTATGTTGCCAGGACTACCCTAACACAACTGTTGAATAATTAAACACAGATTAATTTTCTCTTCTGCACAGAGCAAGTGAAAATGCCAGGTTAGAGAACCACACAGGGAATAAAAATACGGCACACCTTCGTGCATGCAGTGTCACACGCATTTCCGTAGAATGTTACCGCTTGAAGATGGCATCATGGCATGCCAAGGGAGTGGGGCATCCACAAGTTGTCTGCATATCTGCCTTTTCCCTCCCAATGCAGAGCTCCGCACATTTTACAGTGAACCACAATAGATCACGATTTTGTGCCTCAGAAGAACCATAGTGACACCATCGAGTCATGAAGTTATGGGCAACACTTGGAAGGGGCAGTCCCATTTGAAATGTGATTGCGTTTGGTACATTTTTTTCTGCGTTAATGCAAATTTTCCATTGTGGGAGAAGGCCAACCCCCGAGAGTCCACCCTTCCTTTGGCAACTCCATGGCTGCAATTTAACGAGATGCTTGCCTCAAGATGCTGATAGCCTGAAAACCTCATTGTGTTTGCAGATTTATTTCCTAGCTGGGTCAGATATAGGCAGTGGCATCAAAATGTGAGGTATTACAACAGTGGTAATACGCTTGGCCTACTTCTTGCAAGATTCAGATATCGCTGCTTCATAGAGGGACCAGATTAGCAGCAGCAATAGCGACAAGAACTTTTTGTTGCCGAAAACTCTTGGGGCATGCTGTGGAAGGCATGCAGACAAACCTGTCAAGTACACACTGCCAAAGTCTAATTTCTTCTTAGAGTTTCTTAAGACCCTTTCCCTCCCGATGACGAGTATACTCGTCATTGGATTCTGTACCTATATAGCCAATGACGACTATAGTCGTCATGTGCAAAATTTGCTCACGCAGCGAACCAACGACTATGCTCGTCCTATTGCATTTAGTTGCGGTTTCTGACACTAGATGGCCATAGTTGTCCACACTTTTCTATTTCTGTGTCGTCTTTCGTCATATTCCCGCCTCGAACAGCAGCGCGTGAAAAATGGCTGCCCCTGTGCCGCACGTGAGTGAAAGCTTGCGCAAAAGAAAGTACTGTGACGACTCCTCATCAGATGATGAGAGTTCTGTGGAGTTGTGCTCGGACACGGAAAGTGACGTGTTGTCATTCGAGGATTCTGACGACGACAATTCTGAGGATGGACCGGAAAATCTCGCAGCTGCACGTGAGTGGTGCCCCATAGATTTATCAAATCCACCTGCTGCACCGCCGCGTTTCCCGTTTTGTCAAACGCCTGGGATAGCTGAAGTTCTGCCTGATGCTGAAGATATAGTGGCGTGGTTTGAAATGTTTTTTGATGAGGAAACTTTCGACATAACGGTGACTGAAACGAACCGGCATGCCAGAAACTTATTTCGGTCCAACTCCAATTCATCATGGAGGGAGGTCGACAAGCAAGAGATGAGAGTGTTTCTGGCTCTTGTAATTTTGCAAGGCATCATTGTGAAACCACAGGTTCAGCTGTACTGGTCGAAGAAGGAAATTCTGAGTACGCCAGTATTTGGAGAGGTAATGAGCCGAAACCACTTTCAAATGCTCATGCGTTGTCTGCACTTTGTGAACAACGAAGAGCAGGTAGACGAGGCAACTCATCCAAATCCGAGGGCACGAAAGCTGTGGCCTGTACTTCAGAAGCTGAATGACAAGTTTCTGTCTGCATATGTACCGGAGCAAGACGTTTCTGACGACGAAAGCCTCTTGCTTTTCAAAGGTAGACTTGGGTGGAAGCAATACATGCCTCTAAAACGAGCCAGGTTCGGGTTCAAATTCTTCCTCCTCTGTGAGTCCAGCTCAGGCTACATTTGTAATTTCATCCTCTACACGGGCAAAGGCTCCGTGCCGGAAGACAAGGCAAGGCAATGGCTATGGGAACGAAGGTTGTCATGACATTGATGGAGCCATTTCTCGACATGGGCTATACCGTGACAGTAGACAACTACTACAACTCTCCTGAGTTGATAGACTTGATGATCACACGGAAAACAGATGTTTACGGCACAGCCAGGCCCATGCGGAAGGGTATGCCTCCGTTCAAGAAAGAAAAGCTCCAAAAGGGTAAAATCGTTGCGTACCAGCGCGGCAAGTGTCTTGCAATGCAATGGCAAGACAAGAAGACTGTGACTTTCCTGAGTACTGTCCATTCTGCGACAATGGAGGAAGTTGTCAACAAAAGAAATGAAGTCGAAGCCAACAATTGCATTAGACTACAACAACACCATGGGTGGTGTAGATAAATGCGATCAGAATTTGTCGTATTACCCTGCCATAAGAAACGGCCAAAAGGTGTACTACAAGAAGATATTTCGGCACCTCATTGATATGGCGATTTTCAACGCATTTCTTCCATACCAGAAGTCTGGAGGAAAAGGCACTCATCTTGACTTCCGTGTCAAACTTGTGGAACAACTGCTCAGGAAAAACCTGGATGAAGATGGGAAACCAAAGCGAATAAAATCCTCACGAAGCGACTTGCTGAGGTTAAAAGGAAGGCATTTTCCCAGAAAAATCCCCCCCACCGAAAAGAAAGCAACACCCACGCGGAGATGTGTAGTGTGCTACCAGACTGGCAAAAAAGGTGCTTCAGAGAAAAAACTGAAGGAAACGCAGTACTGGTGCGAACAGTGTGGAGTTGGCCTCTGTGCCGCACCTTGCTTCGAAAAGTACCACACGAAAGTGTCTTTCTAGGACTGCCGAAAATTAGCTGTTGTTCATGCGCTTATTTTACGTGCCGTTCAATTTTTTTTTCTTCATGTTCTTTTTTGACTGTGTATCGAACGCTGCAAGATGCTTTTCCGCAGAGCAATAGTGACATGCAGTGAAACCTTCTTTAAATATATTTTGATGAAATTTGTGCAATAAAGAATCCCTATTCTATCGAATGAATGGTGCCATTTTACTCAGAAAAAAAAGCTTTATTAAATTAGCAAAAAAAAATTTCCGGTATTTTTGGAACGATTTTCCTCATTTCGCGCGGGAGGGAAAGGGTTAAGAAACTCTATGCCTGAAACAGACAACCAGACAAGAATAGAAGAGGCATGGTTTCTTTGAATTCTGCCTTTATTGTTGTCTATGACTGCCTCTGAATAAATTAAACTGACCCCTGCTGCCAGACTCCGCCTTGGAAGGGGGGGATCAGACAGCACCCATGCCCAAGACTATGGTACACACTTGCATAATCGAACGTGCCTCACTCAGCCCATTGTAGTGTGGAAGCAGTGACTGACGAGGAGGCACTGGAGAATGAGAAAGGGGGGGAGTTGCATGAATGGCACGGCCTACGTACGGGGGAAAACAATATTGAGCTGGAAGATAAGGCTCTCTTTCTTGCAGAACTCGGCAAAGAAGCGTGGCATGGTCATTTTCGTTGCACGTGGCGCATGTTTGCAGTCACAAGTGCTCGCCAAGTCAACAGCATCATACCTCTTGCTCCATCATGGTCGTCTTTCTTCACACCCCTACAAGGCCTTCCCGTCTCTCGTCCCGTGACCAAAAATTTACACTTTACAAAAATACAAGAGGGGAAGAAAGAGCAGTGGGAGGCGTCAGGCCACTCCACTGCTCCGGCTCCACTCCTCTACTGCCGCCGCTCCCCCCCCTCCCTGGTTTGCCTGCGTCGCTCGCTTGCTGGCAAAAACCAATTATATAAGGCGGTGTGTGGTGACAGTATGTGGGCTTGCTGGCTGGCCGGCTCTTGCTGATTCCTCTCTGCATTTGGGGCGCAGGGTTTCTGCCAACTTTCAACGCTTGCTCTGTTTAGTCTACGATTGAAAGTTGAGCAAAACCGATGAGCGCCTTGTCATCCGGGGTGTCCACGGCAGCCTCCTCGGGTGTCTGTTTCTGCAAAGCAAGGAGGATGTGCACACACGGTTGAGCAAAAACGCAAATAAAGGCGCGTGGAAAATTCGCAGTGAGAAAAGTCGCATAAATCTTAATCAGTTCCGTGTAAATGCAACTAATTCATTCATCCTGTTTGTCTTGCAACTGCCAATGAGACAAGCTGACGACGCTTCTGACAATGTATGTGTACTCCAAAACCAGCATGCTCCACACTACAGCACCTTCAGGCACGTCTCTTGATTAGTACCAGCAATTGCTAAAGAACAAAGGAACCCACCAATGCAAATGTGGTCGTCCTCAATGTCTGGTTGTCAATCAGCTTCTGCAGGTTTGCAGCCACTAAGCAGATGAGAAACAGAGTCAACACTAAGAACTTCAAGAAACTAACTAAGTCTTTAAGCAGAAATGTTTACTACTACTCACCGACAACCACGTCCTTCCCATCTACAAGGCCAGCACCAACAAGCTCTGATGCGATGCCATCAGCAGTGTCTAAAAGGAAAAGAAACATCAGCATTCCTGCACATCAGCTTATCACGAAGAAAAAATTATAAAGTGCTGAATGCAACATCTTTTCCTTAGTTATAATACTTTTATAAGTTATAGTTATAAGAATGTTACTTTTCCTTTGAGCAGATTTTTGGCAATATGGCCAAGGACAAAAGCCCTAAACAAAGCTTATGCAACCAAAACATTGCTCTCTGTACAGCTGACCAAAATGTGATCCAACAGTTGTGCCTCCATGCTCACCTTTGTCGCGTGTGAACTCGAACCGAATGTCGTTCAATTCTTTCCTTTGATTCCTGAAAGAAAGGAAGCACGTTTTAGAAAGAGAAATAGCGTTATGTACGAGAGTGGCTCTGCCTCCCTTTGCCAACAGCCTTTCCTGTGTGACCGAAGGGCATTAAAAAAGGTGCACTCACAGTCAAAAGTTTATGGAACACAATAAAAGGATATTACTGGCACTGAATGCTTGCATGCAAGTTAAAATAAACACACTCAGCCTAAACCTCCAGTGTGTGCAAACTACATTTTGCACCATTAAATCATCTGACATTCATGCAATTCCAAAGCAGTTAGTAACAGCCATAGTAACGTTCAACAAGCTTATGATGGCAGCTGTGCATCTATGTTGGATATGAATTCGTATAAGAATGGCTAGCCTAGGGCACATAGTAGTGCCTTACAAACAAGCATTGTGTTCAGAGCAGAGTTCCAGTGCCACAAACCTTATCCTGAGCACAAGGTTCATGGTTTCTGGAGATGAGACTGGTGCTCCCGCTGTTGCTGTTGGCACCGGTTGAGGAGCAAGTTGCTGCGCAGGCACTTCACTTGGTGCTGTGGGCTCAGGCACTGGTGGTGGCTGCAAAGTACACATGGCCTTTTCCCAAAACTGCGAAAATTGCTCACTCGTGCCCAGCAGCTAACTTGCCTAACCTTTTTTCGTTATTTTGGTTTCCTAAGCTGGCACAGTGACTGCGACGTCAAAGTGTAGGGGCACGTAAGGCATAAAAAAACCTATAAAACCTCGTTGATGTGATTCTGGTTACAAAACTTCCCGGTTCGTAAGCTCATCGCGGGCGATGGAAATGTCTCACTGAACTACACTATTTTTCTTGTACATTGCCCGATAACACTTCTTTGGCTGCTGCAGTATGATATAGTAGTCAACCGATTTATGGGATTCCAATAATGTGGACTTCTACAATATTTTCCCATGCTATCTCGCACCCTTCGCAACTGTTGTTATCCATAAAAACTGATTGTCACTGCTTCGCATGGCGCATACATTCCATGAGCATGACCAGCAGCTCTGTCACAGTCGTGAAGTGGCACAGACATGACGTAAGCATGACTGGTTGATATAGTCTAACTAAAGAGTTACAGTGGTTATAGCTCAGCATGATCCACTTCTGCAGGGCTCTACTGCACATGCTGTGCGCGTGCGCACAGACAGTGCATGGAAGAATATCACAGTAGCAGATTGTGCTATGCTATAACTCTCTTTTATCGCAATATATAAACAAAACATGGGGAGCTGCGGAGCATGTGATTTTTTTAAGGCCAATTTTTGCAAGAAAGTGATCTTTCTTCAAGTTCACGGGTTTTTCGGACTCTTTATTTGGACCATTTCTTGGGTCCCACTGAGTCTGAAAAATCAGCTGGTGACTGTACACAATATATGGTAACAAAAATATGAGGGGCATGACTTCACAGTTAAGGCCCCCCATACCTTTGTTTGCTGTCAAGCACCACTCTAATGTTGTCTGTCACCAGCTATAAATTCTGGATCATCGCAATTCGAACTGCTGACCGAAAAGCAGAAGCGCATCAATCTTGGCACCATCAAAATTCTTGCACCTCCTTGACACCATATGCTTGACTCGAAAGTTGACTGGCTCAAAAAATCCAAACCTTGTGAACAGCTATTGCTACCTGGCATAGAAACCCTCAGCCAAAGCTAAAAGAAACATTATGCAGTACCATCTCTCATTACTTGCTCACAGCTGTAATTTTTTCCATCAGACGGTTTTCCGCAGCCTTTTCCCCTTTGGGCCCTGCTTCGCGGGACAAGGAAGTGAATTAAATAGGTTAATGGACTAAAAGTGGCATGGACTACGGACACCGTAGAGCAATTTAAATATGCACGGACGTTCTACAGTACACGGGCCAACCACTAAGCCAAATCCAAAGGCTACGTTGAAATTTTTGAAAAATTCTAGTTGAGTGACGTTTAACAACCAACTTTACGTGTGCGAACATTAGTGGATAGGGCGCATGTAGTGTAACTTAGAATATTGCTGCAGTCTCCACCGTAGCAGTTCCTTTCCAGTGACTTGTTTGCTTACATACAAGAAGGCCAAGACTGTGAAACACAGCGTAAGAATGCAGCGATAACCAACCGCTGCTGCCATGGCTTCATCGCAGTGCATTGAAGCGAAGCATTCATAAATGAAGAAGAGACTCCGCTAATTTTGGCCACTGTCGTAGGTCAGATGTGGTGCAAAGTTTCTTCCCCATCAAGAGCAATACAAATGCCGACTGAATTCTGCGAGCTTTAGAAAAGGAGCTATTCAAATCTTACGCAAGAAAGGCTAATAGAAATTTTTATGGTGAAAATATCAAAACTGCATCTGTATCTCGTTCATCGCATTTCTCAAAATATGGCGATTTGAATCACACGCTTTCCTGGTTATACTATTTTTACCTGCATTATTTAAAAACCATATTGACAAGGCTTTGCTGTTATTTTTAAAAGCTGCTTCATCATTTTCATTCACTACAATTCTTATGCCAGCCTGTCATCTCCAGAGCCATAAAGATAATGAAAGAAGGAGTAAAAATAAACCAGTGTTTTTTGTAAGTCAAACATAACAGCATCACAGCCACTGTTAGCAGTTTAAGTACAAGCACCAAACAAAATAAATTCAATTATAAACTTTCACTGAGCAAGGATTTGCCCTTGGTGCGCTGATCCACACACATCAATTTCTTGCACATACAGCAAAGCACTTTTTGAACAAGTGACCATATTCTCCAGTCAGACAAGTTTGATCCGTGGCACCTTGAACATTTGTCACAAGATTTAATTGCAACTTGCAGGTGGTCACATCCCAAACTAAAATTACGAAAGCTGCAAAAGAAAGAGAAAAAAAAGAAAGGGAAACTTGCTTCCTTCAGTGCAAATGAAGACCCTTGAAACGAAAACCCGGTGCACCAGCATATTTCAGCAAGTACACAAAATCTACACAAGAAAAAATCGTCTATATCACTATCCCAGGAAAGTAGCAGGGCTCTGCAAGGTGCTGTTGGTACACTTTTCAATATTATTTGCCCACATGGCTGCCCATACACGGCAGTCAATTTATTGCATGTGGCATCCCCATAAGGCAACAAAAATCGAACATGAAGCGAGCCCTTTTGAATTTTAGTGCCTATCGCTCTTCATCTCTATGGCAACAAGGCCTGCAACGTACTGCCCACAAGCCACACCACATGAACACAGCAATAGGACAACAGCAAGCGACCTACCGGTTGAGAGGGGATGAGATTGCTGGGTGCCGCCGCTCCTGACGTGGAACCAGAAGAGGTGCCTGATGTGGTGGTTTCATGGTCGGCGGGCAGGGCGTTGTCGATGGCACTGTCCGACGAACTTGTGGACTGGTTTGCTTTCAGGATGGCCTCATCTCGCGCAGTCAAGTCCTGTGAAAAAGCGGGCGCACGCATTTCACAAAACGGGCACCACTTCCAGCCCCAAATTTTGCCGCACAGCTACACAGTTTGTTTGGGACTGCGTGCATGCGAAGCCCAACTTGATCAATCAATCCACGAGAAGTCAAGTTTGAACGCTTCCACACAAACTCATGCGAATGAAAGGTCTACTCAAGCCACACCACCCCATTTCGTAAAAAAATAGAAATGAAGGCAAGAAACATGCTAAATCTACTAGCTAAGCTGCTAAATCTACTCAAGCACACAGCCAGGAATAATCAACCTAGCAGCGGATTAGCGATTCTGGGCCTGTTACAGCCTGCCTCAGCCAACATGACAGCAGCTCACAATTATGATGCCCTTCAGCACAGCAAATGCACCTTTACCACGATGCAATGCCGACTGACCGCAAAGGGATGCACAAAGCACAACTTTGCCGCAGTTGCTAGCCGGGCAAATGCTTTCTGGATTTTGCATAGCATTTGAAAGCTTTCTCAAAACACACCCTCTCGTCCGGCGAGTCTTCATCATCCTCTCCATCTGACCAGACCCAGTCGCCAGTCTCGGTCCGGTGCAGACGCCCACTTGTGCCGGGGACCCGTCTGCTATTTTTAAGCTGCAAATTCCATTCAAGAGAGACATGGGCATAACAGCCTACACTCGAGCCATGCAAAATCCACAGTGTATAGAACACAAAAAAAGATGTGTTCCTTCGAAAAACAGAACTAACAACAACGGGGAGATTCTGAAGATTCACCTTCTGAGCCCGAGCCTCTATTGTGGGAGCACACGTCAACAGCGTCTGCATCAGGTACTTCTTGTCCTGAAAAGTATTGCATAAAAAAGAGTCACGTTCAGTGTCAAAACACAGTGAAAGTGCAGTCTTTTGCAGGTTTTGTGTCAACCCCGTTCTGAATCTACAGAGAATAAACTAACTACTGCCTACTACTGTTACTACAACTAGGTTTGACAAGAGGGGGTGCCTATTGTGCGCCAATCTTGCCACAAGCTACCCTGCTCAGAATAAGCTCAGTGAACAAGGAAGTCACTTGCTCCTGCAACATTTTTTTTTTTTTTTTTTTTTTCAGAGCCATGTGAGAGCCTTTAGCACATTTGCAGACGATGAGAAAAAGATGCAAAGACTAACTGGAAGTAACGAGCTATTTGCAATTCTACAGCAGCACACATGCTACATAATAGCCGGAGACTTTGAAACATCGAAAACTCTGCAGCCTTGCCACAAAACAACTTGTCCTCCAAGTCACTCCCTGCCGAAGATAAAAGTTGTGTCAGCAATGCGTACCTTTGCTTTCTTGAAGAATTGGTGCTTCAATAATTCTGTTGCAGTAGGCCTACAGAGATGAGTAGGAAAAGAAAGTTGTCAACAAGTGCTAGAAGCTTGATTAAGCAAGCCTACTGCATTAAAACAAAAAGCAACTAAAGTCAAGGTGAAAGCTCCATTCAGTATTGCTTTGACCATGACCCATGGCAAAGCCATAAAAAAAAAATTAAAATGCCACCTTTACTTCGGGGCATTACAGTATAGCTCCAAACCCACCCAGTTAAGTCCACCACATCAGAACATGAGTAAAAAACGAAACGTGAGAGCAAAGAGAGGAAAAAAAAAAAAAAGTGAAGCAACTTTCTATTTAGCTGTCCTGCTTTTTTTTTACCCACACTTTTAACCAGGTATGCTTTTAACCATCACTAAATGTATACAGTTTCTATTCATTGCAAGACGGTGGGCAATACTGCTGCACTACCAATAATGGCCCATGGATGCCACTGAACACCCTTGCATAATTATACAATCGCAACAGAGTTTCGAAACATTACTTTCACCGGTACACAAAGTCACTTAATCTAGCCACCCTCCTGCAATCAGGTTGACCTCACCGTGCTTCCCAGAGGCACCAGAAATGTGTTGCAAATCCCACCCCACATTCAAAAAATACTGCACATGTCATTACCAGAACAGAGGCAAAATTTGAAGCAAAGGACACAGAAACAGAGTCACTGGATGTAGTAAGAAGCAGCGCTGCCACCTAGCGGACAGTGGTGTCCAGTGCAAAGAGAACATAAAGTAGCACTCAAAGGTTCCAACCTCAAGGCTTTCTGTAAGGAAGTCAAACTGCTCAGTTTAGTGTGCCAATAATAGATGTGGAAGCTCTATGTGTCGGGAAAGGCAATCTACTGGGAGAACGCACCTCTTTGTAGGGTCTTTCTGCAGGCACTCGGTGATCATCTTGCGGATGGACTTGCCGTAGTTCTTGTACTGGTCCTTATCTTCACCAACCATCTCGAGCGTGGGGGGGTCATTCTGGAGCGTCAGCATCAGCACCTGCAGAAGCGGAATAGCGAAGGAATGCCAGTTAATCTCGTGGAGGCCATACTGAGCGCGGGTTTGTCGTTGCTTCGGCCCACAATGAGCCTTAGGACTCGGTTCTCTGCAAACTTCAGTTATGTCAATAAGTTTGCCTAAAACATTATTCTTTTATTTATTATTTATTGATACCTCAAAGGCCCCATTTAAGGGGTATTAAATGAGGGAGTGGTTGACTAGTACACAAATCATTCGATAGATGATCTGAAGGTTGATGGGTCGGAATGAAGTACGTACGGTGTTTGGCAAGTCATTCTAGTCATATAGGGTGCGAACAAAAAAAAAAAGACAGATGTGCAGATGTCCGGGCAGCAACCCCCTAATGAACATATTTTTTTTAAACAACATTTGAGCCAGGTTGGTCTTTTAGTACCATATGTCGGCTGAACAAATATTTCTTTTGGTCAGGCCCTACTCTATTAGAAAACACATGAAAAGCCAGGCTTATCAGCAGCAAGGGATGACAGTGGGCTTCCAACGAGCCTGGCTCGTCCGAGTCAACAGGTGATCAACCATAGCCTGCACCAAAAGATTACTTTGCGTTCCAGTTAGCAAGGTGATGCTTCTTGCTTAAAATGGAGCTTTTATAAGCACCTAGGAAAAAAAAAAAAAAAGATAGGATTCAGATATCACTGCCAGAGCCATTTTCCCCAACAAGCAGCAATAATGTTAAGACCAATTCTTGCAAGCAAAGCTGACGATCAGCTGCATAGCCATTTGGTTCTGAACGGTGATCACAGAGTTGTTTTTGACCGATGCCACGGATTTAGATCAAAGAGCGGGAAAGAAACAAAATGTTCAGTTTTAATCCCGATTAACTCTAAAATACAGGCATCTATTTGTTGCCAAACAGATATCAGCAAAGACCTGAGCTTAGAACAAACAATGAAGTCATCCTGAATGCTTAAAGGGACACTAAAGAGAAAAATGAAGTGGGCTTGCATCAATAGAATGCCAGTTCCTGGTTACAAAAAAGCCGCTCTTACTGCTAACAGAGCTGTTATAAGGTAGTAAAGGGGAAGAACAGGAATACAGGTATCGCCGCCATAGGCTTCCAAAGCACCGTCGAGCGGCGCTGCTGCTCCTGACAGGGAGCGCCATCTCTGACAGAAAAATAGAAACTGGGGATAAACGCGGCGGCACCACCTAGGAATCCCATGCAAGTTTTCTCCTTTCACTCGCTCGCTTCTGCGTACGTGCAGACGTCTCGTGCTGCTTTGTCGCGCGGGCACTCACTGGACGCCGCCGGCTCGCTCACTGCCTTCACGGCGTGCGCCGTGCGCTTTCTCTCGCACGAGCACACGCATTGACGCGCCCCCGCAGGTTCACCGCGACATGCAACCCGCATTCCGTCTTGATTGGGCAACCTGACGCGTACTTCCATGAAGAATACTTTATTATAAGCAGGAAACTTCTTATTCACGTCTGCACTGTAGAGCAGACGACAGACAGGGATGAGTAAATATTGATCTTGAATGCGTCCCACGTTAGCAAAAAGGTAGGAATGCATCTCGAGGTAAGTCCGCTATGTAATTATATTGTCGTACATAATATCTTTAAAAACTGCTAAAGTATCATCCGTACTGTGGAATAAAGTGGCCCGCTCGTTGACCATCGTTTTGGCCTGTAGCATGCGATCTGTATACGGATTTGTTTTTTTATTATTACGACGTTACCAAAGGAAATTTCGCAGTAGAGGAATAAGTATATAGTCCGAAGGAGGTGTTTCTTCAAAGACAAGAACGCTAGCAATCTCATAAGCACATGCGTGCTCCGTGTGCTACACGCGATATAACCGGCTCGCTGGCTCGGAAGGCAGGTGAAACCCAAGCTTGTACTACACAGTGTTTTATTTCAGTTCTTATTAAATGGTTGCGCTTCATTTATGATAATATTTAGTTTGCACTCACGAACCCTGTGACGCGAATGGGGTGCTCCGTGCGAGTAGTGTTAGTCGAGCCATAGCTAGGATCACTTTTGTACTGCACTTCCGACATATCTTCGTTAATAATAATAATAATAATAATTGGTTCACGTATTGGCCAATTTGCGAAAATCTGTAAAAGCGTCTCAGCAAGGCATGTTTTCCAACGCTGCCCCCACCCCCGAAAAAAAAAAGGCCTCGTTCCTAGATATTTTCTTGGTCAATCTAAAAATGAAAAGGCAGCTGTGGACACTTAGGGCACATTCACACATCAGTCTCGATTGCGGACGTCACATCTGTTGATTTGGTTGCTTTCAGAGCACTCACAAAGCAGGGAGAGATCACAAAAAATCGGCAAAACTAGACACGTGGGGAGCGACGAGCAGGATAATCTTCCATCCTCTTCACTTTTTATGCATGGTTTTTAACCACTGTACTTTTTTGATGGCTCTCCAAGCCGTCTTTGTCAACTGTCAACATTTCTGAGTTTACGAAGAAAGGGGAAATTAGCTCTTTTCGTTTCCACAAAGAACGCGAGACTTCTCAGAACGCTGTGATGGGGTTGAAAAACAGGTATTGCGGACACGCTTCTAAAGGAATCTACAAAGTTTCACACGTGAGCCTCGAATTTTGGTGCTTCGCCTACTATTGTGGTTTCCCATGGCACAATGCTACTTAGTACATCCGTTCCGCATCAGCGGAATCGTTTTTGTATCGCCAAATAACCACCAGGCGCAACGCGATCGCCGCGCGTGCACAGGAATCTAGCGGAGCGGCTGCTCCGGCGAAGCCCCATCGTTTCACATTTCGCCACCACGCCAGGAATGCGGCGCTGCCATCGCGCGGCGAAACTTGAGCTTGGGTTCCCTATAGGCAAAACGACCGAGGCAAAACGACCGAGGCTCACAACTACAAATCACGTGACACGCAAGGGATCCCGGAGGCTGACAAATGCAAATTACGTTGCACATTTGAATGTGGTAGTAGGTTTTGTCGCAAATATGATAACATGCTTTTAACACACGTAAACAACGGCGAAAAGACAACGCAAATGCTGCAAGGCAAATATAAATATATACTTGGCGGCACCACAGGCGTCCACTTCAGTTTTGGTTATGTTCCGGCTCAGGCACTTCGTGCAGCGCCTGAAATATGAGCTCGGAGCAGCAGATGCGCCTGCCTTAAGTGCGTATCGAATGAAGACCATGACTCAGCAGGCACCTACGAAATATTCTCCGCTCCCCGCGCGCCAGCAATCATGCAGTCTTCTCTTGCGTCATAGTGTGCGTCATCCTACCCTACTACGTAGTAGGAGAAAACAGTTTGAATTCGACCGGCGGGAACAAAAAAAACCTCAACTTTTTATTGCAATATCTCAGCAATAATTCAATTTTTTGCTGCCGGATATGCAGCGACAGTGTCGCCAAATGCCGTTTATTAGATTTTGATAGCATATATGGGTGTCTTTAGTGTCCCTTTAAGAACTGCTGCGCAGCTTCCAAGAAAGAAATGCACTCAGCCTTTCTAGCAGCATTAGTTTTTCCAAGCGAAAGGAAAGAAAAGAGCATAAAGATATTAGCAGGCATTTCTTTGTCCGCACTTTTGACATGACTCAAGGGTGAATATTAGGCAAACTCTTGCACTTGCCTTCATGGGGGGATATTTGTGGTAGGGAGCAGTCCCCGTCACCAGCTCAATTGCCGTGATCCCAAAGCTCCAAATGTCAGCCTTGAAGTCATACCCTGTAACCTGCAAAGGCAGCAATCGTGAACACGCAATAAGACAGAAATAAAACTGCCTCTCGCTAAGCCTCACTGATTAATTTGCATTGATACAGTGGCACTGAGAAGAGCGTGTTGAGTACCATCAATTGGCATCCAATGACACTGCAACGCAGAAAAAAATGAACGCAACTGAACCGCAGCAAAATGTGTACAACAGACAGAGTCAAAGTTGGTCGCAATAAAACGGCGAGTTTCTAGCATAATCCACGGTGAGCAAAACAATTTGCATTCGAGGAAATAAACAGCACTGAGCGCTCTTCTCCCAAACAAGCTGAGCGACTATTGGAGGTATGCTAATCTACATCAGATAGAGACACCGGAATCATTTGCGATGCTCACCTCTTATCTTTTCGTTTTAGTGCTCTCGCCAATGCACGAATCCAAGAGCACAATGAAATGCACCCTGTCTATTTATTTTTACAACACGGTGAACAAACAGCTGCTTTAGTTCATGGCTAGTGAGCTTTCACCCAGTGTGTGTGTGTGTGCGCAATCATGGAATTGACTGGCTACTCCAGACGCCCCCTAGCCACAACTAAAGCCGCTGAAGCTTTGCAAAGTAACAATGAACTCTGAAGTTTTCAGCATCTGGCTCCTCCTGGAGTCTTTGAAGGGCTTTTCTGTCGACCTTGTCACTGTGAATACCGTATACACGCGTGTAATGGCCGCACCCCGAACTTTAGAAAGAAAATTGGAAAAAAAAAATTTCCCGAGTAAAAGCTGCACCATGAGTTTCAGGAAGTTGGGCAGTGCCGTCTACTGTGCAGTGCAAGAAATACGGAACGTTTTGTGGTTACTGCCACCAGGTGGGGCCCAAAAATCAAGTGAAACCCAAAATGAAGCGTAAGGTTAGAAGTAGAATTGCTAATAAGAATTAAGAACAAAATATTTGAGGAAAAAAAAAAAAAAAGTCGAGCATGGGGGCAGCGGCTACCACCTCCGTTACAAAGGAGGCGCTCCTAGCCACAGCGATGCCCGCCCGTTACAAAGGGTGAGGCCAGCAAATCCAATCGAATCCAATCCAAGTCTGTTCGCTCCTCCGTTTTACAGCCATTTCCTCGATCGCCTGAAGCACATCACGTGCGATCTCTGCGCTCGTGAGCTGAAGATTTTCTTTTTCCTCGATGGGAAAATACGTTAGTTATACCGCTCACTTTAAGCTGAAAGTGATTCACTACGCGAAAGAAGAAGGAAAAAGAGCAGCTGGACGAAAGTTCGGCGTTGACAAAAAATGTGTACGGCGGGACAAGCCTGAAATCCCGACGAGTTTAGCGGAGGAGGACGAGGAGCTTTTGACAATAATAAAGGCAGGTACCACCGCAAATAATTTTTTCGCTGTCTTTTTTCTCATGTAATCACCGCACCCCCTGATTTTCACCCCAATCTCTGAAAAAAAAAGTGTGCGGCCATTACACGCGTGTATACGGTACATGCAAGCATCAAAAGCTACCATCTTATGTCATGCAAAGGAGTCTAGCCACCCTGTATCAGAAGTCATGGCTTCATTGACCCATGGGTAAATTATAACACTTAGATTTTCTCCTGCATTCACCTGCGTACATCGCTGACATGAATGCACCTAAATCCTTCCCTGAAGTAATTGTAACAACCAGGGTTCTAACGATAGAGATTTTGTGTTCCCCATGAAGCTCATGTCTCTAGCTTACCTGCTCCATGACTTCAGGAGCCATCCAGCACGGCGTGCCCACAAAAGTGTGCCTCGACTTCTGTCTCGACAAGTCTCCACCAGTCGCAAGCCAGGAGCTCACTCCAAAGTCTGAAAAACGAGTCAGTCAAGCACAGGTTACTACTGTCCTACGGTGAACTCTCGCAGACAAAGAAGAAAAAAGCAAAATCAATAAATTATAGGGTAAACACGGCAGAGCAGAAAAAAAAGGACACCAAGTCCTGCCAATGTTTCAAGCATTCGCACACACAGCTTTGAACTAAATGCCTACGAGGATTCTTGTAAGCAATGGATAACAGTGTTGAAAATAAAGCTACACAATACAATCACATATTCCTGGTGGTGCAGCATATTTTATACTATTATTGCAAGAGAGAGGACAAGAAGATAGTGTTCACAGCCATATGAAATGAAGTGAGCAAGTTTGAAAGAGAGCATCAGTGTGCCAGTGCTTTGACATTGCTTCATTACTCACATCATATATTAAAGTACAAATCCAGACTAACAACCATTCATACCGGGTAAAGAAGGAAGAGCAATTCCTTAGATCATGTAAGTTGTTTCAGTGCCTAAAATCACAAACACTCTAAAACCATGCACACTTCTTTGATATTTGCTACGATGGAACCATCGGCATTTACTTTCAGAAGTCTCGAGATAAAAACTAAACAGTCCGCACTCCCCACATAAATTCACTGAAAGGATGAAAGGCTTTTCCAACTGTTCCCAGCATAGATAAGACGTAGGAGTGCAATGCACTCAACTGAAAGCTTCTAGAGTACTTACAATAATCTTGCCACTGCTCACAATATCAGTGTAGACATAGCTCCTATTTCGTGGTACTCGAAATGCATCCACTTAGACAAGGTCAATTCACAAGTACCACACGAAGGAAACAGCGCGTTAACCACCCTCCTTTAACAGCTTACAGTCCAAAAGATTAGCACTGACAAACCTCACTCATAACTAATTTTGATACACATGGCAAACATCCCTGCACATACTATATGTGTTTGTTGGCAAGCAGCAATAAAAAAAACTCGAATAATAATTTAAAAACAAGTCAAGACCAGCGTCGGACCTACCCGCAATCTGCACAGCACCGTCTTCACCAAGCAGGATATTTCCAGCTTTGATGTCTCTGCAAGGCAGTTAATAACCGCGTGTGATTTCCTCAATCTTCGGTACTAGCACACCACTTTACATGCACTTAGCTGGAATAGGTACTACATTTTTCAGATAAATACCGAAGTAACTAGAGTGCAAAGTTTGTCAGCTACAGAAATTAGCCAATATTTAAAAAATATATATTTTTTACCGCCTTGTAAGATGCACACCATCTTAGCAGACTATCACTGCATGAAAAAACTGTGGCAGTGTTATCAGCAGCATCGTGGGGATTTCAGAGAACAAGATGAATAAAAAACAGTACTCAACAAGCTAACACTAGCAGCATGCCAACAATTTTCAAATGTCAACTCTAGATTGATTTAATATCACATAGCACTCGGACATACAAGCAGTTCACAGCATAAGAATGAAAGAAGTAAGAAAAAATACCCATGAACACAGCAGAAAACGTACAATAGACATCAAAAGGATGCATCAAACCAGGCATGCAAGTAAATATATATGGCGGGGAAGCCAGAAGAAGCTAAGATTGTACAGCCTAACCACTTGTATGAAGCAGCCATAACAGGTGTAGTATTCACAGCTCACCTGTGAATCTGGCCATTGTTGTGAAAGTACTCTAGACCCTTGAGCACCTCCTTAAGGACTGTGGCAATGGTGGCTTCGTCAAAGACGCCATGTTTGCAGTCCTCAGTTTTCATCTTGTGCTTGATGATGTCCAAGAGGGAACCTGTAAGAAACGAGAGAGAGAGAGAAAAGAGAGAGAGAAAACACTGATTGCACTTGTCAGCATGTAAGGCAATCTTGAAGATAAATTTCTCGAGAAGGAAACATTGAAGAATGCTCCCAGTACAGTGAACAAGACTTAGTACCATATGTTTGAACATGCAAACTTACAGCTCTCACATTATGCACACTGTTTTCTCATGTTAGCAATGCAATGAAGCACACATCATTGATTAAGGTAACCACACAAAGTGAACATATAAATCCATGCCATTAATAAAAATCACATAGCAGGGCTTCTATGAAAATCTCGACATCTTTGTTCTTTCCTGCCCAAGATGCCTGTAGAAAAAGGCATGACAAAGGCCCTCAGAAAAATGGCCAAATTGAATAATAGCTACTGTGCACATAAGGAAACAGCATTCTGTAGGCAACTAACTGCAGTGCAATTAGATTTGAATTAAAATGTATCCAATGAAAGTTGAGGTTGAGGCATGTATGGACTTCTTTAAGAAGCTCAGGGGACCTGTAAATCACACAAAGGAACAAAAAATAATAATAATAATAAAAAAAAAATCTTGTAAGACACTTTTCTCAAGGCATCTAAAGAAGACAGTTTGAAAACCCCTTCCATGGAGGCATGATATGGGCTTTTGTTACAGTGACTGCTGAAACCAGTCAATGGCACAACATCAAGTCATGCGACCACTACGGCTGACAAAGAGACAAATACGGCATTGTATGGTACGAAAGCTGGCACTCACCACCCGAGAGTAGTCTTATGACAAGCCACAGCTCTTCCTTCACCACAAAGGAAGTGTAGTAGGTGACCACATTTTCGTGGTGGCAGGCACTCATAGCCTGAATCTCTTTCTGCAATACAGAACAAATAGAGGCAGCAGGAGGATAAGCGAGCATGGACCAAATGGGTACACAGTGCATACCATACACAAACACAGACAACAACACGAACGGAATGCAGACATGCAACCATAATCTTGCTAGTAACACAGTGTAAATTGCCACACATAGTACTTTCTTCTGTTTCTCGGCATTCTGTGCAAGGTTCCACCAAAGGACATTTTCTACATTTCAGATGACTGTTTTCTGATATTCTTGCTAGCCGTACATGAACACAACTCCCATTACAAGTTGGTACCACACGCTTTGTCCCCTTTAGCAGGGATCCAAAATTTGCTCAGCACTGGCTACATGAACCCATTTCACTTAGAGTATTCGTCTAACCAGCTTCAGATATTCACGACTATTAAAACCCACAGGAACAAATGGAGGTACAGTAAATGCAAACCAAATTCTACATACACATTAGCTGCTAGCATTCCTTAGCATTCAAAACTGTGCTCAAAAGTTCAAAAAAGTAAAGTTTGACATTATAGGCAACTCAAAATCCTAAGGATGCTTGGAACAATAAAAAGCCCCCTCAGGTAGCAGCTACAAGAAATTGTTAAGCAGGCATGACAACTCGGGCTTCAGGCATGTCAACCTTGAAGCTGCATCAGATATTCAAAACTAGATACGTACTGTGCAATGTGATTTAAAAACATGAGCATTCACCTACCAAGAGTTCCTCCATGCTTGTGTTCCATTTCTCCAGATTGATGCGCTTGATGGCACATTTCTCCTTCCTGGGCTTGCAGTAAGCTGTGTGTACAGTGGCAGTTGCACCAACACCTAATCAACAGGTAAAAAAAGATAACGAGACACACCTTGTTAGAGGAATACGAGATAATAAATATCAGTGTACTGGGAAAAACATCTTTTTTGCTAGTGAAGACAATAAGGTAACCACAGTTCATTACCAGCCACGACAAAACTGCCGGCCCTGGTTTGTTATGTAACGAGGTCACAAAAGGTGATTATGGCATTCAAACTGCAAGCTTAAGAAGCTCAAGAAGCTTTCTTCACTAGGCTGTTTTTGTCTGTAGGCAACCATCTCACAATGTATTTTGCACACTGGGAAAATGAATAGTACAATAAGCTATTCAAGGTTACGAGGGTTTACCTTCACACCTTCTCATCCAAGCAAGGCCAAGAAGTCATAGCATGCCGAGGAAAAAATAATTGCAAAAAGTGCCAAAAGAGTCAAATGAAAACAAAATATAAAAAGGACTGTTCAATGCTCGTTTCTCAAACCCCCTCCTTTTTTCTTTCACCCTGTTGAGAATACTGTTTGTGCCCCGACCTACCAGACTGATCAGGTCAAAATTCAAGCTCTGCAGAGCAACCAATGAGGCACATGTACACACTTGCATAATAAAGTGTGTCTGAGAACAAACTAACATTATCATCTACAGTAAGACTAGTGGCACTGCCTATGTGGGCTAACCATACAAGCATATCAACACAATCCATGGAAAAAACTAGAAGCGGTCAATATGGATACTGTGCATGCCTGCCATAGCATCTCGTTGTCATTGCCAGACAATAAAATATAATTGCATCACAAATTAGGCAGCATGCATGAAACAGCTACGCATATTCATACTAATAAACGCACCAGCTGCTCAACAGTAATAAAAAAAAAAAAAGAAAGAAAGAAAGAAAGAAAGAAAGAAAGAAAGAAAGAAAGAAAGAAAAAAAAAGCGCTCGCTCACATACGAGCAGTGCCAATCAGGTTTGACTCGCAGTGAAATCTGTATCACAAGACACACTAGTTAGAGTTCAAGTAAAATCAATACGAGTTATATGCTTCGAAACACTCTACGGTGATTCAAGATGCACAACAGTATTTCCGATGTCTCCGCGGCCCGCTTAATCAGCGCCAGAAAAAGAGAACCGATAGACGTCAGATAAATGACTAAAGATGGACCATGGCAATGACCCACACCCTGCAGATTGGCTGACAATAAGCGTTTACCAACGCCTGCCCGATAAAAATAAACGGCGTTTATTATCTGCGCCGTCTTATCTGAGCAAAAAAAGAAGAAAAGAACACATCGACCATGCTTGCTGTTCGCACTCATGCACATACATGATTTGTTCGCGGCTGTCTGACTGGCTATGGAATTTCGGTGACTCAGAGGTTTCTCTAAAAAAATCTCAATCTAGTCGGTCATTTGCTGCAGTCTGCATGCGGTTTTCCTATCAAAGTTTTCATCCTGATATCGCGCAATGAACTGTTAAGAAATGCTTCATTTTCGCGCAGCCTCGCGTCTTCCGAGCGAAACAGCGAAACTGTAGCGTAAACAAAAGATACCGTGCCGGACGAAGCACCTATCCTGCGCACGAAATAAACACATACACCGACAGAATGAGAAATGCACCAGGGTATGTAAACAATGCGGCATGCGTGCACGAAAAGCCAGCGCTCTTGCGCAGAAACGACCAGTTTCGCAAGCTTAACGCGGAACGTGAACAATTTTCTGTCAAGGTAAACTGCAGCACGGCTCCCGCGGCTTGACGGAGTCGCACTCGAAAGTCCTGACGAAGAAAAAAAAAAAAAAAATTTCGCTATCAGTCTGCAACACAAGAGCGCTGGGCAGGCTTCCCGTCTAAGGTTCCGTCTCAATGGTGGACGTTCTGAATTTTGTGATAACTGGTGAGGCTGCAGAGCTGTCGCGAGAATGTGCTAACACAGGCAAAAGCGAAAGGATGCGACCATGTATGAGCGATAGCACCGGTGTACGAAGACACAGTTCGTTATGAAGCGGCTAGCGTTACGGAAATTAAAACTTACGGATATCTAAGCCACAGTACTTGACTACAAGCCACTGACCGATGGTCAGCAGCAGACGACGTCCGAGGGGCCACCGACGTTTCGGAAAGGCAGCCTCGCGGGCTGCACGACTGGTTGGCGATGCTGTAGCAAGCTTAGCGCTGACGCCCGTGCCACCGGCGCCTGTCTACAAGAAGACGTTGGTGCCCACATCTCGGCCGAGCGATTGCGCGAGCGCTCGAAACAACGGCTGTTACTCAGCGCCGATGTTGTCGACGAGCTGTAACCAGTGCCGCATCGCGCAGCCCGCACGTTCAAGTTTGCCGGCTAGAGCGAAGAAAGGGCGACCGCACCGCTCTCCGGCATAAACAAACGCAGAAATAACGAGCTGTCCGACCTTGCTCGATGAATTAATGCCAAAGTGAACCTTTCGGACACGTTTAACAAAACGCCGACACTTACCGATGACTTCACCGAGCTCGTAATCCTCCTTTAGGTTGGGCCACGAACTCGACGTACAGCCCGCCTCCGCCATTTTGACAGCGAGAAGATCAGGAACGATGCTTCCCCGCCTAGCGGCCTGATCTCGAACTCGTTGAACATGGTTATTCGAGAGAGCGATGGCGGCCGACTCGCGGCGTCGGTACACACCGGGAGAGCCTTGAATCGGGATGCCGGCTTTCTCAGCCACTCGGGAAGACCCCTTCCTGCGAAGAATCAAGCGCAAAATCAGCCAGTGTCAGGTTGCGCCCTTTCGAAATGTAGAACTAACAACGAAAAAGAAGAACAATTAAAAAATCATAAAAGGAAAGGGTTGTGGCCTTCCTGCAGGTCTAATATTTATTCAACAGAGAGCCACAGTGAATAGACATCGTTAAGAGCATTGAAATGACTGCAGCGATTTCGTTAGATTGTTCTGGAATACTCATGACCCGGCCGAACAGCTTCCGTTCCGTTCTTTTTTTATCGAAAAGTGTGAATGCCCTCCGCGCGTCTGCCGACAGTCGACACTGCAGACGCACTATTTTCCATTCTGTTATCAATTCTCGCTTGCAGCAGAATTCCACCGCATTATTTTATTTATAATTTTGTCTCTTTTGACCTACTCCGCAGAAAACAAGTGGAATTCAATGCGGTTACAAGAAAACATCAGACGTTGTCGATAACGAAACTGAAAGCTGACTACTTGAAAGCATTGAAAGCACCTCTCCAGGTTGGTTGGACTTTTTGTTCACTATTACCTTATTTTCTTATCACACATATTAATCGTTGGCTTGTTTGTGGGAGTCGCTTCGTGGCGCATATTGAATTCCCTGTTCTTGTAATGAGCACACAGTTGAATTTTGCTGCATATTAGTTCTCTTCCTGTCTAGCGCTTCATGAGTGAGTTTGGGTTTGCGGCAGTTCATTGGTGCGCTGACAACTAAAAATGTTATTTTAATCCAGCATCAATTTTAGTCGATGCTCTAGCGCTGTTAATATGAACCTTCCGCGCGCCCGATCCGATATATTGTCCATATACGATTGAAAGAACGGCTCCAATATGCATGGGACAGCAACCACAGAAAAATCCGGATTTTAATTTCGACAACCTGCACCGATATCGCATAGCTGATATGGGAGTTTTTGAATGTCGCCTCCATCGAAATTCTATCGTATTTATCGCAGGCTACTCTGTATCCATCTTTATCCACATTAATACTATTTTGTGAGCTCACCCCTTTTGTAATGTCCTTCGTAGACCCTTGGGGAGTAATAAATAAATAAATAAATAAATAAATAAATAAATAAATAAATAAATAAATAAATAAATATATATATATATATATATATATATATATATATATATATATATATATATATATATATATATATATATATATATATATATAAATTGGGTTTTAGTTTTCGGTTTTTATTTTCTGAGCATGCGGCTGACTTTTTTCGGTGTTTTGCAAACACAACTTCTGGTTGTTTTTTTCGGTTAATATTATTTTCTGCTGAAGAAATATCGTTTTTTTTTTTTCGTTTTTTCGGTGAGATAAAGACATTCGTGTACAGTTAAAAGCGACTTAGTGTACATTTTGGCTCTTTTTTTCTTGCCTGTTGTTTTATGTACTTTTATTAATTGTAGAGTTGGTCATATATACAGCTAATAACCTGGAATAAAATGCTATTACCATGAGGAAAATTAGTGTCAGGACAAAACGCACATGTAAAAGATAAATTCACACGTTTGACAAAGGAGTAACTGATATTTTATCACGATCAAATTTTTGCATCAACCAAATCGCTTAAAAAACAAACGCGCTTCTGTCGGCTTGTGTCTGAGAAGTGTCATGTGGCAACAAACTGGCGGGCTTTGGTCTCCGCGATTTCCTGAATACGCTTGCGCTGCAAATTCTCTGATCGGTCCTTCGCCCCTCGAAGTGCCTGCCTTGCGGCAAGCGCCCCTTATCGAACGCTTGACATGTCTATGACTCCATGAGGGTCGGGAAACACGGCTGCCATTATTTCTCCATTCGTAAGACCATGAACAATGCCTCAAAACCCTCAACCGCTGTACTTAAACCAACGATCCCACTGTCTCACATCACGCCTCTGAATTGAGCGCTGTTATTATTTTCTCCAGTCATCGAGAGTTCGCGGTGCGCATGAAAAGGTAGTGACCTTTTTGGGTTTAAACCGAACCTTTCAAAATGTTTTCGGCGTACCTTTACCGGTGTTTTTCGAAAGGAATTCAAGCGCAAATGATTTGCAGTATGTGCGTTTTTTGTTTTTCGCTTTTCTGTCCTTTGACAGAACAGTACTCTCGATACTTATAAGATCTCAAGGAGCCACTGCCTTTTCGTAGAGAAATTTTTTAGAGTACGGCAGTCAAGCACTGAGAACAGCCGATGGCCGTAGAGCAGCCTGAGTAATGAGAAATAGCAGTTTGTACCGCCTTACAACTGCCTAACTATATATATATATATATATATATATATATATATATATATATATATGTGTGTGTGTGTGTGGGGGGGGGGGGGGTGCGTGTGTGCGTGCGTGGGTGTGTGTGTGAGTGTGTGCGTATGCGTGCGTGAATTTTCTCTCGCGCTCTGTGACATATCTTAGCCATTTGGACAGCTGTACGGGAAAGAAACGACAAGCGAAGTTCGATGACTGTTGGAAAGCCCGGTTTAACAGCGTGTCAAAACGATCACGTTACGCCCTGTTGCACCGCCAGGTTAACTTTTTTCCTGCCTAAGACAACCAGAGGTTATATAAACGGGTTTGTTGCACCGTCGCGCACGTGGCGTTATGCAAGAATAGGCGGCCGAAGAACCCAGCAGCGATAGGCTTGCCGCAGAAGGAATAAACTTGGAGACAGCAGCAGCGAAAATCGCGATCAGGAGTATAGTTGGCCGCGGTTTGCTTTGAATGGCGGACTCGCGTGCATATATTTATACGAACATTCGAATGTTGAACATCAAGAAAATATGAGGGGGCTGCGACCTCCCTCCTTCCAGTGAAAAATTTTACAGGAAACCCCACTGGCAACATTTTTTCGTAGAAGAAAATTCCAAGATATGCACGACCGGCCCTCAAAGAGTCGCCCATATATATCCACAGGTGCTCGAAAATGACACGCTACCCTGCGCGTAATCACCAGCCTTTGTGGGCTGTAGCCATGTCGTTGGAATAGTCAGAAACGCAAAACCATGAAAGCGTTCAGCGAGCGGCAAATCAACAGGAAACAGAAGAAAACTTCGCGGGAGCACAGCTTTGTAAAATGCTGTTGCAGTTCATCGCATGCCGAAACAATGAACTGCGTACGTGCTTGTCCAAGAGAGAAAAGTTCGGCTTCCCGCACGCAGTGCTCGTGCACTGTCTGCTACAAGCGACTTGATTCGCCTGTACGTCTTCAGTGCCTTGAACCGCGCGAGCATCGCCTTGGCCTCAATTGCGCGCAACTAACCCTTGTCGCGTCTGGAGTCATGACCCGGTAAGTTTTATTTACGCCAACTGTCGTCTCCGTTCTGACTGCATTGTGATTTCATTCAAATATTTTACTCAATAAATGTATACAGCCCGATATGTTGCCCGGAGCACCGCTTCTCATAGCGTTCTGAAACAGACTGACAAGTATGCGTGCCATCAATGTTTCAGTTAAGCATTAGAATTGACAAGAAGGAAGAAACTGTGCGCCTTGTGTCTACAGACTCTGGCCACCCACCACCTGAAAGTTAGGAAGAACCACCTGCCGCATTGAGAGGTGGCGAAATGAGGAGAAAGGTATTTTCTCTTTCCTCTAGCAGGGAAAGGGTGAAAGAGACGAAACACTTGGATATAACCAAAGATGTCTGAAACCGAGTAGTCGAGTATAAAGAAAATATTGAATGTGCTCGTTTTCTCATTCCCTCCTCAACAATAAAATCGATCGCCCTATTATTTTTTTTTTTTTTTTTCATCACGGCTTTTGGTACTTTTGACATCTGAGAGCAGGCTTTCGCTGCGCGCTTCATACTGAGCAGCCAAGCTACAGTTCCTATTGAGGCGTCTAAAGCTCTGTCCTCTCGGAGCAGCGTCTTCGTATGCGTTTCAGCTTCCCTTTATTGTGCCTTGTTGCCCTGTGCTCTGTGCATACTTTTCAATTTTTAACGCCGTCTATCAGTTCTTGGTGTTTTTGTCGCCACGCTTGCGATGCGGTCGGAATACCGTAAATAATGTGCCTTGACTCAAATCGCTAATTAAAGAATGATTGATTTGCTGGAGGCTGGTGGCATATCAACGGAGCGGAGTTTGTCGAAATAAGAGCATACCTGAAACTGGAGCGCCTCAACCTGCGTGTGTAGCGTGGCGCTCCCTCTATACACCTATACCGATTGAGTGCACGGAGCCCACTTACTGCTACTGTGGCGACGCATGTTCGCATTATTCGAACCTAATCGATATATACTGCCGGAAACCGAACAGGTGGAGTTACTCAACCCTCTCAAAAATGAAGCGGCTGGCAAGAGGTGCCATTCAGCACACCCAAACGATTGTGCCGAAGGGCCGGCAACGCAGTTAGACAACTTGAAGTGATCCCGGAAATATTTTTGTTATGTTTTAATCCAATAAATCCGCAGATGTGGTCATTGTAACTATTCGCGTCAAATTGAAAATCTCTGCCGGACTCTTTATTTTACAAATAATTAAAAAAATAAATTGCTCCTCGTGACCGATTAGGACGACACCTCACGGTGCATTCTTATCCGCCTCCTTCCCGTTGACGTCATCTGAGCTTTCGGTTTGCGCCTTCTCATTGGGCGCGACCTGTTTACTTTTAGTACGCGAGCTCTAGTGCCCTCCATTCGCTGAATTCAGCGATGCCTCTGTTTTGCCGTCTTTTGCCAAGAAGTCACTGGCCGCCAACTTGGACAAAGCCGTTTTTGAGATGTGAATGGAGCCTATCGGGACTCTTGAGTTCAGAGTCAGGCATGCTCTACTCCTATACATAGCTTCGGATGCAAAGAGGAAATTTATATCGATGTCGGGTGGCCTTCCGAATAATGTACGCCAACGAATATACTCGACCCAAAACAGAACAGAAGTGTACCTATTTGGCCTATAGCTATTTATGGTTGTGGGCGTGCACTTCGGGTGTGACACGAAGATTTTCCTAGTTCCAAGCGTTCGCAGCAGGCTCATGCTGCACTGAGGTGTAGCAAAAGTTGCGAAAGCTGGCCGCATTATCAGCTCTGCGCTTCAGCAGTCTCAACTGGCCATAGCTATAGTTGTGCAATGTATTATCGTCGGTAAGCAATACATGAACTTGAGGAAGTACAAAACGCGCGTCCTAAAAAAATTGTTTGAAGTGAAATTAACGCAGCTGTGTTACCTGTCTCGTGCCAATAATAATAATAGCGCCACAAAGTACAGTTTTGTATACTTTTTCTTCGTACTTATGTCTGGCCGTTTACTTGGGAGAATTTAGTGGCATATCTATATATTTCTTTTTTTCGCATCGACGCGTGTTGAGTTGAGGGAGAGAGAAGGAGCATAACTTTCGATCGACAATATATTTCGTGTCACTGAAATTAGCTGGATTGTTTTTGCATTGCGGAGGCAAACGATGAATTACCGACCGTTCGCGCTTGTTTTCTAGCCTTCGTAAATATATTTGCATGGTTCTAAGTGCGTCCTGGGAGACATACCTAATTGCAACCACCTTATCCATGACCTAACCTACGGCCTGGTGGCGCAGAGCACGTGTTTCATATACCGGAAGTCCTGGGATATTGTGATCCTGATGTGTCGTGACCAGTGCGTTCCGAAGGTGTGAACAATACAGGTTAGCTATGCTTACTGCACTGAACCGATTGTAGCACCAGTAGACCTGTAGAGGCCTGCAACACGTCAACGATAGTAGCAGCGCGAGCTCATTAGAAGTTGACACCTATTAGCTAGTCGTCTTTCAAGGGACGAAATGGCGTCTTCCATCCACTGTGGCGCGCTAAGCCTCGTCAAGTCGACGGCGCAGGTAGGCGCTCTGTGCCAAGGCGAAGCGGAGGCGGCGCCGTCCTCCTCCGCACACCCATCCGTCAACCAGGCTGCTTTTGCCGTAATTAAGCACACGCTTCTTAGGCTCATTTGCTTTTGCCTGATAGTGTATCCTCACGAAAACTCTTTTTTAACACGTATACTTACAAGCTTGCCGACATATTGGTTATCGCTACGTGCACCAGCGTGGTTTAAGGTAAAGCCATTAAATCTTTCTGAGTTCACTAACGCCGGTTCTGCCAGCAAACAGAATGGGCTGAGCGGATACATCTCTCAGTCTCTGTCCGCTGCATAAAACTACACGCAGCAGTAGCTTAAAAATAAATAAAAGAAACCGTCACAGCGATTCCACTTGTGCAAGGCCAGGCGGTTTTATATTTGTCGCATTGTGCACTTTAGTACGCCTACCCGTGTGTGTGTGTGTATATATATATATATATATATATATATATATATATATATATAATTATGGCCACCTAAAATACCTATATATGAGTATACAGTAGCACTTAATTCAATATATGCAAGGAGGAATAGTAGCTATACGCAGTTGCTATGCAGTCACCAGAAAACCTCGTGCGCGAGGCGACTCGCTCGCGCGTCGTCAGTGCGAATACCGCGCATCTATACCGCCGCCTATACCAAGCAGGCGGTATAACAATAACAATGCACGCTGCAAGCATTTCGCAACGCGCGCATGGAATCCCCGCTCAGGGTCGGTGCTTCAGAAGCAGCACTGAACATTTTTTCCGGGCTTGGCAATACTAACCGGGGACGTATAGACGCACATGCCCACACTCGCTCTTCTAAAGGGTGTCGAAACACTGAGTATAACACAAGGGCGAACACCCGCCAACGAATACTCTTCACGAAAGTTCGAGTAGTAATAGCCCTTCACATTTCCGGTATGAAGGGATATTGCGCCAAGTGATGGCCGTCGAAGTCAAGCAAGTATCGTATTATACCTAAGCGCCATAAATAAAAAGACGCTTTTACATCCACTACTCATGAACTGTCGTGCAGTTGACATAGCGGTGCAGGAGTTCGTTCAGGTGTCATACACCAAGCATGCTCCGTTTGACCCACGGAGTGGTTTGCAGCCTCCGTACGAATCCTAGCAGCTGCTCCATTCATGTATGGCCGGCCTTTCTCCGGTGCCGGTAAAGGGAGCTATGCTTACTAGCGAATGATATCTCGTCGCTACAACCTGCGCGCTGGCAGGATGTGGCCTATAGCGTAAAACAGTCTTTCTTTTTCGCTTCCGTCTGAACGCGCTGATTCCTCACTGGCCTCAAGGAGTTCGCGGACAGGCGGCACTGCGTTGGTAAAGCATTTTATGATGGTGCACGGGTGTGCACTTCGGGTGTGACAAAAAAAAAAAAACGATTTCAAATTTTCGTATATCGCTTTTTCTTTTTCTTTTTGCTCAGTTCCAAGCGTTCGCAGCAGGCTCATGCTGCACTGAGATGTAGCAAAAGTCGCGAAAGCTGGCCGTCTTATCAGTTCTGCGCTTCAGCAGTCGCAACTTCCCATAACTGTAGCTGTGCAATATAGTATCGTCGTTTAAGCAATACACAAGGAAATTCGAGGAAATTCGAAAAGCGCGTTCCAAAGAATTGTCTGAGTGAAATCAATGCTGCCTTGTCGAGGCTGTCTCGTGCCAAAAAGTGGAAGTTTGTATACTTCTCCTTCGTATTTATATCTGGCCGTTTATTTCGGAGGGTTTAGTGGTATTTCAGACCGCCAGGGTTGGTCAAAAAGGTTCAAGGTGAATTTCCGTAAATCTTCGAAGCAATTCTGTGAGCTCCGCCGATGTCTATAGAAGAGTAGGGGTAAATATCCTGCCACTGCTTCTCTCGTAATATTCATTCACCTTACCTTATCCTTTAAAAGTAACACGCGTGTCACGTTGTTGTTCCACGTCGAGAGCGAAGCTGTCCAACGCTGAGGCACACGGGACTGTGCTCTAAAAGTCAAGTTCGCTGATATTAGGGGAAATCGTCGACCTATATATATAGTCATATCTCAAACATGACTAGGCACGAAAACCCTGACCACGCGTGACTGTATACATTATTACACGACGCTGGACTGTAAATACAGATTTTCCAACAAGCCCATGGCGATGTCTCCTTTAATCTATACTTTATATACCCTCAACAATTCAAGCACTTCGCTCTTAGTCGACAAAAAAAAAAAAAAACAATAAAGAAGGGGCCGTGTCGTAGCACTGACAGTCCTAGTGGGGCGTTGCACGTTCCTGGCATAAGCTTATTGCGAAAATACCGGTACTCAGTGGAATCTCTTGCTGCCCGGAAGACAAAGCACATGATTCCGCTCGAGGCGCCTCTCCATTTCAGGCTCAGTTTTAATCAAGTCACCCCATGTTCTCTTAGTTCGTTCAAGGTATTCATTACCGATTACACGCTTTTTTACGTGGTCATGAAAACTTCGGGTCTTACCCCAGGTGTTCTCCGAAAAAATCAAAAGAAAAAAAAAACGCGTGGATGTTTTTTTTTTTTTTTTTTTTTTGCGCAGCTATAAATAAACCTTCACGCGCTTAGGCTAGCTTGCTAACAATTAACACGCATACGCCACCTCATCATTCAGCCACCCGGAGAATCACGGCATGGTCCTTCGCCACGGCATTTGTTATAAAGTTTATAGTTTTTTTCTAAATAACGTTCATTTCGGTCGCTGCTGGGATTAAGCCCACTCATAAATACTTAAATATACGGTATGGGAAGAAAAAGGTTTGGCGCGGCGTGAAGGGCTGAACAGCGAATGAGCGACAGAAGGAACAAAACTGACTTTAAAAGCAAGGAAATATATGCTCCCCTGTGAACAGCGCCTTTTTCTGGTCCGCCCTCGTGGCACAAGAAAAATACGAGTAAACTCGAAAGCACCGCGACAATCCACGTTTTCTATAGCAGAAAGCACTGTTCAAGTGACGAAAAATGGTTCTGAGTCGAAGTTACCTGAGGAGTTATTTGTTATGAGCGTGCACTCATAGCGGATGTTTCGAGCAGTAAATGGTCTTGACTACCGCTCTTGTCTAGTGGTCCGCGTTGTATTCATTGACGTCATAAATGACTGCGAAGAAGTGAGTACTCTCTGTTGTACAGAGTAGCTATGCCTAGTTACTGAGTCGGGGGTATTCTGCCGCTGATAAATAAGAGGAATTAAAGAAAATTGTGGTCACTTCGGTGCCGTTTCGGTTCAATTGGAAGACGGAATGACAATACGACGTCGAAGACAAAAATGCGTTGTTTAAGAAATAGCTAAACAATTAGAGCTCAGTTTTCAGCCAGTGCGCATGCGCAATTTCCAGGCACATATATTAAAACACACTTTCATAGATACTCCGTCTCTGTATCCGTCTAGCCCCTGAACTGACCTTTGGAAACGACTAGTGCTGGGATGAATGTGCGACGTTTACTGACACCGTTGCACTTTGCACGGTTGCCAGACCAGAAAAGAGAAAGAGCTCGCTCTCAGTTAGGCTTAAGCGCGAACATTCCTTGGCAATTTTTCGCTAATCGAGATCACTCCTTTGTTCAGCTGCATATAATTTGGTTCTTACTAGCGTTCTACGCCAGTAACTCTCTAGGTACTGACTCGTCCAGGGACTCCTCCGAGATTCTTGTCTTGAGGAACGACTTCATCCCGATGGCGTCCAATCCACTTTCGCCTTTGAAGGGAGCAGGGGCGACACACCTCTCGCAACAAAGCACGGCCACGACCAGGCATACAGACCTCAAAAGACGCACAGAAAAATAACGTCGCGTACGTCACATCCGAACCAGGAGGAACACTCTGTAGATACTGTTCACTACACAACAGGGCCCGGTGCGCACAGTACCCTGGCTGGGTCGTCACTAAGGTGTAGACACGTCTCTCTGCGGACCTGTGGAGGTCGGTACGAGAGGGATAAGCGCGAGAGGGAGACAGCTCAGCGGCGTGTCGAGTGCCTCCGGGCCTCACGCAGCGGTGAGCGCCGTTTGGCACGGGACGTGTGTCTTCTCCGCGGTGGCCGAAGAGCGGGCGACGGCAGCAGCGTCACAGAGCCTCATTGTCTCCGGCAGTTGTGCTTTGACGTAAGGAATAATTCGCAGGCTCTCTCGTTAACGGCTCCCAAGTCCCCGGTGTCTTTCGGGAATAAGGCTTTTGTCTTCTAGTCACACGGCCTAGCTGCCGGATCGACAGTCGCGCTCTCCCGTTCTCTTCGCCCGTTCCGACACTCCTTGGTTGCCGGTTCGAACCTTTTCCTTTTCTATTTTTCCTTACCGCGACCGCTGTTGTTATTGTCGTTTGTGTTTTTCTTTCTTCACATCGTGGAGTAGAGGCTCCACGCGTTTTGTTCTTTTGTTTGGGGTCGCGGCTGCGACGGAGGTGCGGTGGGTGCGCGTAAGAGCACCGCACCTCCGAAAGGCAGGCAGCGGCGAAAACACGCGGCCATCCATCAAGCCTTCCTCACCAAGCCCTCTTCCCCCTCCTCTGTGCGAATGGATGCTTTTGTTCTTCGGGCCCCATTACCTTCCCTAGGGAGCTGCAAGTTTTGTTATGAAACGGCCGAAGGGGGTGACCGAGTTGGTGAAGTCCTCGCGTTGTTCCTTCGCCTCTAGCGCGTCGTGGTTGATTGATAAAGGAGAAGTCGCCGGCGGGTGAGCTCATTTCCGTTGCCTCATTTTCTCTTGGTTCGAGTGACAAATGTGCCAAGGGCCGAAGGTCATACTGTGACAAAATTTGAGGTGCCTTCCACTCTACCACCCTTCCTTCCTTCCTTCCTTCCTTCCTTCCTTCCTTCCTTCCTTCCTTCCTTCCTTCCTTCCTTCCTTCCTTCCTTCCTTCCTTCCTTCCTTCCTTCCTTCCTTCCTTCCTTCCTTCCTTCCTTCCTTCCTTCCTTCCTTCCTTCCTTCCTTCCTTCCTTCCTTCCTTCCTTCCTTCCTTCCTTCCTTCCTTCCTTCCTTCCTTCCTTCCTTCCTTCCTTCCTTCCTTCCTTCCTTCCTTCCTTCCTTCCTTCCTTCCTTCCTTCCTTCCTTCCTTCCTTCCTTCCTTCCTTCCTTCCTTCCTTCCTTCCTTCCTTCCTTCCTTCCTTCCTTCCTTCCTTCCTTCCTTCCTTCCTTCCTTCCTTCCTTCCTTCCTTCCTTCCTTCCTTCCTTCCTTCCTTCCTTCCTTCCTTCCTTCCTTCCTTCCTTCCTTCCTTCCTTCCTTCCTTCCTTCCTTCCTTCCTTCCTTCCTTCCTTCCTTCCTTCCTTCCTTCCTTCCTTCCTTCCTTCCTTCCTTCCTTCCTTCCTTCCTTCCTTCCTTCCCCTCTGTCTCTCTTCTACATGCGTGTTAGGTACTTAAGCGCTTTGGAGAACGGCTGAACGGCTGACCAACTCCTCGATCTAGTACCATTTCACAACGATAACTAGTATTCACGCAGCCTGTAATTATTACATCGACCAGTCTGGCCGATTTATACATTGTCTTTCCTTCTTTAGGCCGGGCATGCCTCAGCAAAAAAAAAAAGAAAAAGAAAAACCGTAAGCAACAGATTACCTGCAATGGTGGGAAGAAATCATAGAGCGCATGAAAATGATCTCTGATTTTTTTTTCTTGTCTTGTAGCGGCTGTATAAGATGTAGTTTTCAGGCTCAGCGCCCTCAAAAGGCCAGTCTAAACCAACCTTACCTTCATTGATGTTCAATTTCAATGTGCCGGCATTTCAGAAAGCCAAAAAAAGAAGGTCCTTCCCAAATTGTGTAAGCTTACCACACGCTCTTCACGTAGGTACTCAGCGAGACTACCTATGTCTCCCTTGCTATCTTATCGCAATTACACTCACGGAGTAATGAATACAAGATTGGGGGACGCATATTTCTTCTGCAGCCAAGGCTGAGAAAGTATTATTTCCAAAATTCAGCCTGCGAGCTTTTTGGCTTTTGTCTTTCATGGCTTCAAGGGCCCTCGCACACGCCCGCGCTCCGCGACCACGCCGTCAGCGGCGCGTGGCCCGACCTTGGCGCGCGCGATCGGCCTTACGCGCGGACTACAAGTGCGTCTTTGTAACGCGGAAGCAACGGCGTGTAGCCACCGTTGTGTGTTCGTGTATCTCGCGGCAAGCGCGGGGTGGAAGAATGCCGGGCAACAGAGCGTGTCCGAGACCGGCATCTCGCCGCATCGGAGGCAGCGAACGTTGTCCGTTGCGTTGCGCTGATGGGCTTCCACTCGGCCTGAGTCACAGGGGGAGCGGCACGCTCCGTGCGTGTGCCTATGCTCTTGGAGACGGGCCGCCCTCTTGCTGCAAATGGCGTATTCAGCCGCGTGACAGTGAATGGGCGCGAGCCATCGCTGCATTACACTTTTTGAGAAGAGCGTACCGGAACAGTTTCTCCACTAAAGGGTGTAAAGTCCCATGCGACTTTCTCTCTCTTTCATGGAATCTTGGTACATTAGATTTGCGGGTAAAGTGTACTACGTGCCTCGTTTATGACGTATGTACAAGGTGATTTACTTCTAGCTTTAACACTGTAACTTCTTTCAAAGCACCAAATTGAGTCCGACCTGGCTATGCAATAATGCCAAGTGGCATGCCAACCGAAGCACCACCTCCAGGTCCCTCCGTACATGTATCACTTTGCTTCCATATGCGGTTGCGTCGGACGCAGTCTTGATTCTAATGCCGTGCCAGTGTTACAGCTGGAAGTGGATGACCCAGTACATTTATCGGTAATCCTGTGTTACTGATCTGCCTGGCATACTCTCTAGCGGGTGTGTCCCGTGATGGAGGTGTAACGTGTATTGTAGGAACAGCATACTGAATGAGAGTACGTTACTGTGCAGCGGGAGTTTGCCAGGAGTTTGTACCCATTAAAGGTGTGAGTGACGCTCAACCTGAGGAAGAGAAAATACGTGTTGGACTTTTGTCTTGTCCAAAACGTGAAAATGTGCGCGCATAACAAGAATTGTGTTAAATAAAGCTGTAAAAAGTTAAGGCAGTTGAACATAAGTACACTCTGGTTTGCTCACGGTGGTTAGGGATAGGAATTGGAGTTCTAAGAGTAGAAATACTCAGGTTAACGTGATGGCACGATTCAAAATGTTCAACGTTCTACTCGTACCGGCCGCAGATAACACATACGCTGAAAGGAAACAGGTGGCTGGAAGTCTGCCACGAGCAACAGCAAAAAAAAAAAAAAAAAAAAAAAAAAAAAGAAAAAAAAAAAAAAAAAACGAAAATAAAAGCACTGTGCGGTCAAATTTAATTCGGTGAGTATTTATGTGGTTTGGTGACAATGGTTAGCACCGCACACAGGCGATACGTCCGGTGATACGTCAGGCGATACGTCAGCGGTCACGTGCAACCAGTATAGTAGCGCCAAAAAGACTCCGCTAACAGCTTATAGCACAGAGAAACGAGCAAACGCTCAGCGCAGCCCAGTGCAGCAGAAGTGTAGTGTCGATCAACCACCATTTTTTTTTTTTAAGTCACGGAAAAAATAAAACACGAAAACGTAGAGAGCTGTGGTTATGGGGCATGTAAACAATGGCGGGTTTAACGGTCATTTATTTGCCTTTCAGACATTGTCTGACTGGCGCATTTTTTATTTTTTTTTGTTCGAACGATTGCAGTCAAAAAGTTAGGGAGATAAAATATTTAGGTCCCACATTAAGAGTATGGACGATTACAGCCTGTGGTTCTGTCTAATTACATAAATAATTATTAGCATACAGCCTTAATATACGACATTACATGAAAGCCTACGCGACATATCACACGTCAAACTCTGCTAAAGCCGCTGCCTTAAAACTATCGTTTAAAAAAATCTTGCGTCATTTTAAAACTCGTGGAAGAGCCGTTTTCAGAAAACGACACTATCATACGCGGTTTCTTCTTTTCGTTTTCACTGCACGAAAACAATCTTCCCGCAATTAACGCAATCATCCAGCGTCAGTCATAGCATAAAATTATGACCGCAGAAAGTACGATAAGCATCACAAAAAGGGTGCAACGACGCGTGACTAACCAAGTTACCCAATTAGCAAAAACGAATTATAGTTTCATGCCATTAACAAGCCCCATTATTTCTGAACTGTTCCCTACTCAGTGCATATACCTTCTGCAAATTGAAGAGAAAAAAAAATAATGCCATTAACCCCTAGAGCATTCGCCTTCAGCCACGCGCATGCGCAAATCATGGGGCTGCGGATAGGCTTTCAAGAAGTGGCGATGAGGTCCTTAGCTTAACACATGGTCTCGAGATCTTTTCCCTGTGACGTTGATGCCACTTTTTGCCTGATTCTCGGTGCCATCAGCTTCGGTAGCGCTGCACGTAACTTTCTTTCGCCGTCTCAAGAGTGGGTGCGGTCGGATGGGTGCACAGTCGAGCGGACCAGATCAATCAACCACTCCTGTGAGTCAGCGTATGTACACCGAAACAGAGAGATAGAGCAGGGAAGAGAGTGAGGGGGGGGGGGGGGGGGGGGGGGGGGCGCTGTATCATGGAGCTTTCGCAGTTCTACAGCCAAATCTTATGTGAAGTTAACGTCATCAGCGTTTCATGTTTAGCGCAGCTTGTCGGCATATTTGTGCGCTTCTTTCTGAAATAAACAGCGAAGACACAGCCTCCACCCTTGGACTCGACAACCGATGCCATCCTGCACAACTGATAAAACAACCGGGTAAAGCCATGTCCTGATAAGGAGGTATTATTCATCAGCCTGTTTCCTACAGGTGACTCCACAATTCATGGGCCTGCAAAAGTTCGCACCGATCTGCGAGGCACATTTTAAAATACTCCGAATAATACCACGTCTGCGAAATCAACGATCTCCACTGAGCAGACGACGACGACGGGAAACTCCGTGGTGCCACCGGGAATGTCGTCTGGGAGCGCTGGACTGGTTTTCTGACCAAGTACGTTGCGGCCTCGCATCAACCGGAATACAAAATATATTTTAAAACAAACGCCAGAGACAAGAGGGAGAAGAAAGAAGGCAACCGGCCTCCAGCACTGCAGGACGTAAAACAAAACGCGTCTGACCAGGCGTACGCTGCGCGAACCACCAAGTCGGTTAAGGTGAAGGCCGGTCGCGCGTCACAGTGCGTGGGCAATGCTTCAAGAAAAAGAGCCGGTCACGCGAGGTGGAACCGTGTTGCGCCGCGAACACCGAAGGAGTCTAACTACGTGCACAGGATCGACTGGTTTGTGAAGGGGAAAGGAGCAATGCACGGTTCGTCTTCGAAACGTGCTGTTCGGATGCAGCAACGAGTGCAGAGCTATGGGAATCACAGTCAAGGCGGATCCTTGCATGCTCCGCTGATGAGTTTGTTGCGTGCGTGCGACGTGGACTGCTGGGCAGCGACGCTGGTCGCGTTTCGTAGCCTGTATTCAGGGTAAGGAGGGGAGACGAAGACGGGAACAACGGAATGAGAGAAGGAGTGGATATGGTTATAGATGACCGGAAAAGAAGGATTGAAAGGAGAGAATTAGTGATTCGCGCGAAGAAAGTGAAAGGGCACTCAACGATGTTCTGAGACAAAAAAAAAAAAAAAGAATAAGAAGATAACTCGCGCAGAAATAAGGAAACAGCCACAACTTCGGTCCCGTTGAGCCGATTGCGATTCCATCTCGTGTTACTTTAGCGCGTACTCGGAGACGTTTACCGGTGCATACGTTAACGTAGTCTTGTATGAAGCTTTAGAAGTCACTGCGGGGAATGCGCTGGCAATAACATCAGTCATGCGTGCACCATTGCACAGACATAATAGCGTCGCAACCGTGGTGTAATTCAGTGCAAGCTCTATTCGCACGCTCTGCTTGACAACCGCGTCGTGTTGACGTGATCGCGTCAGGACAAGCGCATCGATGAATATCGTACGCGTGCATACCACACATGTCCGTCGTTGCACAGCCAATGACGGGTTACCACCCCACGCACTCGATCTGTCGTGCCCAGTTCCGGAACCGATCAAAGTGCGTCAGGTGCTCGCGACGGGACGCTGACTGTATAGCACGTGAGTGATCAGCGTGCTTGCTGTGCTTGCGTGCTATCGGGGGGTGCCGATATGCGGGGAAAAAAGTAATTTCGGATTAGACACATGAACACGTAGCTAGAAATACATATGAAGGTAAGACATGCATGATCTACTGACGCTAACGGTACAAGGCGATTTGGCCTTGAGGCGGCGCTCTACATTTATTATTTCTTTTTAGACCTGATATCCTGTAAGCCCACTGAATTTGTGTGCTTCACATTTAGTGAGACTAACAATGAACGTGGACAGGTGCGGAAAGTCAGATTAAACAGGAACAGACATATGAGTAAGAGTCCTAGAGGGAGCGGCCTTATCTGCACGAAGCATTTCTTGAACTTATTTCGCAAAAAAGAAAAAAAAAAAAGAGGAAAGGAAGTAATCAACGCTAGTGCAGATTTTCCGTACACAATTTCTCCTTCAAAAAGGTAGGTAGGTCCAAGCGCCTGATTTTCGATGCCCTTCATTCAGACCGAGCATATGCTCCTACAACCTGATAATAAAATTACTTTGTTACGAAGAAATTTAACTCAGTTGCTGATCCGGCGACCGTCAAGCCTTCAAGAAGTCATTTTCTCTAAAGCAAAGCCTTGGACACCGCCTGATCGTCGTCGTGTCATCATCATTATCACGACCATCGTAATAAGTCGGGTTACCTCTACTGCGTGGAAATTGCCATCACCGAGAACATCCAGTTGGCATTGTCCTGCAGTGCACACATAACTACTGCCCCTCTACGAGCGAGCGAATTGCCTTCCCGAATTATTTGAATTCCCTGTCTTCGTAAAGAGGCTATCGGTTCTGTGTTCTCTATGTGAGGAGCTCTACTCACGCCCCTTTCCTCCACTCGATTCTAATATGGTATCGTTAACATGCTGAGTATAAAACGGCTTATGCATACATAACTAGCCTGCAGAACCTGCGGTCAGAGTTCATCGAAGAGCTTGCAGTGCAAAGCTCCGAACAGGGAACACGGGTGCACGTGCTCCGAACTCCGAACCCCGGGCTTGCGGAAGGCACCGCGCAGCAGGCGGCCGCCGCCATCGCCGCCGCCACGACCTCGGACGGCGCATGTTTCGCGTGGCGGCCAAGCGCGGAAGAAAAAGTCGCCTTCCGCGAAGGACACAATAGGTCATTCTCGACAGGTCGCGTTTGATCGAATACGCAGTGGGCTCTATGGGCACAATGCGAGTCCCGTTGCGTATAGAGGGAAGCTGGAGGAGGGAAGGAAGAGCCGCGGCATATAGCTAGCCCTGCGTCCTTGCCTCTGTATACAGACAAAGGCGAATGAGCTGCACAGGTTGTTTGCACCGTTACAGAGGAAGTCAGAGCTTCGTCACGTGACTAGTGTCGTGTGCAAAAAGCATATGGCTTTCATTGAATGGCGGATTGCAAAGATCTGCCTTACAGTTAAGTTTACTGTCGCTGCCATGCATGGAGCCCTAGCCAGAGTTCTCATGGACATTCAGGTGGACGCATTTCGAAAGAACTTTCTAATTGTAATCTGCATGAAAGCAGGCCTTTGTAATGGTCTGGGCAGTAGCTTTAATCTCTAAAGGCTTTTAGCCACTTCCTGAATATTAGAACATGAAGGTGACGTGCGTATTTTGATTCTTCCCTGTTTCGTAAAGGCCTGAATGTTCAAGCTGTTTTTAAAGTTAGGTCCGAATAGGTCGCAGCAAAAGAACGGAGGCGGAAAAGTTGCAAAGGCCACACAGTCTGTTTTTGCATCGTAAACACAGGTGAGATGGGGATGAGTATAGCGCGCAGAGCTCGCATCATGCCCCGCTGATGCCACTGCGCAGTATACCCGTATGGTTGGAAATATGTTATTAGCTGGACTTGTTTTTTCCAAGCTTGGTTTATTAGCCCTTAGTTTAAAGGTTCAGGGCAGCGGTTATTCATTTGACATATTAAGTCGCATGAGGGTGATTAATAAATGAAGAACAAAGAATCATTACGCACGCCGCAATGCCCAATGCAGCAACCGCTAATTCTCTTGCATTTAAAAAAATTCTGTTTTTATCTGCAGCAGTTAGCAAAATCTCTCCAATTTTTCCTTCGTTATTTTATGTCCTTTTTTTTTCTACAATCACTGATGCTCGTCGTCAACAATTAGGCGTGGAGTGCAGGGGGTTTGAAAATTGTAGTCGTTGGGCATGTTCGTGTTTATTAATTTTCCACGCTCCACCATTTATTTCAAGCAGAGGCGACTTGTGAGAAACGTTGTTGTTGATGATGATGCATTTCAGTACTGCACTGACAACATTGGCCAGAAAGTGCCTTTTATGTTCACTAAAAGCTGAGGCCAGACACCCAGTTTCCAAGCGTTTCAGTCCAAAGGAACCGAGCACCAGGCCAGAGGAAGTCCGTGCCTTCTTTTGTCATCGGTATATTCCCCTCAGCTGACGGAATCGAACCGCGCATCTCCCACAAGTGATGCACGAGAAAAGCTGGCCACCATCTGTCTGAAACCTAAGGCTACAGGTTAAAAGAAAGTACTGTTGAGAACCCGCATTCAAGCTTTAGTCAATCGAAATGCAGTTCTGAGCGGAACGAAAGGAAACACAGCTATATGACGGGATTTGGATCCCGTATATGACTCCTGCAACACACGCTAGCGTAAGCAAATTTACACCCAAATTTCTGCCAGGATTATAGGTCAACATGCTTACACGAAGAACTGGAAAATAAAACAAATTTCAGGTTGGGAGGTCGCCCATGAGCCAGGAACATGCGATTACGGTCTGACAAGAGTCGCGGTGATAGTGCCGTATTTCGGCCTAGCGCAAGATGATCGTAAAGCCGCACTGTGTAGGATAAATAAGGAAGTAATTCTTCATTAGCATCTACACAATCACAGCCATAAAGCTGCAGCAAAGCTATGCAGAGTTCACAGAAACTTCGCCATTGAAGAATTCACTTTTGGTTGGCTTGGTTGGTTTATGGGGTTTAACGTCCCAAAGCAGCTTAGGCCATAGAGAGGCCGTAGTGGAGGGATCCGGAAATTTCGACCCCCTTGGGGTTCTTTAACTGTACTGACATCGGATTGCGCAAGGATGCCTTGCTTTTCGCCTCCATCGAAAAGCGGCCGGGATTCGATCCCACATCTATGGGCACAGCACCGCTGCGCCACAGCGGCACGAGAATTCACTTTTGTCTGGGAGTGTACAACCCGGGACCACAGCTAGTCCGAGGCAATTCCTGTACTAACTAAGCTAACTACAACTGACAGCAGACGATATGGCGATGCCAAATCGATCAGCAGCTGGTAATATAGGGGACTTCGATGTATTTGCTAACTAGATGCGCGCAAGAAAATACAAAAGGAGTAGCCACCCTCTTTTCATTGCATCAATGTGTTCCAGATGAAGTAAACGTTCCGGCTCTCAGAGATGTCACGCGATGAGGCTGTTTTTCTGGAGCAACGAAGGATCGATACGCGAACGCGCTGCCGATGAGGTGACGGCACGGTGGAGCTTCTCTGGGCAGTATCGGCAATTTCTTGGAATCTTTATCTGCGGCCCTCTTTAAAAGAGGAGGGGGATGAAAACCTTGTACAATAGCAGTGGTAGCAGCTATCTTTTTCTGAGGATGCTCGAAGGTGGCTCTAAGCTTCCGTTCATTGAGACATTCGCTCCTTTTCTTCGCTGCTTTCGTAGCCAGGTCTGCACACGACTTTTACGAACGTTTAGGCAAGATTATCTTTATCTGCAAAGGTTCCACTAATTTACCTGTTCATCCTTAAAGAAAAGCAATGTACACTTTATATAGCCCCCAGAGTATGAAACCCTTTCTCCAGGGCCCCAATAGTTACTGCAATCTGACTTGCCCGATAGATCAGACTTCGCTGCTTGTCTAGGTATCGCGCCCAGATTCCCTCTTTACTTTTGGCCCATTTCTAGACCGAAAATCCTCAGATGAACCGCACTGTGCCCACGCTTGCACCTGATACATCAGCTTTAGATTATAGCATTACCACACTTTTGTGCCGTTGTAGAATTCAGGTCAGTGGATGATACGCCCACAAGAAAGGGCAAAAAGCCCGGGTCGATTAATAATTACCCGCAAAATAATTATTCGATAAATAAGAATCCGCAAAAGTGGCTATTCGCAAATAGAAATAAGAACAGGGGAGTCAGAGGGAGACAAGTGGAAGAAAGTAAGCCCTCCCTCCCCTCTTCCTTTTCTCTACCACTAAACAAAAAAGAGAGATCGCCACGTACAAATGGCATTTATCCAAAGTTTTAAAATTGTTGGAGTAAGTCCCGACTCGTCTTGAACTGAGAAGTTTTCACTGACGTCCGCATGCATTTTGACGGCTTCGAGGACAAGAGATCGGGAAGATAATTCTGAAGTCCCATGAAATGCCGCACAGAATAGTGCAGATGCTTTTAGTACGCTGATAAAAGGTCACCGCGTTTCACTTCAGGCTTCAGGGGAAACAAATGAGTGAAGCGCTGTCTTCAAGGACTTTGTTTTGTATAGTACTGTTGAACAGAAAGCACATTCATATGGATAGTCGCATGATCGCATAAATGTCTCAAAGAAGTATTTTTCAGCGGAACTCGATCACAGTTATTAGTGAAGGGCGAGCGAGGAAAATGAATGTAAAAAAAAAATTTAAATAATTAACTCTCGATCCTGCACGGTCACAAATGCCTTGGCATTATGTAGTATGGTGTGCAGAAGACGTCGCACAGGATGCTTTTTGTGTTAAAATTTATTATTTCGCGTCGCTCCGAAAGCCGTGACGAGCCTAGAAATACGTATACTGTAATGTGCTACACAGTTCGAGCACATACTTGTTATCCGTCAGCACTAGTCTCGATTACTTCAAATTACCTGCCCAAAGCAGTAAGGCGCTACCACGAGAGGGCGCGATCGACAGTCGCGGAGGCGAAGTGGAATGAGGGTCATGACCAGATAAGCATGACAACTTCCCACTCTCTGGTCGTTGTAAGTCCGAAAAAAAAAAGAAAAAAAAAAAGGTCATACCAGCCACACCAAGCCTTTCCGTTCTTTTTCGCTTCTGATTGTCATTTTTTTTTAACGGGATACACTTCAGCCGCAGTACGTGTTCGAACTCGATGTGTCTTGTGCACCAAAGACCAGGGTTTGGACTCATTATGATCAGTCACTCTTTCATACCCTGTGCTCATCGCTGTATCTCTCACGCATCCTCAATCGATTCCCTCAATTGATTCCCGCCCGCCGACGGAGACGAAAATGGTCGTCTCTGAATGCTTTGCCAGACATTGTTCCGTTTCTTCGGGGCGCCGTATGAGGTCCGTATATACGTGTGTCTTTATTTGATTACCTTCCTTTCTAATTCGCACCCCTGTTATTCCCTCCTTTACATCCCCAGTTCATTTTTCCCCACTGCAGCACACTAAAAATGTTCATTTTGTTTCTGGTTTTGCTTCTTTCGAAAATACAGCTGGTCTTTAAAATGGCCCCCGCATCCTTTGGGTAACATCGTACCGTCACGCTTTGGCGTCTTTCTCTCTATCTCTCCCTCTCTCTCTTCATCTTCCACTAGCTGAGATGAGCTACGATTACCCTAGTTACTTTGTTTATCCCAGATGCACTAGTTATGTCTCAGTGGCTGGTGGGCTGGAGCGCACAAAGTTCACGTTCCTGACCCTCCCGATTGGTGGAGATAGTGACAGAGCTGACGCGCAGATAGCGGCACACATACACACAAAAGACGTGGTCTTTCACGAATGCGGCAACACTCATTCGTCATCGCATTAAGCGCGCACATTTTTCTTGTCTCGAGAACGAAAGGAGAGGAGACGCAGAGAAAAAGATGTGATGCGGGCGAAAAGAGCGCAGAGCGAAGATGAGGAGGAAAGCGAGGCGCTCCGCGAAACCCACTCGGGCGCTTTGCCAGCGTGGGATCTGACGCGAGGCATTTTGATCCGATCCTTCCCCATCGATACTGGTTCCGGGCTTTCGCTTCCCAGAAGAATGGGGAAATAGAAAACGAAGAAAAAAACTTGAAGGCCTTTGTTTATGCACCCGTCTCTTCTCCTTCGCCAGCATGTTCTTTGAGTGCGAGATGTTCGAAGCGTATATGGATAGCACGTGCCAATTTGAGAGAAGAGAGCGCGGGGGTGTAATATGGAGAAACCTGCGCACTCTATGGGATTTCCTGATCGCCCGTCGTCCAGCTTTGCTTGTTGTCTGAGTCTCTTCTCCGCTCCAGCACCTCTCTCTCTCTCTCTCTCTCTCTCTCTCTCTCTCTCTCTCTCGTAGTTGTCAGGAGAGCTAGCGTGGGAAATTGGGGGCGTGATCGAGTACACCTGAACAAGGTTGCGTGATCAAAGCATATGGCTGCAGAAGTTTCTGCAGCCTGATGCGACGACTCAGTTCGATCACGCAAATGCAACAGCAATAAGCTTTGATGCTGCAGAATATTCAAGCCAAAATTTCTCTAATCGATCACACCAGAAAGTTGGTCAACGACGCCTCAATAGGAGATAAGAACCACGAATCAGATATACAATTAAGCTGCCATGGCCATGGTTATTGCCGCAACCAATTGAAAGAAAAAAAAAAGCAATAATAAACGACTTTAAAACGGCAATACAGAGGTTTCCGAAAGGCTCTGTATGCAATACGGAATTAAATTAAGGCGAGAAAATTTAAGGCCAGTTAAACTTGTATGAATTCTAGCTTACTCCGGCAATGAGGGAAACGAAAAATCCAACCAATATGCTCGGAAATTCGTCGGCCAGGCGGTGGATGATTCGGACCTCCGACCGGTCAGAGACAATGATCTCTTACCATGAAATCACTTATCCACTAACAAAAAAGGTAGACTTAAATTTCCTCTCTCACACCCCTCGCTCGCCAAAATTGAAGGGTTCTGGAGGGAATATCAAAATGACCTTTATTAATCCATTTAGTTATTCCAAATTTGTCACGAATTCCGAGCGGACTGCGTTGTATGCGAGGCACCCATAACCCCTATTATTCATATTAATTTCGAATGCCCCGAAATCAAACCCCCTGAGCATTTGTGACTCTCGAACTCAAAGTAGTGGGAGATGGCGCTGTCCATCTTGGGCCCGGAGGCATACAAGTACATGCGACTGGCAGGGGCGAAGAGATCGCTGCAAAAATATGTCAAGTCTCGAAGGGGGCCCACCTAAACGTCTATCCAAATATTCTGTGCATACCTTCCTCATAATTTCTGATGATTAAAGTTGTTTCTACTACAACAACTACCGGCGAACCAACTTAGTGCACATAATTTTGAACGCCTTCAGCCTTATATATATATATATATATATATATTTTAGCGTAGAAGCCAGAAGATGGAAGATATTTTGCTGAAAAAGTTTGTCACGATAGCAGGAGGGGGCTGATGGCAATTCTTTCTAAAAAGACGACGCACACAGCGAGGTAGACAAGAAGCCAAGGCACCCCAAGCCTTATCTGACGTCCGCTTTTACAGTGTTTGCTTCTCGACTTCACGCCTGAAACACAAAGACAAGTACTTTACACTAGAATCACAGCTGTGATTTCGAAGCCAACGCCTCGGGCAATCTGCACTAAATAGGTCGCGCCATAAGTATATACGTGAGGATTGCTTACGTATGCATTAGCGTCACTGGGCGACAGTTGGCGGATACGTATCGCTGAAATGTCAGTTAGAGCCAAGAGTGTAATTCAAGCACGCTTCCACCCGACGTGAACGCAATAAAAAGTGCCCGCCGTAGCTGTTTTGCGTGCAGGACAGCCTAATTAGATACAAAGTATTTCGTATGGTTGTGAAGACAGCGTAGTAAACCACTTTCGCTTCAAACCTGATCGAGCACTAGCATTGCAAACAGCGCTATTTCGTGAGCTACCATCGTTGAAGGGCAGCCAGGACTCTCCTGCGGGGACGCGGCGGCGCCGTGCTCCGCTACTCTTCCTTCTTTCCTCTCTCTCTCTCTCTTTTGTCTGATCATGCCGCCACCAACATTCGTAATTGCCCACGACGAGAGAGCGCGCGGGAATGAACCGTGCAGCGTTCAGACAGAGCTGGGCCGGGCCCTTGGAAACGCGGCAGGCCTCGCCCGAGCAAGGGACCATTAGGGAGCTCCGCAGCCTCGCCCTCTTTATGCAAATGGCGCGGACCAGACGGCGCTGTCTCTGGCCTGTCGCACTAATGATGGCCGAACACCAAAGAGAGAGGGCAGAGACGTGAATACGCGGGCGGTTGTCGCTGACGGCGAAAGTGAGCAATTAAACACTCTGATGTCAACGGTGCAGGGGGTAGAGACTTAGCAGAAATCACTTGAAAAATAAATTGCTCATCCTGCCCGCCTGCAAAGGAAGCGCACTGTCCGCAGTGACTGGGCGGATTTCGCGTACAATGAGGTTTCCTGGTATCGGGAAAACTACGCTTAGTACGTGTTGGTGAGTCCGCAGTTTCACAATGGTTCCACAGCCGTTCCAAGCATCGTTTTAATCGACTTAATCGTCGATTAAGCACACCATCTATATAGGATGTGAACAATATTAAAAGGAGGCACATTTGGTTCGTGGCGATATGCGACGCATACAACTGCAGGGATGCCGTCTTGGCGGCAGTGGCAAGAGCTTGGGGCGCCAGCAGCCAGTCCTCAAATATACAATGCAACAAGGCCGCGACCTAGACAACAAACTTGGTTATCACTGTACAGAAGGCAGAGGACAGCGGCACTCCGAGTGATATGTTTTCAAAACCATGCACGCGTGTTCATTTGAACGCGAAGGTCGTAACCACAGATTGCACGCAGTTTTGGAAGGTCCGCGCGTGGTCTCTAAGAGATAGCCTTCGACAGATGTCTGCCCCAGTGCGCCCGCCATAGTGGGTCTCCTACGTCATCTTAGCGTGTGAACACGCATCCCTTTGTCTGGACTGGTACATTCGCCAGTCGAGACCAAGTCAATAGCACCACGCAACTCCTCACTCCCACAATGACATTTTTCCTCTGCTTAAGGCGTTGTCGGCCGCCCCTACAGCTCGCAGCCTTTGATTACGAGAAAACCTCCGGGACACCACAACGGCGCCACAGACGCACATTACGGCATTTACTGACCACGCACCCCTCTCCTCCGCATATGCAGCGCTTCCAACTCGTAGCAAGTGGCGGTGGTCGTCGGCTTCTCCCATTAAAGCCAACGCCTCCTCAGGACAGCGAGATGACGGCAATAATAATAACACCGTGGGAGAAAAAAAAATAAAGAAACGAGCCAAAAGCGAGTGAGGTGGGACGTCTCAACGTAAATACAGTTCTCGAGTGAAAGTCCTGCCGTCACGTCGCCGCCACTAAGGCGGAAAACATTCCTGGAAGAGGTATCGTTCTTTTCCCCCCAAAGCGCCGTCCGTCCCCTCGGCGACAGCTCTGCCTCGGAAGTTGCGTGCACTGCGGCGGAAACCGAAGCTCTTTCCTGCTTGCATCCCAGAAGGCGAGCAATTTCCGTGGTTAATTTGTGTAGCTGAGCCACAGGATGCACACAACATATTCCGACGCTTTCCTCTGATTTGTCTGTGTCGACAGCGCATGCGCGAATTGCCGACAACCACTGCTGACGAAACGTTTCCTGGGAACCCTTCTATTATGGGGATGAAAAGTTGTGCCCACGAAGTGACGAGCCTGCCCGAATAATAAACTGCGTCATAATTTCGAGCATCCGGGACTATTTGACTCCAAGTACTTCGTTATGCCTAATAATACGTGTGAAAAATTACGGATCTCACTTCTAAGCGAATGCATTTTGACAGATTTGCGCCATTATATTCGTTGATGAAGTTGATTTTTCCTACGAGTCGAATAGTATATTGCGCCATATTCAGTTCGTGGCATTTTCCGGCAATCTCCCCACGAAGTCTGCTGCGCGCAATTAGGCTGAATGGAAGAGAGAGTAGGAAACCTTGTACGACGCAGCGGAAAATTTCTTTACTTCCAAGATGATATGATAATAGCTGCTGTTTTGAGTGTCACGAGACTGTATACACTTCTCATCTCAGTTCTGCGCCAAAACACATTTACTTTCTTATGTTCCCTTGTTTTCTCTGATTTGGCATTACCCGACACGAGGTATTTAGTTGCATTTGCATGCGTGATTCCGACCAACTGGCGACAGAACTCGTGACCAACTGGCATGTATTATCTGACTGGTTTATGGGGTTTAACGTCCCAGAGCGACTAAGGTTATGAGATACGTCTTAGTTAAGGGATCCGGAAATTTCGACCACCTGAGGTTCTTTAACGTGCACTGACATCGCACAGCACACGGACGCCTTGCTTGTCGCCTCCGTCGAAAGGCGGCCGCTGCGGCCGGAATTGGATCCCACATCTTTGGGCACAGCAGCGAGTGTCCTAACCACTGCACCACAGCAGCGATGTATAGATTATCGATACACGTTACCTTTATATGTACCAGGTCTGGTCGTACCGCGCATATGGAGGTAAGGTACAAATATAAGGCACTGACAACGACCTGAACAGCGCCCTCTATGGCGACCAGGCGATGTAAATACGCCTTTGGGGCCAATCTAGCGATACCTACTTTTATCTGGTCTGATTTTGTCCCAGACCTGGACTGGTATGGCCTTGTTTTGTTGCTTTATGTGTTTGGATGTGTTTTATGTATGTATGTATATATATATATATATATATATATATATATATATATATATATATATATATATATATATATATATATATATATATATATATATATATATATATATATATATATATATATATATATATATATATACATATATATATATGACCAAGATGACAGGTCAGCCTCATGGTTGCGAAACCAGAGGTTCGCCACGTCCGTCAGATAGAATATGACGTTACTGAGCTTGTATGAGTCATCCCACTTGTTGTAGGTGCTTACTCTTTCATAGGATGACAGCCAGTCGTCGACATCTTGATCGGCCGTGCCGCTGAACAGGCAAGGGTCACGCTGGCGCACGATGCCAGCACACATGATCGTGGGTGGAACGGCCGGCTGCGTCGAAGTGTCTTGCATGGCGGTCGTAGAGGGTAGTGTACGGCTTCGCAGTTCCAGTTTGGGTGGGATCGTTTCCGGCACCTCCACCAATTGTAATAGGGCGTTTATTGACGCTCAGATGGAGAGCTGTGAGGACAGGACCTTGCAACGGCGAGCCCAGCGTACTTCTTCTTCGTCGCACAACGCACAGGTGCATGTCGATGGCGATGACTATCACAGTACAATATATATATATATACATAAAACACATCAGGGCCTAATGATAAGGCCTTTCAGATGAAGGAACTCAAGAAACGTAATGCTGCAATGGGTGCCGAAGATTGAGGCATACATAACGCCTACAACTGCGTAGTACGGTACTTGCCTCAGAGACCGGAGGTCGACCGATGCTTCTTCAGCTCCGTTATGAGTGCACTCATCACCCCCGTGAGGACAGTTCGGTCTCAACGCACAGCGAACACGGTTCCCCCGCCTAGAGTCGTAATCGCGAAGTCTCTCGCTGCCTTATACGTTAATGGAGCCCATATGTTGCCTTTTAATTGGTCGCACGCCTTCCATTCTCTTCATCATCCCTTGTGCTATTGTTGTTAAGCCTGATTACAAAAAAAAAAAAGGCGATAAAAGATCCATAATAAAAGGGGACACGAAAAACACGGCATAGCTGCTGCTGCCGGAATTAGAATTAGCTAAGCATTCCTCGGATTAAGCATAACAACCTGAAAATGAAATCGGTGCCAATAAACTAGTACATAACGTATCGACGACGCAAAGATGCACTTCTCCGTTTTCTTTATGCTGGACATCTGCGTAACTTGTCAGTTGCAGGCTAATAACGCTATATAGCTTTGCCGATTTAATTACTTTGTTCGTTTGTACTTACTACAGTTTCGTTTAGCGCGCTTTCAGAGACGAAGCGAAAGTAAACGCTGTAAAATGTCGCGACAATAAATTCAGAGTGGTTCAATCCCGCTCGAAGCAGCTATACAAATAGATCGTAATTCACGCGGAACAGTTTCTCGAAGATCAGCTCGCATTTCTTCATAACAGTGTTGACAAGCGCCATTTCGTTATGTCTGTCTTGCGTGGGTTGCTTCTCGGTCGGAGGGTACCGAAAGAGTCGCCTTTCTTGCCGGCCACAGGGCTAGGTCATGTAGAGTACCTGCCGCAGACTAAAGCGTATGGGCGAGAACGGCTCATCACTCCCAGCAGCAAGATATAGGGTGAACTAAAATCTATATAGACTCGTCCCCCTTTTGTAATGAGGAAATAGCTGGGCTTATCATCTTGGGCGTCCCACTGCTATGTCATACATATGTTTGCTGTGTTTGCTAGCTATGTTTGCTAACTTTGCCACGAGACAGATTATACGAAAGTGATTCTGGTAGGAAAATGCTGCTAGCTGGATTTTGTGTTTGCAGACTAGACTCGTTCCTACCAATTTCTAGCAACAATGAAGCTTATGTAATTATCAATCTGAGTAGAAAATATAAATACGTGCGCACGTTTAGCATATGCATGAAAGCAAGCAGGAGTGTTCTTGTGTAGCCTATCGTAGGAACACTATGTAATCAACACTATGCAAACAACATGTTGCATACACAAAGTATTTTCATTTGTAAAACGCAAAGGAATGAATAACATGATAAGATAAGCAATATTTAGCGGCAAAGTTCGAAATGGTAGCAGCATTTTTTTTTTTTTTCAACCCCAATTCGTGTCGTTAGCCTAGATGCATTTAACGTATACGAAACACCAAGCCGTGATGCTTTCTAGAGCAGAGACTAGCCCCTTTCGTTGTGTAGCGTTTTATTCTGCGCCGAGAATATACAGCATAACTCTAGCTCGCCCACAACTGGTGGCAAGGCATTGTTCTTCCGTGTTTCCACACAATTTATAACCAAGCTGCGCTAGCGGCCTAGTCACCTGTGCTTGTCGACCGGTTTTTTTTTTTCCAACTTTTTTTTTTTTTTTTTTTTTAATTCTCGCATTACCTTTCCGGCAGCTCGAACTGTAAACACGTACAGCATGCTCCGCATCACAGCTTTGTTGGTTTATCTATTAGACAAAACTCGAAAGGCAATAAATTCTTCACTTCCAGCTCCCAGCGACCAGAACCAATTATCCTATGTGACAAGCGCCACAAAGCACAGCTACAAGCGTAGCTTCGCGCTTGCGTACGTTAATCACCTGTACGTGTGGCCTACTGCGCGAAAGGCGCGAAGGAAAGAAATAGGGCGAGGTAAAATAGGGCGAAGTACTTATACACGCAGAGAACTGTACATTAAGCGCATGCAGGGTATATACCAGGTTCTTCCCCTCGTATCAGGAGCAACACATAAGTACGCCCCCATACGGGATCTCCCCAAGGTTGCGGTCTTTGCGTGCAGGTGTTGTGTGTGTATGATGACGATAAAGATAGCGCATGGAGGCGTCCGTGTGCGAATGATTCGGGAAGAACGCGAGAGTTCGCCACTAAAGCAACTTCGACCATTTAGAAATGGACAAAGAAGCGTTCTTCCCTCCACTCTTAGAGCCACAGAACTGGTGCTCTGTTTTGGCTTTCTTCGCTCACTATTGCATACCCACCGACTCCCGCCGCCCTATAGTGCCGCATAAAAAGTATAGAGAGGTTAGATCTTTTGGTATGTAGCCGTCCTGCCACTGACAACCGTTCTTTTAGGGACTGACCGCAGGGGACTAACGGTTGGTCTCCTATCGGCAAGGGGCGCAACAGTTCGGCCGCTCGGGAGCACGATTTGAAAAGGGGGGGGGGGGGGGGGGGATGCAAATTCAGCTTCATTTTCGCGTTAGTTTAGAGTTTCTGACATCCTTAAACCTACAAACGACAATGAAGGAAAGATAAACCACCATTTACGAAAATATTTTCCAGGACTTCAACGTGCATATATGTTTCGCCCAAGTGTACTATTCTTAAGGTGGCTGCACTCACGGGTGCGTTTTAAAAAGCTGAATTTTCTTTCCGAGGCTTGGCAGGGAATCGACCTAATTGTGACGGAAACAGGCGCTCTCCAAAGTAAAAAAAAAAAAAAAAAGAAAGAAGAGGTGAGTGAAGTTTCGAAGAGCTGGCGGGCTCCTTGTACACATAATGCACGGTTGATTGGACGACCGTTTTCGCATGATATATATGCATCGCAATCACGTGCGTGTATATCGAAAATCAATCCACACATCTGCACGGTTTAGGATGTGCGCTTGGTTGAAGGAAGTGGTAGTGACTTGATAACCAGTTCCAATAATCAGTGCGATAATAACACTTCCTCGATAATAGTGGCCCCAGTTACGACTGGGTTACAGGAAATTCGTCTCGCAAAAACTTCCGTACGGAGAATCCCTTGAATATAAAATTTGTTTTGTTTCTTTGATAATATGAACTAACCCCGCCCGTAAAATGGGATTTACGATCCGAAATGTCCTTTATCTTCCTTCTCAGTTTCTTTATAACTGTGCTTTTATTTGTCCGCATAAGCGTATATTCGTTGCTGACATTCAGAGTGGTTTCGACTCATGGCCTTTCTTCGCATGCGTCCAGGGTTTGACGTAATTTGCAAGTTCAGAGCTGCTTTATAGTTCGTCACTGTTATCGCACCAAAATTGTGATCCGTGGCACCTACGAGACTGATAAAACTACCCGCCTCTGACTTATCTCTGGAGAATTCACTTCCGGGGCTCTGCAGGCCCGATCCCGTAAGAGCGAAAAGTTCTAGTGATCCACTGACGACATTCGAGTGTGCACTCAGAAGTACAGCCTGATCGAGGATGATAATGATGAAAAACATTTATTTGATATATATATATATATTGTAAGCACTGTGAGCACGCAATATATATATATTGTAAGCACGTAAGCAGCGAAGGAATTAAGCCTGACCCTGAAAAAATCGCTGCTGCGCTGCACTTTCCCCGTCCAACTCGGGTCAAAGATCTCCGCAGTTTCCTCGGCTTGGCATCATACTTCCGCAGATTCATCCGCAATTTCGCCTCTATTGCCTCACCTTTACATGCGCTTCTTCACAACGACACGCCTTTCATCTGGTCTCCTGCTTGCGAAGAAGCATTTGAAACTCTGAAGCGTGCTCTGACTTCGGGTCCCGTCCTCTGCCATTTTGATGATAAAGCACCGACAATTTTGCACACCGACGCCAGTAGCCATGGCATTGGCGCTGTCCTTCTGCAACGCCAAAACACCTCTACAGAAAATGTTGTTGCCTATGCGAGCCGAACTCTGACTTCTGCGGAACAAAACTACACTATTACCGAACAAGAATGTCTCGCCGTCGTCTGGGCTGTTCAGAAGTTTCGTCCTTACCTGTACGGCCGTCACTTTACAGTCGTCACTGACCACCACGCCCTATGCTGGTTATCCACTTTGAAAAATCTGTCCGGTCGTCTCGGGCGGTGGATCCTCCGCCTTCAAGAGTACGACTTTACTGTCACTTACAAATCGGGCAAGAAGCACAAGGACGCCGACGCTCTCTCTCGTTGCCCTATTGCTTTGCCGTCGCAACCCATGTCCTCGCATTCCTCTCCTGTCCCAACGGAGTCAAGCCATTTAAACCCTACAGTTATGCAGTCTTTGAGCGCCGCCTCTATTGCTCCCATGCCAGATATACACTGCAATCTTGCTCACCACCAGAGTGCTGACCCTTACTGTCAAAAGCTGATTGATAGTCTCAGCGGTGTTCTTAGACCTCCAAATGCCCGTCTCCGTCGTCGGCTCAAAAATTTCAAGTTACAGGATGGCACATTATTTTGGCACAACTACAGCCCACTGGGCCACACATGGGTTCCCGTAATTCCTTCTTCCCTGCGTCCTCAAGTTCTACAAGCCTTTCACGACGACCCCACCGCAGGTCACCTTGGGTACCACAAAACCTACGACCGCATCAAACGTCGTTTCTTCTGGCCTGGCCTTTCAACCTCAGTATTAAAATACGTAGCGTCTTGCATCCCTTGTCAACGACGCAAGCGGTCTACGTCGCCTCCTGCCGGTCTCTTGCAACCTCTCCCATGTCCTTCCACACCTTTCGAAGTCGTCGGAATCGACTTGTATGGACCCCTGCCCTTGACTCCAGCTGGCAACCGCTGGGTCGTTACTGCCGTTGACCACCTCACCCGATACGCTGAAACCGCAGCACTTCCTTCCGGCTCCGCTTCCGAAATCGCCAACTTCTTCCTCCACACCATACTTCTTCGCCACGGCGCCCCTCGCCTCCTCCTTAGCGACCGTGGCAAGTCGTTCCTCTCCACCGTCCTCGCCGCAGTGCTTCATGCTTCAGGCACGGTGCATAAAACTACATCTCCTTACCACCCTCAGACCAATGGCCTCACAGAACGCTTTCATCGCACCCTTTCTGATATGCTATCCACCTACATTCACCCTCAGCACAACAACTGGGACTCTTTACTCCCCTTTGTAACCTTCGCCTACAACACTGCCGTTCAACGAACCACCACCTACTCTCCGTTTTTTCTTGTTTATGCCCGCCATCCTACCTTCTCCCTCGAAGCATCTTTCTTCACAGCTTCTACTCCTTCTGCCGCGCCTTCCCACGAACAGTTCGTGTCTCGTATCGCCCACTGCCGTGATCGTGCCCGCCTTCAAACTGAAGCCACTCAAGCTTCCAGGAAAAGCACGTATGATGCGACTCATCGCTCAGTGTCTTTCCGCCCTGGAGACGAAGTGCTACTCTGGACACCTACTCGCATCCCCGGCCTGTGTGAAAAGTTTCTGAGCCGTTTTATTGGCCCGTACACGGTTCTGGAACAAACTTCCCCTGTAAACTATCTCATCACACCTGCATCGCCTGTTCGCGATCGTCGGTGTCGCGGCACCGAGATTGTGCACGTGTCGCGCTTGAAACCCTTTAACCGCCGACCTTAAGATTTAATTTGCGACCAGGATGGTCGCTTTCGTTCGGGAGGGGGAATGTTGTAAGCACTGTGAGTGACCTTCATCTTCATCTCAGCGTAATCATCATCGGTCATCGGGTGTGCGAAGAAGACGAAGTGTTGCTAAGCTGTGGCTAGTCGGTAGCTGCTGCTTCGGCCTACCTGAAGTAAAAAGGTGAATTTGCTGGTGCGTTCTTCTGCCTCACAAGATATATATATATATATATATATATATATATATATATATATATATATATATATATATATATATATATAGGGGTAGGTTGGGGCTTTTTTGACCTGTCCACACTGTGTGGAAAATGTTCGAGGACTTTTCCTCGCAGTGCGGGCATTTCCCCGTGCAAGCTGGATCAAAGTATTTTAATACTGCCGGGCACAGTAAAGTTTTGGTGTAAAGGCGAACAAGAATGCGCTCCTCCGCCTTTGTGAGGCCCTTCCAGGGCTCACGATAGATTTCATGGCTGGACTGATAGAGTTGAATTATTTCTTTGAAAGCGCAGGCGGAATTGGGTTCGGAGTCTGGATCGGTGGGAGAGGAGGTTAGTACCCGGAAAGTGAGCGCACGGGCGGCGGAAGTCTAATGATGCCCATCTCAAAAGAGGCCGAGCAGATCACCTGGGCTCTTTGCGCAGGAAGCACTGTTAGGATAGAGTGGCATCCGGCACCAGACTCTGCTTGCATGTTCATTGTAATAAAAAAAAAAGAAAGAAAAAAAAACACTATGGAATTTCAATTTACAAAGGTGTTCACAGATTCTTATGTGAGTTCGTGTGTGCCAGCTAATGAAATGCTCATCTACTGCGAACAGAAATCAAATAAAACTTGACACTTCTTGAAATCATAGGCTTCCTGAATTCATTATTCTTTAGGACTGCCACCATTGTGGGCAGCAACCGTGGGCATCTAGTGGAACATTTCAGCGATCAACTTCGAGGTTAAATCAGCGTGAAAGGCACTTGCAATGTGGATATCTTCTTTTTTTTTTTTTTTTTTTTAAACTGCATGTTCAACCTCTCCTCCAACGTCTCTAAACGTCACTCTTGATTCTTCTGACAAGGCCGAAACGATTCCTATGCTTTTCCTTCCCTCTCCATCCGTATCAAGCCTATCGCTCAGACGTCCTCATTTCATTTTTTATTCATGCGAACCGTTGAGAGTGTCTGCGCGAGCTGCCTGCGTAAGCTGGCTGTTCAGACGAGTGCACTCGAAATGAGCGATTAGATTAAATCTTGCGTCACGTGAACACACTTGGCGAGCCGTCGGGCAGATCAGCTCTCAGCGAAAACTATATGGGAGCGGGCCTTCGCCTAGCGCGAGCCTCTTCGCCGTAAGAGGCCTCTGGTAAAATTTAATGGAATTTCTAGCCATGCTCTGATACGGGTCCCTCACATAGGTACTAAATCGGATGACTGCCAATGACGTGAAACTTCCCAAACAAGCCTTTACATAGTTATTTTTAATCGCCAGTGAAGATAAGATAGAGCTAGCTGGCATACTACCTGGTTGTAAACTTTTGTACTTATTGCACGTGCTTTAAAGCTGTTCTTTTGTACTCGGCGCTATAAAGGTTTGAGGTTTCTCTCTGAAGGACGCGACACCGACCGTCGATGGATATACGGGAAAATAGGAACGGCATGAAAACTGAGAGGCGCCCCAAAACACGTGCTTTCATTTCGCCCGAACACGATGCGCTTTGGTACGGCCTCGATGAGTGGGCAAAAGAAAAACTATTTTGTTTTTAATGTTTGCCGTTCAGCTTACCTCATGAACATACAGGAAATATTTGAGCGCGCCGGAGCTTGGTGTTGATGGTTCCTAAAAAAACACCAGCTGTAAATTTTCGTTTGTGAACATGCATCTTACGCGTTTTCAAATCAACACAGTTAATGTACTATTGAGAACAAATATCTTCGAGACGCCTGTTCTCGGAAAAAGAAAGTTTATTGTAGCTGTGCCTTGAGGCCCATCGCTTGGTATTTTTGTGAGCTGTTGGAGCTTGCTTGTCCATTTATACCTTGGCATGTTTCTTCAAGATTGCGTGGCAACGCTGATATTTTTTTTTATTGCGCACTTGCGTCACGCGTAAACCATTGATCGCGCTGGTACATGCCATGACGCTGGCATGCTCATTTCATTAAGCCCTATGAACGCTTCTCAATACAAAGGGGAGACTCAAAAGAGTGCATAAGCGCCCAAAAGTCTTTTGAGCGCTTCTTGAACTCTGTAATAAATTATAAACAAGTCAAAGATCTGCCACTGCTGAAAAGGGAGTCACTTAATGGAGAAGCCTTGGTAAGAGTTTTTCAGGAGTACCTCGTCCCTTTGACTTGGACAGCAGAAAAAACGTTTCAAGCAAGCACAGATCGGTAGCATTCGTTACAAGTGAAATAATAAAAAAAAAGGAACAAAGCTTAGCACAGCGCACAGCATAGAAACATGTAATGACGCCCATGGTATACAAAAGAACTGCGTCATAAGGCGAATTATGCATGAAAGCCCGAAAGCTTGGATTAAGTCATATCGCACCCCACCCCCTTTACGACTTATACAAGTATTCAATAAACTTTGCAAACTGCTTTTACAGAGTGGTCAACAGGGAGGTTATGATAGTTCTGTTTATAACATCTTTGGTTGCCGACTACAAATGCGGCGGAAGCCCTTAATATTCCCACATTGTGCAAGTTAAATGTGTTAATGATATAGTACTCGCCTTATAATCCTAATATGCTTATCGCCCGCTCTGAGAACGCTAATTAGACCACTAGACTAGAGAACTTCAGACTACAAGCCAAAAATATGGCACACGGCATACCGTCAAACTTCCTTTTTTTTTTTTCGTTTGGGTAGACTACTGATATGGTATACGCTACAGCAATATCTCTCAAAACATTTTTGTTTGTGTTTTCACCCGTTGTTTACAGATAAGTTTCAGAGAGTGGTGTTTTATATCAACACTACTAATTAATACTAATTAAGCTAATAATTAATTTAGAGCCAGTCACGTGCACAAATACTGATTTAAATATCATTACCTTCACACCGCGCCATTCGCGCGGACTGCCGCAATAACTGTTGGTAGGAAAAAGAATATCCGCGTGCATTTCACAAAGTGCACCGTATACAATAAGAGCAGCTCCATCGACAGTGAGAGGCAAATTTTCGGACGATGCACGCAGGTAAGTGGTCCCTCCCATTAGTCTGGCGTCGAAGTTTTGCGGCCGTCGAGACAGATGAGATAGCGCGCTCCTTGATGGCTACACAAAATAGGTCGATCGGAACATAATTGCCTAATTTGGATTTTTCCATACTCCGCACTGAAAATCTGGACATAGAGCACTCAAGTCTTATTTGATATGGGCACGCAGTGCGTTCAAAGCGGAATGAATGCTTATCGAGCACCTGACGCTCGCTTGTTCTTCGCTATCTATGCCTTGCAGAGACCAGAAAACGACGGCCAATTTAGAGTGGCGGAGTGTATTCATAGAGAAGGGGTAGGACGATTAATTATAAAAAGTAAAAAGTAATTACCTCTGGTCTTTCAGGGTAAGTAGCTGCTGCGCTCATGATGAAGATCGCGGCGATGATGATGGCCAAGCCAAGGGGTACTAAACTTCGACTGTACAGATTGACCCAAACCAGATGTAGGCAGTATATATATATATATATATATATATATATATATATATATATATATATATATATATATATATATATATATATATATATATATATATATATATATATATATATATATATATATATATATATATATATATAGACATTAGTCTGCCAACCAACATCCGTAAAACTCGTGCTATGGTTTTTCCAGTTGTGATGTATGGATGAGAGATTTGGACTGTGAAAAAGGCTGACCGCCTAAGAATTGACGCGTTTGAATTGTGGTGCTGGCGAAGACTCTTGAGAGTTCCTTGGACTGCCAGAAGATCAAATCAGTCGATATTGTCGGACATAAACCCTGACTGCTCATTGGAGGGTCAAATTCTAAAGTTAAAGCTCAGCTACCTTGGTCATCTGATGAGAAGAGAGGAGTCGCTGGAGAAAGATTTGATGTTGGGAAAGGTTGAGGGTCGCCGGAGAAGGGGTAGGCAGCGAACGCGATGGTTAGATGGCATCCTCGAGACACTGCAGATGAAGTTATGTGATGTTAGGGAGATAGTGAGAGACCGGAAAGCGTGGTGTGACATGATCCATAGGGTCACGAAGAGTCGGACACGACTGAACTGATATATATATATATATATATATATATATATATATATATATATATAGAGAGAGAGAGACAATATTACGGGTGACAAATTGCAGCTATTTACTACAGTAAAGGCCAACCAGCTGTCGTCGATGACACAGTAACGCGTCCTGATTTTTTTTTTTTTTTTTTTTGAACGGTGATGCAATGACAGCGTGGAGTGTGCCAGACGTGCACTGAAGGCATTATAAAAGAAACGGGCGCCTTCCTTATCCACGTTCGCTAGTGAGTGATATGCATGGTATACGGTCGTCAACGAGTTCCCCGGGGGTTTATGGCCTTTCTTTATGGCCCTACATAAATGAACGTAACATATGTCTTGTCACTTTCGCTTCCCTTGACTTCGTCCTTGCCGAAGTAACGTACGTGCTTTCGGAGATGTGCGCCTATCGGAGTATATAGCAGCGACAATCCGGAGCACTTGCGGGCTCATGTCCTTCCACTGCATCATGTATTCGTTGACACTTAGTTGGCTTTGCAGATTTTCATCTTTCTACTAGTATGTATGTACTGCGCAGGCCACTAATAATGTACTATAACACAAATGCCTAAGCAGTTTCTAAATCTGAAGCGACAGCTTGCACGTGAGGATGCATAAGGGCCCTCTTTCTGATACCGCTGTTCAGCCTTAGTAGAAAAAAATAAGAATAACTTTTCAAAAGAAATCAAAATGGGTTGCTGTGCAACGCCCATACATTCGTCCGTTTTCGTTGCATCTTTAAACCGATTTAGGCACATCTGAAAGCGAGAAAGATGAATGAGGTATTAGAAGAAAGCAGATGGAAGTAGAAAGAAATGAAGACGGCAGTTCTGTTAGACCAAATATTTAGGGAAATCCTTCAAGGTGGAGTATATTTTCAATAAGGGAGTAATTATTCATTGGCATCTACTCAAACGCAGCCATATTTCTGAGAGAGCTTAGAGCTTTCCTTTGTAGCTATATGGCTGCGAATGAGTGGACGTCAACAAGTAATTACTCCTTTATCAGTTCTGTTAGAGGGCTACACCTAGATTACCGGGAGAAATTCTAGCGTAACTGCATAGAGCATATAGTGTACTGATGAGGTCTTGCAACCTTCAATGCGCGAGTGTCACATTGGGTATAATGAAATCAAGAAATGATGATATAACACTAACCCGAAAAGCGACGTTTAAGATGGCTGAGCGACCCCCCGCGGCGGCTAATATGGCGTTCCACTCTGAGCTCGAGGTCCCACGTTCGAATCCAGGACGCGGCGGCATTTCAGCTCAAAGCTTACGTTGGCATTAGCGATTAGCTTCGAAGCCCACATGTCGAAAATGTGTCCAAACTTCGCAGTGCACCTGCGCAGAACGACGCCGTATGCTGTTCCGCTCTGCTTGGCGGATATTTATGCGCAGCTGGAATTATGGGCTTGCGACACTGAATGCTGTAGTATGAACATGCCTCGCGCAAATACGTTCGGGCCACCTTGCTGTGCGGCAGATAGGCCCTGCCCGCATGTCCGGGCTCATCCTTTCCGCGGCCGCATTCACCTGATTTCCCGAAAATGTTTATGCATGTTCTTGCGCCGGAGGCGTGCTGCTCATGGAGTACATGAACACATGACACATCACCACATCATCATGCATGTACATGTCGCAGACGCAAAGAAACGTTGACGGATGTCTGTGTAAACTAAGCATGGCGTCTTCATCTTCTTTCTGCTTCTTATTTTCTGTACTTATCTTTTCCTTCGTGATTTTTTTCTTTTTCATTTTCCCACCGTACACACAGAATATGGTGCCGTTATACGGAAGTCTCAACCTCTTCTTTCCTTCTTCGTCTTGTTCGAAATACCGCACCTCGCTCACGCATCTCTCTCCGCATTATATTCTCGATTTAACAATGACTGGCGTCTGCAACGGGGAGTCGTTTCAGCGAATACAACGCCGCAGCCGCGCGCTGCCTCAAACAAGCCACATGGGGAAATGTGCGCCTGCTCTTTTCTTGGCGGCACATGGGATAGAACACGGTACAACATATAGGCTGGGATAGAGCCGGGCTCGAAAGAGTTGCTCTGGGAGGCCAACAAACCCCATCGCTGCAGTCTGCCGGCCGCAAAGCGGCGAAGAGGCATGGGCGCTGCTCAAACTGAGGCGGGCGTTCGTCTCACAGGCCTCGCACAATGACAGGCTCGGCGCGGGGGGTGGAGGCCACTGCCCGGGAGTGCGTTGAACTCCTTCCCGCGCCAAACTCTTTACATTGGTTCGTTGTCTCAGCTCTAAAGATTTGAGGTCTGCTTCTTGTGTGCGTGCGAGTGCACTTTCTTCTTCATTTTCATTTTTTTTTTGCTGGGGGAGAAAGAAGAGATAGCATTCTTTATTATGCATATCTTTTCTCTAAAACTTAGTAGTGGTTCCAATGCACAAATTTCAGATAGCTTTGCAGCTGGTCTGAGGTGAGACAAGCCCTTAATGAACGAGGAGGTTGGCAGAGGCGATGCTGCGATTGTATGACATGGTATCCAGAGAAGCCGTGGTAGAGAATGGCATACTGTTCTGAGTATGCGCTGGAAGTATTTGGACATGAAGGGCTGGCCCAATGACCGTATAATAGACGTGCGCGCTAGCTGGAGTATAAATGATGTGTCCTTTAATATCGCGTATATAGAGACGAATGGATGAGGCAGAGAGTTTGGGATAAGGTGACGGAGTAGTCTGTTAACTTTCTCGAATGAATTGTCTTGTGTTTTGCTTGCGATATTTACCCCCTTTGTCGACGACGGGTAAGATAAGGCTAGGGGACCAACCATGGGTACCTGCTGTGACGTTTCGCGGGATTAAAATGCCAGGGTATAAATTTTCGGCGTTGCAAAGCAAGGCTGACTAACGGATGATGAGGAGTGAGAGCAAAAAATATTCTGAAAAACGTCCGGCACTCTCTCCACGACCATACCTCACCGTGCTGCCTTCCTATAGCGGTAGCAGGAAGAGTCTCCTATCTCAGCGCTACCACGATATAGGCTCATGCCGCTGGACATAACCGCTTTCTCGTCTCGGTCCTTGTATATGATGCGCCTAGTTTTATGAGTGCTAGCTGTCGATTCCTTTATATCATTTTCTGTCGTAAAGCACCAAGCGATGCTCAGCATACCATAAAAGTCCACCGTGGAAAGCGATTATATCTCTACGTTCGCCTTAGCGTGAAAGAGAAAAAGTGCAGGCAGGAATGTACGCTTAAACGTTTTTTGTCTGCCGTTATGAGATAGCATTCGCCCTTATGAGTGGTTGCGCGTTCGTGGCTACCTTGAGTGAGGAGAGAATGGTTGACATTGTTCTCTATGTTAACAAGCACTGGCAGGTCATGGCCCGGCTAATGATGATGATGATGACCTCAGACAAAATGGCACATACCCACGGCGGGGGATTGACCAGGGTGCATTGTAGATTGTAAATATATATGTTCAAGGACTGGAGTATACAGATAAATATGGATGTTTAATTAGAATTTTGAAAAAATAAAAAGGAAAAGAAAAGGTAATGAAATCCGTTTTTTAATCTACAAGGACTACTGCTTGGGTTCTCGGACATCACCGAAATAGCTCTGAAGTCTCCTTCGAGCCACCGCTCGCAGAAAACCTGCCACCAATAGGTTTCTAACACAGGTCGAAGCAAGGTCAGCTTCGCTGGTCACTGTTTTAGACCATGCGCCATTCCGGTAAACCTTTTTTTTTTTTTTTTTTCGTGCGAAGCTGCCAGTCTTTCAAGCTGCGCTTCGGGTATCGTCGTCTTCATCGCCTCCATTTCTTTTGACAAAGTTGCCATAAAGACCTTATTAGGCCTCCTTGGTTCTAATCAAAGTCTAAAGTACATGTTAAATAATTAGCTAACGTCGTAAAGCAAAGCTAAACGAAGCAAAAACTTGGCCAAACGAGTTCCAAATAATGCCTCCGCATGCATATCCATGCTTATATCCAAGTCAGTTCACCGCCTCTCTGTTCGTATAGGGCCTTTCTTGTCTTGCCTCCGCAAGTTGACCTTCAACTTGTCCTCAACACCGGAATCACCGGAGTGATTAGTACCAGCGGTTTCTAAGATTGTAATATACACAGCGCATGACTTTCAGTCTGGAAAATGCAGCTTGCTGCAAGGCCAGCCTAAGTGTAGCACCGCTATCGCTCCTTGCTTTGTCTATCTCGTTCTTGCTTCGCTTTTGCAATGCATTCCGCGACACTGCTCAGCACCGATTACAGTTACTTTATTTGTTTTCTGAGGAGTTCGCACTGGCTTCCGCCTCCTCTTAGAGCGAAAGCTCTACTTCCCTACCAATGCTGTAAAAGTCAATGAAGGTGTGAAGCCTATGGCAGGTCTGAGTTGGCAGGAGACATTATCGGACACTGATTGGTCGGCGATTTCTGTGACGTCACCTGTCGTAAAGTATGACTTCAGCGGTGACGTTCTTAGTAGTAGTTTTTTTTTTGGGCTGGGATGTGACACGCCAGGCGACGCGAACAGCGGGCTAGAAGATGGTGACAATGTAATCTACATCTACCATCTAACAAGGTAAACTAACCGAAGAGCGACAGGCAGACAAAGGGGCCTACCTTCAGCGAAAAGCTAAAGAGCGCTTGGCAACGGCTTCGTCTGCGACTGCATGCTTTGTGCATCGATTACAACAATTCGTCGTACAAGTGAATTACTACCAAGATACATCTAGCTAAACCAAGTAAAACCAGGCTGAATAAGGCTTTCGCTAGACATTTCGGCTTAACCTAGGAAAGATTATATTAACGCGAAAGCGTTACTTCGCTATGTTCACAGAATTCTGTCAACAGACCGTGTCCGCAGACCAGGTACACAAAATCGTGTCCGCAGAAGTTGCGGGTAATTGAGAAGCGGTAGAGGTTAATGAGTGGTGTCAATCGATAGAGGCTGATGTAATGTTGCTGCAGAAAAAATAATTAGGTCAATAAAGTAATTAGGTAATTAATTAGAATAAATGGTTCACAGGAAAGGTAAGGCGCTGTATCTGCCACATTTGTTCTGTGGACACCTGACCCGCGCCGTAAGGGAAGGGAGGAAGGTGGGAGTGAAAGCAGAAAGAGAGAAACGGGTGCCGTAGTGGATATGACGTCAAGAATGTGACGTTCCGCAACCAGAAGTAGAGCCGAAAAAAAAATTGCATAGGAAAAGATTGGCGCGCAATTTGAAAGTACCAAAGAGTAAAATGGCAAACAAGAAGTGAATTAAGCTACTAGAACCAACCAGAAGCAACCAACAGCAGCATACGTGCTTTCGCATAACTCCTATGTAGTTTCTGCAGTGCTCCTTATTTTTTTCATAAGGTTGTCCAGTTTCTTTGATGCTCATTCAGTAATCACGCCGGTACAGTATACCTTCAGAGCAGCTCTATCTGCAGAGACAGCCTTACTACAACAAAACGAGCTAGTATTAGATAATATAGAAAGTAAAAAAAGTAGTCTTCATAGACTTTTCAAAAGCTTTCGATAGAATAAATCACGAAATTTCGCTTAAAAGAAGTTATTCCACTATGGATGTAAAGGCCTCGCACTAGACCTAATAAAAAGCTACTTAACTGACAAGGCGTTAGCACCAATAGAGAATTATTTTCATTAAGAAAGATCCGGCATGATGCACCCCAGGGAAGTGTTTTAGGGCCGTTTCTTTTAAAACGTTTGCATAAATTATATTTTGAACTTTGATAATACAATCCGGTAAATTATTTATGCAGATGACACAAGTTTATTCTTCTCAGGAACAGATGCCAACGACCTTGTAAGGGAAGCCTGTATATCTTTGCGCAAATTACATTGGTCACTGAGAAATTCCTTAGTAATAAACTGTGTAAAATCTAAGGCTGTTCTTTTTCGTTCCAAAACAACAAGATATTATTTAAATAAAACTTTGACATTAAATGATTTTGAAATGGAATTATGTTCGGCAGTAAAAACACTAGGTGTTTTCTTCCATGAACATACGTTTTGAGATTCTCAAACCGACTACCTACGTACTAAACTCTGTAGGGTTCTAAGGATTTTAAGAAAATGTCAACAGCTACTCCCTCCACCCCAAATGCGCATGTTGTACAACTCACTATTTCAATCACAAGTTCAATATTGTCATCTAGTTTAGAATAATGGCACAAAACGCTAAATAAGTTGCAGATTTTGCGGAGGAATGTCCTGCGCGCCGTAGCAAATTTGCCAAATAATGCTCACGGTGACGTTTTATTTAAAAAATGCAAGGTTATAAAAATAGAGCTGCTCTATGAATATCAGCTTATAGCGTCATTTAATCATGAACTGAGCAAGCAAATTACCAACTTAGGTAACACTGCCAATGATATTAATCTCCTTGTTGAACAATGTAACAGTGCGTTGAAATCCTTAGAGGATTGGTCGAGAGTAAATGCAATGGAGATAAATGAAAGCAAAACGAAAGCGATTATATTCAGGCCAAAAAACAAGCTCATACCTCCGCATCAAGATATTATAATAAAGTCACGATGCATCGATTTAGTCGAGAATTTCAAATGCCTTGGTGTTACCTTTTCGGCTAATCTGTCCTGGGATAATCAAGTCAAGCATGTTCTCAGCAAAATAAGTCAAATATCTGGTGTAATAGGTCGTTTAAAATATATCCTTCCCACACGCATCAAACTTTTGCTTTATAATTCACTCTTTCAATCACACTTGAACTATTGTCAGTTAGTATGGGGAAACACAACATCCACTAATATAGAACACATCCACCTCTTACAGAAAAAGTATCTCCGACACACATATAATGCTTCTTATACTGCTTCAACATCCACTTTCTTTAAGAACTCCGGTGTAATTCCAGCTTACAATTTATATAAATATCGTTTAAGTCATATGTATAAAAAACAAAAATCCCATAGGAATGTCAACAATCTACGTAGCCTATCTCAATTACAGGACAACACTCAAAGCTACGTCACGAGACATTTTGAAAACTGGTCAGTACCCACGTCACGTTCGAATTACGGGAAACAGAGTCTTAAGTACATAATACCATCACTTTTAAATTACTATAATTCAATTCGTTTTGATCTTTTCACGGCATCCTGCAAAGACCTCCGGGAGATGTTTTCGATTTCTATGTAATATTGTCTAACCCTGCTGATGTTTTTGTTTGCTTTTGTAACAATGCGTTTCTATGTTGTTTTCATTTAAATATTAACTAATGATTACTATGTTTACATAATATTAAATATGTACCTGTATACTTGTTTTAATGAAGAGTATGTGTGCATATGTGATGCTGCCATGCTGCCGAAAGAAAAGAAGGGATTGTGAACCCGTCAAGCTGTCCATGGACAGCTTTTTTTTCTAGAATCCCCCCATCTGTATTTGATGGCAAATAAAAGATTTCGTTTCATTTCATTTTCATTTGAAGGAGAGCACTTCGTCTCGCTCCACAAGGTTTCGTGAAATCTGGCACGTACCTGTCCCCCGTACTAATTATCGCCTACAGATGCTTAATAAGTTTAACCTTACATTAGAACAACTTCTTCTATTGTCGAAGAATGGTTTGCATGCAATGTTTAGTTGAAGAAAAAGTCTGTTCCCTTTCATCCATCTTCATACCGGTTTTTTATTGCCTATCCTTGTTTCTAGTCTTCCCCATGTCTTGAACTTACATTCAATCTTTTATGTTCTTGAGCTGTTTTTGCTGTCCTGCTTGCCAACTTTAAAGGGTGGCGGGGCCAGTCCAACTGCATCGCACGCAGCTTTTTTCCCGCTTTCCACGACACATGTAGTTTTTAAATTTTCTGTACATGTGTGGTGAAATAAACTGAAACTGAAACTGACGCGCTGTCATTTTTTTTTTTTTTTCTTCGACGGGCATCGCTCAGTCCCGACCCTGCAGCGGAAAACTGCTACTGCGCCAGCTCTACCGCATCGCTCCTCCAGGAGTTCAGCTCTCCGCTGCACGCAACCCCACAGCCACGAACAAAGAATTGGGCAGGAGCGATGGTGACACAACATTTGTCATCACTGTCCTATTTGGTGTCCTTTCATCCCACTTCAACATCGTTACCTGAAAAAAAACATTGCCGCTTTGAAGGGGCACCACACCCCCTTGCACCGCCTCGTCAATATATATACGAACTTCGTATCTACAGCCTGTGGCCACTGGAAAAAGTGCCGAACGTAAGGCGCCGAAATGCTGACATTTAGAATGAAACAGCTAAACGAACGTTATGATGGGAACAAATGGACGCGTGACTCTCGCCACATCGCTCCATTAAACGCGGCGCGCTATGACTACAGGGCGTCGTCGGCAGACGCAAGCTTTCGCCTGTGAAGGCGCCTACTCCCCTCCTTCCTGGTCGCCCTGCCCGTCAAGGTTGCAGACACGCCGACGCGGCGGCGACGGCACCCGGCCTCTCTGCTGCTGGTCAATTGACCACTCCTCCCCCTCCTACCAACTTCATGACCTCCGCTGCTGCTGCTGCTGTGTGTGGCTACCGCAACACGCGACTGGGGCGTTGCGCAAGCCACCTTTTCTCCGCACGTCCTGCACGTGACACCGTCGCCCGTCATGAGTCCCATGACGCATTACGCGCGCGGGTTGGGCAAGCCCCGTGCGTAGAGCTGTGATGTGGACCAGTTGTCTAAAAGGTAGTAGCAATTCCCCCCCCCCCCCCCTCCCACACTTCTCCCCTTTCTTTCTTGTCTACTGGCATAGGTTTGTGAGCGCAGTTGCGAAAAGCTTCAGCCGCGGGCTTGTGCCTAAAGCTTCTGTTAAGACGAGCTGGTATAGGTTCTATAGAAAGGAAACATGCTGTACATCCGCAGTGGAGTTTTAACGTCGCGTCCCAAAACAGGCGACAGGCTTGCACAGGGTTCCCTTTTAGTGCAGCATATTCGACGCTGCTTTTATATCTGTAATATTTGATCTCACTGCTCATCAGAGCAGATTTCATGCGTACTCTGAGCGTAGTGACGACGAAGTATGTGGACGTTAATCTCCCCTCGCGAGCAGTGCTTGCTGCTACTCGCACATTTCTGTAAACATCTTATCTTACACACCAATGGTCATTTTGCCACTTTGCCACCATCGGTCGGCCCGGACTGTCGAATCCGTATTGATTGTAATAGGACGAGTAATTCTTTCTACCTTCGCCTTGGTTACCTTCACGGCCACCATGCGCGAGCATCTGAAGCACCAACGCAGTGGCAACTGCGTGCACTGCATGGCTTCCTATGGCAGCAGCAGTCGAAACAACGAGTTTACTGAGCACTGTATTATAGGCATCGTACGAAACCATCTCGCAGTCCCGCAGAGTAGAGGTAAACTGCAGCTGTACTGTCTGTTTTGTTACCAATATGCGGACGAGCAAAAAATAATACAATCTACTTTTTTTTTTTTTCGCTAAGCGGCGCCCTTGGTGAAGTTTTTTGTTTGTTCTTTTTTGTCGGTGTACTCGTTTTAATCCTTCCAAACGCAGGTGGGCTGTTTTAACTCCGTTACGAGGTGGGAACACAGAATGAGAAGCCGGTGGAGAGTGGGAGAGGGGGATACTTTTAAAATGCAATGCGCGTGGGTCGATCGACATTCTTTTGTAACCGCGTGCTCTTTACTACATTTTCCTTGTTCCTTATAAATTTAACGTATTTAAGGAAACGCACGTTGCCGCACACGCTACAGGGATTGAACTCCGGACGTTGCTCAAAATGTGACCCTTTTGACCCCAACTGACCCCAACCCAGAACGCTTTCGTGCTCACGTGGCGGCCAGTGCGCGGCTCATACAACGTGTACTGCGACAAAAAAAAAAAAAAAAAAAAAAAAAAAAAAAAAAAGAGAAACGGACGCCGACAGTGGCGCACGGAGTTATTTCTTTCTCCTTTTTAGAACTTCCGTTTTTTAAGTTATACGAGTCCGGAGTACCCGGGTTCGAACCCGACCTCGGCGGCTGCGTTTCGATGGAGGCGAAACGGAGTGGCGTCCGTGTGCTGTGCGATGTCAGTGCACGTTAAAGAACCCCAGGTGGTCGAAATTTCCGGAGTCCTCCACTACGGCGTCTCTCATAGCCTTAGTCGCTTTGGGACGTTAAACCCCACAAACCAACCAACCAACCTCTTTCCTGACCTCGTAAAACAAAGTTCCTCTCTCTCTCTCTCTCTATTTCTCCACAAAGAACCGAGTTCGGGAGCGTGTACCCGGGTTCGATCCCGACCTCGGCGGCTGCGTTTCAATGGAGGCGAAATGAAGAGGCGTCCGTGTGCTGTGCGATGTCAGCGCACGTTAAAGATCCCCAGGTGGTCGAAATTACTCCATAGCCCTCCACTACGGCTCCTCTTTCTTTCCACTTTCACTCCCACCTTCCTCCCTTCCCTTATGGTGTGGTTGAGGTGTCCACAGAAACCACGTGAGACAGTTACCGCGCCTTTCCCTTCCTATAAATAAATCAGTCTAAATCGGGCGCGTGCTGTCGGGACCAAAAGTGCAACTCGAGGTGCAATTAGGCTTCACCGCCCCGATACTTCGCACCGCCTATATCGCAGGGACAGGCATGGAAGTGACCGCTTTTGTCAACGCCCACGACACTTTGCACACTTTGATGTACGTGGCGCTCCCACCTGTCTAAAACGCCGGAAGATGTCGGAAGATCAGCAAGCCACGTGGCAGTGCGTGTCTACATCACTTTTGCTGCCGAAAGTGCACGCAGGACGAATAATAATAATAATAATAATAATAATAATAATAATGATAATAATAATAATAATAATAATGATAATAATAATAATAATAATAATAATAATAATAATAATAATAATAATAATAATAATAATAATAATAATAATAATTAATAATAATAATAATAGCCTTTATTGAGGACCCAGGAATCAGCACAGCAAAACGGGCCCATCTAAGCCAAGAATGGCTTGTGTGACGTGGCCCGGCACATCGGATAGGCGATGTGGATACGATATACCGACGCAATTGAAATACCGACGAAGAAAAGAAACCAAAATGATTTGAAAACAGGTTGCACATAAATGCAACCTAAAAATGCAACATAAAAGCAAGGAGCGGTTACAGCAAGAACGTTGGACATGTACTTACATACGTGGAAAACATGGAATTAACAAAATGATGCAGCTTCAATTCAGACTGCGAATCAGCAGAAAAATATTCATCTGGCGAATTGTTAAACACATGTGGGACACACACGCAGCGTCTTGCTGCTCCATATCTAGTCGTGAAACGCGAAACAACTAAACGCAGTTCTTTGCGAAGCAGGCGTGAGCTGACGTGCGGTGTTCGATGAAATCATCGGTCCAGAAATGTCGCAGCCCAACTCCCCGTGCAGGTATTGATATTATTGGCTCCCGCTGTATCCATGGACGATTTGCTGCGTTATCCTCTCTTCCTCACCATTCATTCTCTTACCTCCGCATGGGCCTTTTCGTTGACCAAACGGCCTAAGATCGCTCAGTGGTGGTCCTTTCGTGAAAAGATTTGCAGTGCTTGTTATTGCCTGCGTTTCTGTTCATACCGCAAATCGATCATTTTTGAGAACGGAAAACAGGGGCCCACTGCAACATTCACCTTCTATATACGTACGACAATTTCATCGCTTTCCATTGCCAGCCAGTAACGAAACTAACGCCATTATTGTTATTTTGTGGTAAAAAGAAATACTCCCGAATCTTTCTTTTACAGCATAAGCGGGAGAACATACGCTCGTGCGTTTCAACATTTGCGGAGCTTTTCGTTGCTGAGCTAGACACAACAAAGGATAGAGATAAAAGCAAGTTCAGTAACAGTAGCGCAAGCTGAATGTGTTGCTGACGTATACCCGTGATTTGCAACCAGGGTATACGTGACAAAACAAACCGGTCGGCTCGAATGGGAAGTCCTGACACAGATTCACGCAAGCCCGCAAAAGCTCTGTGATGCGCGGTTCCCGATTTCCGCTCGCTTTCACGAGCATCCAACATGCAAACGGAGCAAAATAACGCGTGTGCGAGATGCAGCGTTCCCGAAGTAAACAACGTAACGAAAGTTAGACAAAATCCTTTTATCGTAATCGGTCTGGCCTTCAGCGGCGCCACGTCCTTCTAACCACCGCTAACCGACCAGCGCCGCTCAAAACGGGCAGCAATGTTAACAGCGGTCAACAAGCCCAGGCCGACCCAGATCACGTGTTCGTCGCCGTTAACGCACATTTGCTGGTCTGAACGCGGCAAGATCTCTCCGATCAGCCGGCGCCATCTGGTTGCAAGTGGGGTGTGACGGAAGGAGGGGAAAGGGGCGATTAGAGCTGCCATCAAGAGGCTTGTTTTGAAAAGCCGGGCCGGCATGAATGCGGACAGAGAAAATTGGCTGCCTAAATCAACAGAACGTGTGCCATAGATCATTCCTTGCGCTGGAGAGCAATAAAATATAGTTACTACAAAAATATACGCAGCCATTACGAGTAGTAGTACTTGCTAATTAGCATTCGCCGAGACGCAGGCATGCGGCTATAAAGGAAAGCTAAGCAGCCTGCACGGAAATTTTGTCAATGAAGAAAAAATGCGTTCTGGTCCGGGGTTCGAACTCAGGACCACCTCCTCACTGGGGCATATAGGGCGAAGAGAATGGATGAATACGAGTAACTCGGTGGGAAAGGTGTTGGTCCCTAAAATATTTATTTGACCGATGCTCGCTGAGCGCATCTCTGCGAAATCATGCGGTCTACTTTGAAGTGCAAAAACGCGCAAGTCTGCAACGGAGAGGGAATTCATGGTCACACTCATGGTTACATGATACTCTTCAGTCAGCGTATTTGCTGTTCGTACTATAATTTCCGCCCTCTAGCAGATATGTTAGTTATGCTGTACTACCACCATTGTAATCAAATTCGTTATTCGAAGATTTAGTCGAGCATGTTGTAATATGCGTTAAAATTTGTATAAACGCAGTAATGAGTCATGTAATATTTGCTGTGGTCGGGGTCTTTCAGCCTGGTTTTAGAAGAAACGTCCATGCAAATAAATAAATAAATAAATAAATAAATAAATAAATAAATAAATAAATAAATAAATAAATAAATAAATAAATAAATAAATAAATAAATAAATAAAGGCCCCGGAAAAATGCCACCAGAGAAAACACCTCCGGAAAAAATGTGCCCATTCGCTAAGTAGAAAAAAAAAAAAAATGGCCCCCAATGGGTGCCATCAGACGTCACCGTAACATGGTGGAAGGAAATATAATGGTCAACGCGGCTAATTACCGGACTAATTTCCACCGAACAGCCTGCGTGGTTTATCGCAGTCGTTGTGTGCGACTGAAATGGCGACCACGAAGGCTATCAAGGCCGTCTTTAGAGATTTTACTGTATATGCATTCTTCCTTTTCTGCCAAAACATCTGGCGAAACGTTGAAGAGATGAAGAGTTCAGTTTGAAAAATGGATTCATTATCTCGGTGTATACAGCGCAACCACTACTCCCGTAAACACAATGATAATCAGTGATATGATAATAATGTGATAATCAATGATAATCTTTGCGTGAACACAATGATAATCACAATCCAGAACTTTGCCTGCTTCCGCGCAATGACTGAGGAATGACCAAGCATCACAAAGCACCTTTCTTGCTCTTGATTACTTAATTTCTTAAGTACTTAATTTACTGAGGCACGCGCGTCTGCACCCTGTGCAGTGTGGATCCGCCAAATCGAGACACACTTCCACCGTGGTGAGATATAGCCCCGAGGTAGGTATTGCCAGGATAGAGAGGCAAATCGAAATTTTCCTTTGTTACCACTCCTGCGGTGGTCACTGAGGCAACCGATGGCATAGGTGTATAAACACATCAGCCATCACTCCGGCGTTTGGTGTCGCAATTATAAGAGCTGTCACTGACTATCAGCCACGCCCGCAGATAGCGGCGTTACCATGGATCCGTAACAGAAGCCTTGCTTGCTGGGGCAGATACAGCACACGCACAGACGTCCACGTGTCGCAGAAAGACGAAACATAAAAACTCGCTGATTTCGGCGCATGACGCTTAAGCAATATCTGTTCTGACAAGAAACGCATGGGCTGCAGGATCGACTTCGCCCTCTGCTGCTTTCAGCACTTCCAAAGGGCGTATGCGGCACACGCACAAATAAGTAAAGGAAAACGTGTAAGACCTTGCAGATGTGTTACCATTCCATTTATATTGCTTGTAGCTCACCCTGAAAACCGTGCGGAATATTTCTTTAGGGACCTGTACGTGAGCGCGACCAACTTACATCGCTAATCAATCATCTTCGAACAGGTCGTGCCAACCAAGACGAATCACCCCTTCCGTGTCCGGAGAGTCTCAATACCGCACATTAATAACCGAATTCTTCCTCGTGAGTTGGAGCACAGTTTTCGCTCATAAAGTATCGGAGCGAGTCAGACTAATGCATGTTCTTGTGGCAGAATGTCAGGATTTCAGGGCTAGAACGCTATTTCCGTTATTCTGCGGGTAGTGCGAATTTATTACTCCCCTCACTCAAATGCTTACGGTCAGCGGCTCGCGAAGCTATTGCATGCTTGTGAATCGGCACTAGAGACTGCGGAATCGGATTAGGGAACCCCAAGAACAGGTTGCGTCAATTCTAATCAAAATGCGTCCTCGTGAACGTGTCCTAATAAATATTCGAACTGTGTCTGCCACAAAAAAAGCATGGCTAAACTCACGGCCAGAAAGAGCACACTGAAAGTTTCAAGGAAGCTGCAAGCTTGTACTACTTACTCACAAAGCAAATACTCGAGAAAATTTACTGGGGAAGATTCAGCTTAACTGCGATTTTCTCAGTGTGCAGACGTAAACGACGGCAGTGCGTAGCGCATCGAAACAGAAGAAAAAATGCTGTAAACATTCAGATCCCGCAGGCAGACTGTTGCCATTGCGGTAGTGATTGTAGACTTGAGCGCCTATACATCACCGTGCTGCAAACCGCCATCCTGAACGGCCATTTGAAGCAATACATTTTCCTTGCTTTACAGGCCTACAATCACCACTAAAAGGTTGGTAAGGAGCTTACCGCGTGTTGTAAGGAGTTCAAGTCCCTACTCGCACGCAGAATTATCATCTAAATTTATTGACGAAAACTAAACGAAAATTCCAGACTCAGTCCGCACCCGCAAGCTGAAGCAACCATAACGCTGACACAACTTTAAATAGGGAATAGTGTAAAGATATTGAAGACAGTACGCAAGAGAATGTTGTTCTTAAAATACAAAAGAAGGCGGCAGTAAATAAAGCCAAGGGAAGAAATGAGGCAAGACAGAAAAAAGATCCCCAAATGAGCTAAGACGGGCAGAGCAAATGTTACGAGCGTGGTAGCCCGAGACGAGTTTGCTCTCTAACGAGACTGCGTGACTGGGCGCCCAGCAGCGGCAATGGCGGCGTCGATGGATTCATTCACCGCGCACATTAAACATACACGATTGCACCTCCTTTGCCTACCTCGCCGCAGCCGAGGGCAGGATTTCCCGTGCGCCACACCATGACGACGATGCACGGCCGATGTCCGCTCGCGCTACCGACCGCGCGTGACGACGACCGCGTGTATTCGGTCTTCGACTCTCCTCCAGTTCGGGTCACTGGCCGCCGCCGTTGCGCGACCATCTCACGTGCGTGCCGCACCGCTTCACATGACTTATAAATGGTGATGACACGAACGGTATGCTACGTTACGGTATCGCCGTAGTGGGGGTGTCCGGATGAATTTCCACCTCTCGTACATCGCGCAGCGCAAGAGCATCTTGTGAACTACGTTTGTTCATGACCACCGCAGCGTCTGACGTGAGACTTATGCGCATTTCGCCTATTCGCATATGGGGTCAGCACGACGGGAGTTCGACCGCACTACGTTGGAATTCGTAACAGAACGTTAAAACTACCGTTGCGAGTCTGAAAAGGACTTTATCAGACGTCTGACCCTGATGCGTATAGCGATGCACTGGCAGCGGTGCCTGTGCATTATGGCTCAGGTCTTGACAAAAAACATTGTCTAAAGGCACCAGGTAGAGCGAGACTTTCAGGTTGGGACATATGTATACGATGCCGACAGTGAGGCCGTTTGCACCCAATGTTGTAGTAGTACAACTAGGGAAAAAAAGAATCGAAGACGGTCGCTCGGCGAACTCCATTCATCACGAATGCGAAGTTTTGGCGTTCCCTGCTTGCAGCACTCAGTGACTGCGTGTCCAGCCCATGCGCAGACCATTGCGCTCCTTCAGAAAGCAGATTTTCAATACTGGAATTCAAACTTCCTGAAGTTCGAATGCAGATCTCAACGACGAAGCTCGCCGAATGCATTTGGTGAAATTTCCCGGCTTCTTAGCAGGGGAGCTGCCGAATATGCACCGCAGCCTATTTCCTTTAATCTCATAGCGCTCGATAATCCGCGCACAGAACACGTGGCCTAGCAATGTGGTTCGGAAGATATTCGCGCACGCCTTACGGGATAGGTTTAGTTAGGTTAGGAAAAGAAAAAAACGGGGAAGCTAGACTTTTCCATTGGCCAGTTCTCTATCTGCAACCTCGGTAGTTGTGGTGTGCGTGATCATGCGAAACCGCGCACAGGCGTCTTACAGACTTGACTAATGTGACCGTACGAGAGATATTGACAACCATAGGCAAAAATCGCCAATCGGGAAGTTTTATAAAAGAAAAAGTCAGGTAAATGATTGTTATGCAAATGAAAACTGCACCGGGACTGCCAAGACGAGCGCATGGCTTATCGTGGACGGCTACAGGTCAGTTTAATTAAGCGGCCTTCGCATTCACCTTTTTTTTTTTTTTCCCAAGTAACTATATCTGCACATGCACTTGGCTTAAAGCACTGCTAATAAGGTGTTCTTCACAGCCCAGCCTTTCATGACACCCGCACCCAAATATGTAGCTAGCTTTCACGGTTCGCTGCCACTAATTTGCATGAACAAATACGTGCTCGAGAGCTGCTGGGCACATGAAGCAGTAGTGGCTTGCGAAGCCTCGGCTGTAATAGCTCTCGAATGAATTTTTACATTCTCTCACTCAATAAAGAACACTCCAATAAATACAATTTCATTTTTCATGCTTCTATTACACTGCACAGATTAAAATTTTCATTTCGTACAAGGAATGGAGGAAACGAGCACGCTACTTGAAGCCATCCAGCGTTGGCAACGACGGAATTTCTTCATGGCACAAGATGAGATATGCAGGAGATAGAACAAGACTGGATTTCTAGCGTAACTCACTGACTGCGCTAGTCAACATTATATCTACGTTGAAAAAAAAAAAAAAAAAAAAAAGAACTAGAAAAATATTCAGTAAGAACGCACAATTCTCAGAGGAATGCATTCTCCCAGAATGAAGAAAGACTGAATGGAGCGCAGCCAAAATCAAAATGCACATATATAAGAAGGTATTTACCCCACCCTTCCCTTCTTGCAGAAATGTAGGGTTAATTGTTTTACATCAATTTACTTTGACTGCCATAATTTTGTTGGAGGTCATGGGCAACGCAATAAATAAAGACAGGGACCTGCAGCATAAATGTAAGGGGAATAATAGTAAAAATACCTTACTCATAGAAGTGATAGTCTTCCTACTAAGGTCTAAGTTTTCTTTTTTTTTAACAAACTTAGAACTTAGTTGATTGGATTCGTCGCTGTATAATAGTCGGATAAACTTAAGACATTTGTTGGTTGGATTAGCATTCCTCGCTGAGTCACTGCATGATAGTTTTGCCTTTTCCTATATTTTAGGTTAATGAGGAATTTCGATCGCACGTCAAATACAACAAACTTCGCGAGCTCGATATACGTGGGAATCCGCTGTTGAACGAGGCAGAACAGCGCAGGCAGTGACGATAGAGATACGACGGCTGGCTATCTCTGGAATGAATGGATCGCGTACGTCGAGATTAAATCAACGCCGCCACAAGTGTTTACAGCATGTTTGCGGCTGGCCAGCACGACTGGGTCAAATGTGTTCGTTTCCGTCACCTGGAAGCGGTCGCTAATATTTCATACAGCGCGCTGTTCTCTGACAAATAAACGACCCATTTTATGAGCCGAAATAGTGCAGGGTTAAGTGCTTGATTAACAACTTTTGTTGCCAACGAAGGTAATGCGCGAAGCGTGTGGGCGCCCTATTCAAGCGGTCCATTGATGTCAGCTATCCTGTGGGCTCCCATGGCCAGCTTGTGCTGTTGCATGATCTGAATCGCTTCTCACAACGCTTCCTAGACAGATTTTACGCGATAACATAATGTTCCAGGGCTGCAGAAGAGCCGGCATCACCGTCGTTGGGGAATAGTTGCAGTGAATAAAAAAAAATATGATTGGTCGACAGGGCCGTGATTCCACACCATATGGATTTGCGCGGGAATTTCAAACGCCACTCAACGCTAACGTCAAACGTGACGTTGCGCGTGGAATGAAAGTGTTGAAAGTACGACATGTAATGGATTGTCTCCAACGATTTAGCTATCTGGAGCAATTGATTTCGCTTAAAGAAAAAAAAAATTGGGGCTCGAGCCCAAATTTTTGGGGGCGGTTTCATACGGGATATGAATCCACGACCCTCGGGTTCGGAGACAAACACGCTACCGGCACTCTATAAACTGCGTAAGTGGCGCACGCTCGTGTTCTCTCATTTGTGGCCAGTGTATAGGCATCAATTAAGAACGCTGCAAGGTCAACCACACCAACGCGTGGTAAACATAACCACCTGTTTTTATATCAAATCATCCTAGCGGATGATTTCCAGCGTGCGTAGGTGTTAATATAATGCTCTGCATGGGACTGCTACCTCTGTATAAACTCTAGTGAGCGTAGATTTAACCGCTACCTTAGATTGTCTAGCGGGCGCAGACCTATGAGGAGCATCCAACGGACGAAATATTACTCATTTACTAAATTCGATCAAAGTTTCATTAAAGCGCCGAAGCTTTTCTCGCTCCCTAAATTCACACTATTTCGCTCATTTCGAAGCAGTGGTCCCACGGCAGACATACCATTACAGCTCCATCAGCGCAATGAACCGTAAAGACGTTAAGCGCGATTTCCCTCAGCACGTGTGAGGTTCGCAGCAGAAAACATGCCGTTCTTCAACGTCATCGTACCTTCCTTTCTTCCGTTGTCTGATCATGTTATCCATGACTTCGTTTAGGTTACCCTCGTTTTGCAGTAACTGTGTGTTCCCCATCTCCCCCTGATCAGCAGAGGTAAGGCTCGCTTACCGAGGGCCAGCGTCGCTATAAGGTTAATCGAATCAACTGGCGCCTTTTTTTCTGCTAACGCTTTTCAGCCAGCGATGAAAGAGTCACCTCAGCCTTCACAAGGGTCTCGTTGTTTGCCCGCTGTGGCCTGGCACAATCGGAACCACTCAAAAGCAGCAAGGCCCGCGCGTGATGAAGCGTGGAAGCACGCGAGCATATTTGTCATTTCTAGGGCGCGCCCGGGAGGAGAAGGAATCCGAATAAGCGGGGCAAGGGCTGCCCCACAAGGACGGGATGCAAATTGGGCGTCAAAGGCTTCGCTGCGGCCTTTGCCATGTTGCCACTTTGGGCGCTGCCACTTGGTCGCGCGTCCTCGTCGTCATGGGGTCACGGACGTCGCGTGCGCCGGCGTTTGTGAGGGGCAAACGAGCGGCCGCGCCACGTGCCAAAAAACAACAGTTTCTACCACGCCACATCCGCACGCCGTACCGCGCTCAGCGCTGAGAGCGAGGGATCGTTGTTAATCGAGCACTTGGAACGAGAGGATGACGTCCGTTAAATTCGTGTGTGGATTCCCGAAAACGCTGCGGTAAGAGAGAGAGAGAGACGATATGGCACGTAGTCTGTAAATGAGAGAGGAAACAGAGGAGCAACGAATGAAAACCATGCTTTGGCGAGTCGTTCTGCCTGACGATAAAGAAGCAAGGCCATAAGGAGCTCAGAAGGCCTGTGTGGCCTCCCTTTATTCCTTACCATGCCCTGTAGTCTTCCAAACTTTATTCGTCCTTCTACAAGGTATACCAGAGAATTTAACGTGTGAGGCCCTGTCGTAATGGCATTCATTGCTTAGATTTGCTGCTTCCTCTGCGCCCTTGCCCAAGCAAGCGTGCTTCCTTCGCACTTGAGAGGTGGTTTCGTGTCTTCAGAGCTCGACCAGCCACGCTCTCGCAGCAAGGGAGAAGAATGAGACCTTGTTACACCAGGGTGCAGCTAATAACCCAGAAAGGATAATAGGAAGACCCTTTGTTCATACGCTGTCTTAGCTAAGAATTTTACAACACTGTAACTTCCGAATATAACAAGGCTACGTAGTTCTAATAGGGAGTTTTGTTCTGCCGTATTTAGGGCACATCGATATATCAGTGCATATAAGTATACCTGTGCACTCCCAGTCAGGTGAATTGTCCTGGGTGCAGCTTCGCTACCAAAGCAGTGATTCAGTGCTTACAGAAAGGGCGCCTAATGTTGTTGGCCAGATCGACCGCGGAATATAGCTGCCAAAACTCCCGAATAGAACAAGGCTACGTAGTTCTATTAGGGAGTTTTGGCAGCTATATTCCGCGGTCGCTCTGGCCAACAACGTGCAGGCACTGAATCATTGCTTTGATATCGAAGCTGCACCCAGGACAATTCATCTGACTGGGTACAGAGGTATACCTATAAACACTGATATCTCGATGTGCCCTAAATAGGGCAGAATTAACAGTTACTCGCAATGTGGGTCGTTATAGTACAGTTATTTTGTTTTGATACATACATGCTTAACAATAGCACACTGAACATCAGCTCAATGCGCTGTTAACTGCCTCGACTGACCACTCAAGGACCGTGGATATGCTGACTTGTGCAATTACAACGAGACCGAAGTGCGTCTAACAGCCTTGAATATATCACAAGATACGAGTAGAGCCAGGCATGACTTCAATTGTAAAAGGTTTTAAAACGAAAGCAGGAAATGAAAAACCAGAGGTTAGGAGTATCGTTTCCGTCTCGCTTCAATCGGAATCGCAGTCTCCTTTGTTAGAAAAGAAGGGACAGGAGAAGCCGCGGTACTCCGTGTTTCGATACACTCGTACTTTATGGGACAGAGTCACGAGACGCATGATAAAAAAGAAAAAAAGGTCGGTTAAGTGAATAGACAGATAGTGTTGCTGACCTGTCGGTGAGAACCCACTGGGCCGTAGGAGGCTCGAGTAGCGTCTTGGCCATCACCATTCCGCACGTTGAATTCCACGAGGAGCGTCGTCCTAACTTTCAGTCCGGCGGCTCCACACCCGTGCGCGGCAGAGGGCAGAATGTCCTTCCAGTACACTCGCCCTGGTAAACGTGATCGGTGCACAGAGTTTTCGGCCACTAAACAAGCGCGGACTCTATGCAGTGAGAGCAGAGTCAGTATAGCGCAGGATTAACGGACGCCTGCTACTGTGTGGCACTGCTCGAGTAAACTTCCCTATTTGAGACGTGTCGTACTCACGCACGCGCCGAGAAGACACCGAGGCGCCGACTCCGCACGGCGCGTCCTATATACACCTTTCTTCTGTTCCCTTTCCACCGAGGTTACATTGCTGAGCTCAGGCCCTTCCGTAGACCGACACGCGGTGTCCTCTGTTGATCTTTTCTCTGTTTTCTTTCTTTCTTTCTCTTTCCTGTTCAGACCCGACTGTAACGGTGGAAGGAGGGGGGGGGGGGGGGGGGGTGTAGAAGCGCTGGGGAATGCGTTGCATTCGCAGCCGCAATCAGCAGCGTTCAAGCGTGGACGGAGCGTGGAGCTATATCTTCCTCGCGAACACCTACTGCCTCACAAAAAGATGTCGTTACACGTCTTGTCGAGCAACGCTGATTGCCCGCCTCCAATCGAAAGAGGGTGACGTTATCTCGAGCACGCGAGCAACGGACGGAGGACAGACACTACTTTTCCAGCTATTGTCTGTGCTCGTCCGTCTGTCTGTCTTTCTGTGCTAGAGTGGTAGAGAGAGAGAGAGAGAGAGAGAGAGAGTCTACGGTTTGAAGAAGCGAGAGAGCCTACGTGCACGGGTACCCTCCCAGTTAGCGCTTCCTCTCTGACACCTCGCTAGAGGTGCAGTCGTCGAAGAGGGAAGGAAGGAACGATGGGGAACGATAGGGAACGATACGTTTAGGAACGCACTGACGGTGGCAGCAGTCATCGGGAGATACACATTCCGCGCGCTGACGCACAAATCACGTGTCCGCGCACTCTCTCGCAACCCTCTAATCTCTGTCTTGTCCATTGTCCACAATCCGAGAAAGGCCGGAGACAAAGCAGGCTGTCGAGCCGCTGTACTTACGCGAATTCCGCAGGCTTTTGATCTAATCTAATCGTCGCGTCGATGGGGACGAACGCTATTCCGATTAAATTCGTCGCGGGATTTTTTTTTTTCTTTCCCACTTTTCTTCGAAGCGACGGAATAAAACCATGCGTGGCCCGAGTAATTGTGCTCTGTTTCTAGTCCTTTGTATTTCCCCACTGTCGCTTCCGCTTGCTCCGCAATCTTGTACTTGCTTTCAGATCGGCCGTCAGCCGCTGAAGTGACGTGAATACGTGAATGATACTGCACTCAGGCGGCACGAAGAGGTAGCTTTGTGTATCTGGGAGAGGTAAACAAAGGCCACCACGCAAGCTGCATAGATAGATATGGTTCGGGTTCGGTGGACGCGAATGGCACGCGAAACTAGATCGTAAACACACGGAAAGAATGTGCACAGACAGGATCAGTAAATCGAAACTAAATATGGCGTAAGCAATCGGCGATTAGTATATTGACAGTCGCCCATTAGCATCTTCGAGGGGTTGTTCAGATACCAAGGTGGGAAGATCGGTATCGTTTCGAAGGTCGGATTTCTCGAAACACTGGATCGGCGTCGCAGTTGGGTTGCGCCAGGAAGGTAAGCGAAAAATGCGGATGCTGCGAGCGACGCGCAAAGCCTGTCATCTTGGTGCAGTTTCCAAATTAAGTCGTACGTGGAGTTTAAATGAATGTGTTTCAGCATACTGGCCGAGGTTCGCTGTAAAGTGTTTTTTTTTTTTTTCTTTTTACGTAATTTTCATACGCCTGTCTAAGGCAGGTTGAGAATTGACTTCAACTATAGCTGTCAAGTCTCAGGCCAGTTAAATCCGTGTGCATGTGGACAAGCACTGGCGAGCCTTTGTTCGCGATCTTGCATGACCACTGCTCTATTTTGGCGCTTATTGTGTGCTTCCTGCGTCCTGCCATAATGGGAGCGTTTTAACAGCTAACGCAGCAAGGTACCTTCGACCAACGTTGCCTTCTGCTGCCCATCCAAAATGTGACTATACAATCATGGTCCACCCTAAGAGGTTGGACATCTCGTTCGTAGCACTTTGACCCCTTACTGCAACTGCAAATAACCAGTCGGCCTGCCCCGCTGCGATGGTATACGTTGTCTATAGCTAAACTGCAAGCAGGTTCGGGGACACTTATAGTTCGGGTACCTTTTCAGCTGAACGCACATCTTGTGGCCAGAAAGCAGATCTTTACCATATTGTATGGGCTTGCCGAGAAAACCAACCCATACCTGGTAAAGAAATTCCAACGTGAGAGGGCTGGGAGATGGTCCTGTTCAGCTCCCACCTTGCGGTATAAAGCTTGCGCGAGCCCGGGCAGCGGCATCGGCCAACGGAGTCCCGGACTGAGGACCCCACCAACCCCGCCCTTAACCCATAACCCCTTTTACGAAATAAACGTTTTATACTACTACCACTACTACGTTGTTGTGCCGCCTGTGGCTAGGAGTGGAGTTTACTAATGCCTATTCCCATGTCATCCCAATGGCAGACTATCCAACGTGTGAACAGGGCGGTTGTGACGAAATGATTGGGCAATTACACTTAATGAATGCCCTCGGTATGAGCGTGTGTGTGCCCTCCTGGCTGGTATACACTCCGCAGATTTGACTCTCGTCCTCTTACACAAATAAAGAGCCTTGTATAAAACCATGTACAAAACCTTCATCACAAAAGTAAGGCGGTGAAGGCGCTTCTGAAGTTTCTGAAGGGCTCAGAGTTGAGTTCCCGAATATAGATTTTCACACAAGCTCAGGTCCTTTTATTATAGGGGGCCATGGAGACGTGAAAAACGTATTTCATTGCCGCTCTTTTTTTATTTCTCTCCCTTTGCTCCCTTCTCCCCGTGTAGGGTAGTCTACAGGGCCTAGCCTCAGTAACCGCCCTGCCTAGTTGTTTTGTTTCTCTCTCTCTCTCTCTCTCTTGCTTAAAGGGAGATTTTTTCTATGCAATAAATGCACAATCTTTTGCCACGTATTTTCTCTAACTACACTGATATATCAAATATCTTTAATGTGTCTGTAGATTTTTTATCTGCATGGAGAGTTGAAGATAAACGGACGCTCTGAAGGGCATCTAAGAAACCGAGTAGCCGGCGTACAACTGCAAGAAGACGTGAGAGGTAGGGTTCGAGATAATATCGATAACGTGTACAGCTTACTTGCATTCATCAGCAAAAATGGTGCCAGAGGCACTTTGTGGTTCGCTCTTCTCCTTTCTTTAAGGCCAGTTTCTGTACTGGCGGTTTTGTAGATTTAGGTCGCTAACCGCCACGGCAAGTGACGTATACCACTCGCTCTGGAGACGGAAATAAAGAATAATTTTGAACCACGGTGACCAACAGTTAGGCTTGTGGTTGTTCTGTTTAAAGAGAAAAATCAAAATCAAGACAATAAATTTGTGCCGAATTCGTTTTTTTTTATTATTCTATTTTTACGGGAAAAGGCCAGTATGCTTCAGATGTACGCGCGCCATAGCTTGCTGGGTAAGGGGTGATGGTCACTATTTGTTATCAGAGATAATTAACAGAGAATCTACACAGAGAAAATAATTAACAGCTAAACTATGGTCATTCCAGTAATATGCGTTGTGGGGCTAGTTGGTTCATACTCAGATTGGTTTTATGCGCACAAAAAGACGACACAAGAAGACAAGGGAGACAGGACGGAGCGCACTTTCAACTGTTTTATTCCGGAAATGTACACGACATTTATACAAAAAAATATATATATATCATCAGTGCATAATCATCAGTGACACGTGCGAGCCAAATACCCAGGAAAAGCATAAAGGAAGGGCACAGGTCACTCACCTCTTATCTAATTTATCTAAAAAGACAAATTCTTTATCATACATTGTCACAGATGGTGCGCTAATACATGAACTTCCGCTTTTCCTAATATGGTAGGCAAGCGTGTCAGTGCTCCTGCACAAGATGCCGGTGCCTTGTAGCGTTGCATCACACAGTTTTTTTGCTTTCTGTTTTTGGTCATTATCTTTTCCACACTCACTGATGTGCGCCGGCAGGTGCGAACCGGTACCGTTCCTCAAAGACAAATTGTGCTCCCTTAACCGGTCATTAACACATCGGCCCGACTGCCCAATGTACACCTTCCCACACTTCAACGGAATCCTGCACACCACCCCTTTTTCACACTTCACAAACTTATTAACATGTTTGATTTTGCAGTCTGAGTTACGGCTATCATCTTGCAAAACCAGACGACACAATGAAGAGGGTTTCCTTGGGGCCTAAAAAACCACGGGTACCTTAAACTTGTTAGCCACGCGTTTGAGGTTATGAGCCACTTTATGCTGATATGGAATGACTACCGGTTTCACTTTCTTTTGTGCAACTGCAATCGTTGTCTGGTTCTTATTCCTTTCTTGTTTAATCTTCTTGAGAAGAGCTTCAGCCGCTGAACTCACTATTATCTGGGGAAAGCCTACCTGTTTCAGCTTCGCGATCTGATCGTGAAAGCTTTCCTGCGCAATGTGACAACAGGACTTCCTTAGGGATGACTCTAGGCACATCAAAGCGATAGCACGTTTAACCGTTTTTGATTGCTTGGAATCAAAAAGCAACAATTTCTTCTGTGCACGCGGTTGGTACTTCCAGCTAAAGCTTTCGTCCTTAAGGGTTATAAAGTCTAAAAATATTCAAGTCGCCAATGACAGCCGTTTGCAATTTTTAGACTTGAATATAACCCTTAAGGACGAAAGCTTTTGCTGGAAGTATCAACCGCGTGCACAGAAGAAATTGTTGCCTTTTGATTCCAAGCAATCAAAAACGGTTAAACGTGCTATCGCTTTGATGTGCATTGAGTCATCCCTAAGGAAGTCCGGTTGTCACGTGGCGCAGGAAAGCTTTCACGATCAGATCGCGAATCTGAAACAGGCAGGCTTTCCCCAGATAATAGTGAGTTCAGTGGCTGAAGCTCTTCTCAAGAAGATTAAACAAGAAAGGAATAAGAACCAGACAACGATTGCAGTTGCACAAAAGAAAGTGAAAACGGTAGTCATTCCATATCAGCATAAAGGGGCTCATAACCTCAAACGCGTGGCTAACAAGTTTAAGGTACCAGTGGTTTTTTCGGCCCCAAGGAAACTCTCTTCATTGTGTCGTCTGGTTTTGCAAGATGGTAGCCGTAACTCAGACTGCAAAATCAAACATGTTAATAAGTCTGTGAAGTGTGAAAAAGGGGTGGTGTACAGGATTCCGTTGAAGTGTGGGAAGGTGTACATTGGGCAGTCGGGCCGATGTGTTAATGACCGGTTAAGGGAGCACAATTTGTCTTTGAGGAACGGTACCGGTTTGCACCTGTCGGCGCACATCAGCGAGTGTGGAAAAGATAATGACCAAAAACAGAAAGCCAGCCAAAAAAAAAAAAAAAAAACTGTGATGCAACGCTACAAGGCACCGGCATCTTGTGCAGGAGCACTGACACGCTTGCCTACCATATTAGGAAAAGCGGAAGTTCATGTATTAGCGCACCATCTGTAACAATGTATGATAAAGAATTTGTCTTTTTAGATAAATTAGATAAGAGGTGAGTGACCTGTGCCCTTCCTTTATGCTTTTCCTGGGTATTTGGCTCGCACGTGGCACTGATGATTATGCATTGATGATTTTTTTTTTTTGTATAAATGTCGTGTACATTTCCGGAATAAAACAGTTGAAAGTGCACTCCGTCCTGTCTCCCTTGTCTTTTTGTGTCGTCGTTTTGTGCGCATAAAACCAATCTGAAACTATGGTCACTAGAACGATGGCTGGACTAAGCGGTCAGTACAATTCCCGCGAGAGAGAAAGCTGCGATATAAATAATGCTTTGTCGATTTATTTAACTATACGCGCTAAAAGTCAACGTGCATCAGGAGCCAGAGTGATGACGAATGAAGAAGCAGCGAATGTAACAGGTTTCCATGCCTCACGTGACAAATACTGACATTCAATTGACGTCACAACCATCGTTTCGCTTTTGAGGCTGAAACGTAAATATTATTCGAGAGAAATAAATTGAGGTATAGGTCACACACAAGTCCTTAGCTAATATTATTAGTGACGTATGAATAGCAGTGTCTTGCCCATTACTGCCAAGAAGAAACGTGGGACAAAAATTTGGTGTTTATACTCCTTCAAGGTGCAAAAAGGCTGTACAAAAAAAAAAAAGTAAATTTGCAGAGACGAAAGTTCATACGCCGGGAGAAAACAAAACATCGTCAAGAATTCAGAGAGCAAACTGAAAAGACCTCACAACGGACAACAACCGGAACCTAACTGAGTGACGACCGCGTCAAACGAAACACTAGCAGTACATCTAATATTCGTACAGACAAACGAGAACTTAGCTATGGAAGACCAACCGAACACTAGTGCAGCTAATTTTCATCCGAAACTTTATTTTATATTTAGATGGTTAAAGAACATCTCCTGGGTGTTTTCGAGGCTACCACATCAAATGAGACCTATATACGATAGTTGTTTTACTCTCTTCTAGTTACTTTCACCAAGATTGGCAGCCACGCCACATTAAATTCCGGCGCAAACTGGTTTAACGTTCGCCGTTTCCGCGACGTCTGTTCAGATGATTTCTACACGCCACACTGCATTCTCGACGCCAAAGCCATTCCCAATACATTGATATTTGCTCCTCATTTGACGAAAAAAAAAACTGGTTCTTATATTAGGTTGTATCGGGCGCTTATGAAACGACTCATCCTACTCGGTGGCTACTTGAACCGTTCAAAACACACACGACCGCTTTGCAAGTAATATCTGTGACGTCATCGCTGCGGTGTATTCTGAAAAACGGTTCGTTGTGGGGGAGGTAAGGTTGGACGCCACTCCGTTTCGCCTCCATAGAAACGCAGCCGTCGTGGTCGGCTGCGTTTCGGTGTCCGGTGTTCGTGTCCGGGGTCGGTGTCCGTGTGCTGTGCGATGTCAGTGCACGTTATGAGATATTTATTTCCAATGGACGTGATGGAGACGAGGTAAATAGCCGCTTTTCGCAGCTTGACTGGACGTCGTCACCTACAAATAGCGACGTGTCACGCTGGACAAAATACTTATCCACAACTCAATAAACAGCACGAAATGTGCGGGAATAACAAATCAGACATTTTTCAATAATGGCAAAAATAACGCAGGAAGTACAATGCTCAGGCACAAAAGAAAAGAAATAAAAAAATAAGATGAATATTCTACTCATCTATTCATAACATGAAAGCTATCAAAATGATGGCATACAGAAAACAAGCTAATGACACAAGATACATGACAGAAATTAAAAATTTGGCAAGCACTATAGCTTGTCGGAAAAATAAAAAAATTAGCTTAACAAACAGGGTGTCACACTGCAGTTAGTTATGTTTCAATTTGATTTGGAATGGTCGACAGTAGTCACTGGTATCGCAAAGATCATATTAAGTTAGCCTGCGGTACTGTTCACAAAGGCATCTTTAGGGCGCTTCAGGCTCAGCTCGAAGATATCAATGCTATTATTTAGGTACACGCCTATTAAGTAAGGAAAATTAAAATGTAGATTTTGCATAGCGAACTTTGTACGATAGGGGTGGATCTTCTAGTGTTCCGGGTTTAGCGTGTCCTGACTGGAGGTTTCTTAATAGGAGGTTCTGCTAAGCTAGCAAGATATTGTTGACTTTGGGTCCTTTTATCCATGCTGCACATAAATTAAAGATGCGCATATCTTCTACGCGTATTAATGACAGTTTTAGAAAAACTTCACTGTTGCAATCATACGGCGCGAGTATGTTACGACTCCAATAATTTTGCGTTATAGCCTGGCATGCTTTTGTATATTGTTACTTGTCTAGTCGTTCCCCAGACCATAACGAAGTAGCTTAGGTACGAAAAGAGTATCGTACAACAGCACCATTGTGTTTTGTATTGTTTTTATTTTTTTATTTTATTTTTTTTTGCAGAAAATATAATGGTGTTTGTAAAGAACGCCTATCACTGACGCAAGTTTCGATGACACATAATTCACGTGCTTGTCCCAAGAAGTTATAAATTTGGTGAATATTTCAGTGTTGTTGTTGTTGTTGTTTAGGATAAGTGTCGGGCCCGGTGTAACGTGCTTTCCTTTAGAACGAAATATAATTGCCTTTGGTTTAGAGTGGTCGACTAACAAACAGTTGTGATCAGCTCATGGAACGGGTTTAGGCAACAACGAAATCGCTATTAGTATCAGCAGTACAGGGATACTTGTATCGTCGGCGTAGATTACAAACTTAGCTCTGTCATCGACGGTAACAATGTCATCCAAATATATGTTGAATAAAAAAAGGTCCCATGCTACCTTGCGGAACCCCCAAGGTGCACCTACTTCAAAAAATACACCTTCGTTACTGATGCTCAGTACCGATTCCATGAATTTCACTCCACCTTTGTATGTACCCTTATACGAAGAAAAACCATTCACATCAACATACTGAAAACGTTCTGAAAGATATGATTTAATGAGACCAAGTGATTTACCACGAACACAATAATACGCTATTTTTACAAAAAATATATTTCTGTTCAAATAGTTAAACGCTTTGGTGAAATCTATAAATATACCTAGTACAAACTTCTTGACTTCCATGCTTCTTTATATGTATTTCTCCTGGTCCAAGATAGCGAGTTGTGTGGAGCGAAATTTACAGAATTCATACTAAGCATCAGTAATGAAGGTGTATTTTTCGAAATAGGATTGAAAACACACCAGAATCAGCTTTTCAAGATCCTTAGAAAATACGGGCAAACTTGAAACAGGGCGATAATTATTTAGCTTATTTTGATCGGCTTTTTTTTTTTCGTATATGGATTTCATTTTTGCTACTTGCCTATCTTGAGGAAAAGTACCAGAGCTAATACATAGGTTAAATATGTAAGTCGAAACAGAGGAGATAATGTCCCGAACAAACTTAACTGGTTTTGTTGGGATTCCCTGTGCGTCACACGTATTTGAATTTTTTAGCTGCATGAATAGTGTGTACGCTTCGTCAGCTTTAGCACGAAAAAGAAATAAATTGCTAGAAAACAGCATACTAATTGAATAATCACTTCTATGTAGCATAGAAGCCTCTGGAAGATTTGTAAAATGGTCATTAAAGAAATCGATTAAAGCAGTACCGTCCACTATTTCACCGTTTATGGTAAGCTCTTCTATAGAGGCCGATGTGAATGACCGGTCAAGGACTTCATTAAGCCTTCTCCGCGTAGTAAGCTTGCTGTCGTCTTTAACTGCCCTGAACGAGTTTCCTAGATAATGTGCCTTACGTTTCCTAATTTCTTTGTTAAGGAAGTTTCAATATTTCTTGAACTCTTGGAGTAATGCAGGATCTCAAGTCATTAAAAACTTAGTAAATAAATCTTTCTTGACTCAATTTTCGCCAACAGCTGTTAGGTTATTCAAGGCTTCCTGATTTATTTTTTTTTTTAGAACACCGAAATGTTTTGAAAGGGAAGTGCTTGATGTATAGCTGGGTGAACGTGTGCAGAAATAGCCGATGCGCCGCGTTGGTGTCCGAAGTTGCGAACACGTCGCACCAGCCAATGACCGTCATATCATTGTGGAATCTTCTCAGCTGGGAGGGTAAATCTGGTTTGTGCATGATTTCACGGTACGGTAGGCTATGCATTCCTTGAAACTTAGCGCATAGAAATAAGGGGTAGGTGATCACTAAGGCCATATGACAAAACTCCAGCCTTAACATGACTGGGATTATAGTTAGTAATAAAAAGATCAATCAAAGTAGAAGATGTTGGAGTAATAAGAGTTGGTGATCTAATAATATTATGTATAGAGTATGTATCTAGCATTAGCCTAAACTCCTTTACGGTAGTGGAAGGTATAAGCATGTCAATATTGAAATCTCCATCGCAGATAAGACCGAGGTTTTTGTGATTAAGGAACCTAAGCAGCGCTTCAAAGAATTCAAAGAACGTCTTCGGGTTACCCTCTGGTGGCCGGTAAACCGTAGCGAAAACAATGTTGTTAGAAAGTATAGACAGTACTTCGAAATCCCGATTTGACTGTGTAAAGGATGGGATCAGTTCCGAATCTACATAAGATTTTACCAGCATGAAAATTCCTCCTCCTCTCCCATTTTTACGATTAAGGTTACAGACCGTGTAATCAGGTATGTTGTAATAATAATTTACATTTTCGTACCAAGTTTCAGTTAACACAATCAAGGTAAAATAAACATTGAGTTCGCTCAACAAAATCTGTAGGATAGTGGTTTTGTTTCTAGCAGACTGCATATTAGCAAAGAACACTTTAAAACAGCTTGCAAAACAGGTTCCAATGAAGTCATTAATACTATCAGGGCTTATATACTTGTCTGAATCCATAAAAGATGGCAAATTAAGGTTCACCGACGTCGACACTGTTAAGACTCAAGCGAGGGATATATCTTATTGGCTTACTGTGGTAGAGTGAAGATCGGTTTGTTTTGATGGAATGCGAAACGAATATCAGCTCAAATGCTCGAAAAAAAAAAAAAGAAACAAACAGGGATGTCCATTTAATATATCTTCCCTGTATTTCCTCTCCAGCAACTAATATTGCCTCATGCGTTTTAACGTCCCAACGTGACTGAGACGCCATAGTGGAGGGCTCCGGATAATTTCGACAATGCGGAATTCTTCAACGTGCACTGACGTCGCACAGCACACGGGCGCCCAGCTTTTCACTTCCATCGAAACGCAGCCTCACGCACCACCAGGTTTGAACCCAGGTCCTCGGCTCAGTAGCCGAGCGCTTTATCCACTGAGCCACCGCGGCGGGTGAGTTTGAATGCGTCAGCGTTAATAGACTCATGGTACAAAAAGCGTCCGTATAGAAGTCCGCGTGCTTACGCATTTTCCGCGCGTGGCAGGCTACGTACACCCTCAGATTTTTTTTTGGTGACAAGGTGGCGTCCCTCCATCTCAAGCAGAAGTCTCAAACACACGGCATGCGACCCATGGAGCTGTTTGATGTGGTCTCCAAAAATGTCAGCATTTGTTCCAAAAGCACGCGCCAGCTTCACGAGCCAACTTTACCACCAGACTCGTTACTAAACTAAAATCAACTAAAAAGCCTCGTCCCCAGACGTTACAATATAACGGAACATCAAGGGACAAGAAGTGGAACCTCTGACAGATTTTTCTCTTCTTGGGCTACAAGATTACCCCGGAAAGAGACTGCAGCCATGAAATTAGGAGACGCCTGCTTCTGGGAAAGAGCCATGGCTAGCCTTGACCGCCTAGTAAAGAGCAGAAACATTAGACTGCCAACCAAGATCCGTATAACTCGTGCTATGGTCTTTCCAGTTGTGATGTATGAATGCGAAAGTTGGATTATGAAGAAAGCTGACCGCCGAAGAATTGAAGCGTTTGAATTGTGGTGCTGGCGGAGACTCTTGAGAGTTCCTTGGACTGCCAGAAGATCAAATCAGTCGATATTGTCGACCATAAACCATGACTGCTCATTGGAGAGTCAAATTATAAAGTTAAAGCTCAGCTACTTCGGTCATCTGATGAGAAGAGAGGAGTCGCTGGAGAAAGATTTGATGTTGAGAAAGGTTGAGGGTCACCGGAGAAGGGGTAGACAGCGAACGCGATGAATAGATGGCATCCTCGAGGCGCTGCAGATGAAGTTATGTGATGTTAGGAAGATAGTGAGAGACCGGAAAGCGTGGCGTGATATCGTACATAGGGTCACGAAGAGTCGGACACGACTAAACGACTGAACTGAACTGAACTGATAACGGAGGGACGGGACACTAACGAAAAGAGGCGCTGGCCTCTTGACCAGCATGGACCTCAGATGGACCTCAGCTGCCTTCAAGAGCAAGGCGTCAGATAACTCGCCCTTTCTCTTTCGTCTCCAAATATACTTCCCTTTTTCTTTTGGTGATACGTGACTGTAGTATCTATAGTAACTGCTGTACCCTTTCGGTAGATTTCTATGAGCCATCCTGAAGCGGCCGCCGTCCGGCGTTTAGGCAGAATCGAAAACGCGCTGCTTTTTTCCACGAAGAAAAATGGGAGGGTGTGGCCCAGGAACAAAACACTTTGGTTAATTTTCATTTATTTTATTGTTATTTGTTGTTTTTAATTCCTTACATTCTTTTTAAATATTTCTTCCTTGTTTCTATCCGTATTTTTCTCAATTTTTCTAAAAATATTTTCTAAATGCGGCCCACAAAGAAATACGTGTTTGCGAGTTTAGTCTAGATGGACAGACTTACTTGACGATATAAGGCTGGCCATGACGTATGCAACAGGGATATCTGCTCTTAAGGAAATGGATATCAAGCGACCGGAAGCACCTGAGGTGGGAATGACTGCAGGGATGAGTGGTGGTGGCGTAACGGGCATGGTAGAAGTATCAAGAAGAACGGTGTGCGTGTGCGTGTGCGTGTGCGTGCGTGCGTGCGTGTGTGTGTGTGTGTGTGTGTGTGTGTGTGTGTGTGTGTGTGTGTGTGTGTGTGTGTGTGTGTGTGTGTGTGTGTGTGTGTGTGTGTGTGTGTGTGTGTGTGTGTGTGTGTGTGTGTTTGTGTTTGTGTTTGTGTGTGTGCGTGTGGTTGATGATAAAGGGGATCACATATCACACCGCGGCTTAATTCACACGCTCGCTTCTCGGCTACACGCGCTGGTTGCTCAGCTTCTAGCGCATCTTCACGTGCCAGTGGTGTTTTATTTCTCATAATGTTGATCGCCTCCTCTCTGGTGAGACCAAACTGGAGAGTCAATACTGTAATTTTCGCCAAATCCGTTCATTCAGCCATCGCGAAAACCGTGAGACCTGAGACAAAAAAAAAAAGCAAAGCTGAATTACGGCAGGCTCGCCGCTTACTTTTGTCACGAGTCTCAGCGGGGACCGCTCAAGAAGGGCAAGCGAGACGCTATGACAGCACAAACACACATTTCAATACACACTAAACAATTACAACGAACACTACTGCACCAAACCAACGCCCTGCAAAATGTCTCGTGCCGCGAACACTGGGCAGTCTGCTGAACTCATTCAAAAACAGTGTCGCATATTTAGCTAATTTGGACAAACGCGAATTGTGTCTCCTCGCAGGATTTTGACAATTGTGATGACACGGAATTGCTGGAGTATGACGGGCTCGCATTATGTAGTTGTTTGGGTTTGCCATTTTGGGAAATTTTTCCACGCAATAAAAACAATAACTGTTGCGATAGCTGAGAGGTTGCGTACTCGATTTCCAAGAGAAATTCCTGGATTCGAATACCTTCCGACAGACCCTTTTTTTTCTGCGAAGGTTAAATGTCGAGGCTTGCCTCATATAGCTCGCGGTTTTCCGGTGTACTCTGTGAAGTGGTTCTTTGCAAGTTCCCGACAGGCCAGTGACGCGGGATCCGGCAAATAGAGTACGTAAACATACGGCCACTGAACTGGAGAATACTTTTTTTTTCATTTTCTGATAATTAGCACTGCCCGCGGTGGGGCGCGTAAGGTGCACCGAGGGAGCGGTGACCTCACAGAAGTTTGACACCCTATATCCAGCACGAGCAGAGACGCTGCAAGGTTATGCAACGAGTGGAGCAACATAGATTAGCGTCCCGCTTTTGATGGCGCAAACATCCCGGGGAAAAAAAAAGGAGAAAAGAGAAAAATAAAGAGATAGATGCGAGAAAGAAAATCTTCAGCTACTAAACCAAAATGACAATCAGACACAGAATCGGAGTGCAATGCGCTCGTACTGGCAAGGCGACAGTTAAACTTCGGTGCATCAAAACGGCTTACAACGAGGATTTCTGACGATAATGAAGAAAAGCCACTAGCGTTTTCACGTACACACCAAAACAGACAAATAGAAGTGCGCGTAGTGCCGCCTTTCGGACGCGTATAAAACATCCCCTACTTTAGTGAGAATTCCTCCGCTCCTATCGCTTTCAGAGTCCTGTTCAGCCCACGCTACGTATGCTCCTGAACACCCGCCCGATCGGATGTGTTGTAGTACTCCTGCACTTTTACACTGCATCACACTGAGTTCGGTGTCTTTCTCCTGCACACAATACAAGTGACATTCGTTGCAACATATCTTGTTTTTCCTTCGGGACGACAGCTGCCTGTAGCTGTGCTAAAGCGCTGATATGGCGGCTTCTCTTCGCCCGTTAAGCGCAGCACTTGAAGTGTATAGTAACTGCGGTCAAGGTCCTTTGCGAACATAACAAAACAACTACCTGAAAACACGGATTTAGAAATGGTCTATAAACTTATATTCACGCTTGCTGTCTGAAAAAGTAGACGGTGAGGCTAGCCGCCAAGCATGCCCCGAGTTTGGGCTTTGCTAATTGATAAGACCTCCAGATACACGAAGGGTATTTTTCCCTCTTTCACTGTTGTCTTCGCTTCTCCTGTCCCAACCTGGAAGCAGAAACTTAGAATAGCACGAAGAGACTTGATCGGGCTGTATTCCTCCTTGAGTGTGTATGCGGACCTGAGCTGCAGAAAAATAAACTTTCGATTTCGTCTCTTAAATTTTCCATAGTGTGGTCAGCAAATAACCACCAGTCTTGTCAAAGCTGCGTTTTCATTTCTTGCAGCCTGCGTTTCACGCACAAAAACAGCAGGTCAAATTTTACGTAGTAGAATATTGGGCTCAGTTCAGAAGAAAAGCCGTCGTCGTATATCTGCAGAATTGCGAACCGCAACCCAGAAACGCATCGGAAAAAATGCACAATTCAATAAAATAGCAACCATTGCATTTCTAACCAGGGCACTCTGCATGACAGGCAGGCATGCAGCGCGTATACCACGAATGGACTTGTTTTTTTTTTTTTTTTTTTGTGGTTGTTGTTGTTGTTTTATGAAGGGCCGTTGGTATCAACTTTCAAGCATGTAGTTTAGTTTGGTTTATGGGTTTAACGTACCAAAGCAACTCAGGCTATTCGACCACCTGGGGTTCTTTAATGTGCACTGACATCGCATAGCACACGGGCGCCTTGCTTTTGGCCCCCATCTAAAAGCGGCCACCGCGGCCGAGATTCGATCCCGCATCCTTGAACGCGGTCGAGCCCGCTATACCGCTGCACCATCACCGCGGGGCCTAAGCGTGTTAGCGCGTCGTTGTGCGTGCGGCTCACTAATATGTATTCAGGATGTATGCTGATTTTACAGTATAATTAATTTTAGAACTTTAAATAATTTAAACAAGAAAGGTGAATAAAAACGAGGAAGGAAAAGGCAGTGCTAAAGAAGCTATCAGACCTATTCTTAAGGCGAAACTTAAGCGTCTTACTAATTTTTCGATGCCAGATTTCCTGGGCTTCCTGTTTTTCCTGTTGACTCTGCTGTTGCTGATCAACTAGTCAGAATAAAACCGTACAGCTATACAAATTAGGTTATTTAGTGTTTAGGCACATCCGAGGACTACAATATAGTTTCATCTTTACGTGCAAGAGTTCATTTCTTTTGCGTACAGTTTACTTTAATAGTGTTGCGTGATATCAGGTGCATTATATATATTCTTTTTCAGTCGCCTTGTATGTGTGCAACAGCTCAACAACACCGGTTCTCGTAAATGGTTATCTACTGGCAGCAGTCAGCCTAGGCCCTGAAACGAACCGACTCCGACGTGAAACGAAAACACCAACATAAAAGAGCGCCTCGAACTTGGACAAAAATAAGCACCAAAAACCCGGAACCCTAGCTGCAGCCACTCAGTGAACAGCATATAGTGGTGTTCAATCAATTTCACAAACAAGTTGTTTTCTTGAAGTGTATGCTGAACAGAAGCCATTAAGACTGACACATGCTTCCTAGTGTCTGACATATTTCTTTCATGTTTGGTCCGTTCATACCACGACAGTGATAGTAAGAGATTAGTATTGTTTACCAGAAAAACAAGTAGTTGCACATTAAGACCGTTATCGCTTTGGAAGCGCTGCTAAACCTAGTTTGTGAATTGCGCAGTCTGTAAAGGATGTATAGATAGATCCGCGTGCATATTCTGCAGCAGATGTTCATGCAGCTGTGTGATCGCTCCCGCAAGCTTCAATCACGCGCGCCCGCACAGTTGGAGACAAAATTTTCCCTGAACGATGCAGCCGCGGAAGAAGTGGATTTTCGAGACACCCAGCACAAAACTTCAACAAAAGAAGTTTAAAATCCCAACTGAAGAAAACGACCAACGCCACATCAATGGCGGAAAATGCACAAAAGTGGTCGCCACCTCTACAGCTCGATCCACCAGTCGCGCGCGGTGAACGCGTCATCTAGAGCAACGCAGTGCGCTCGCATATTTTTACGATGCACCGGTCACCATGGCCGCAAAAGATTGTGTCAATGAGTCATTCGCTGGTGTCAGGCTTCTTAGCATGCAGGATCCAGTGTCGCTTTCGAAGCTGAATGTGTAACAGGTAAGGCAGCATCACTTCCGCATGGCGGGATCACCATACATTGTACATGGCTACTATGTGCTATTTTTGTTGTCGTCCTGAAAGCTGTTCTTGATGCTGGTTTTGATACCATAGTGCATGGTGTTGCAGATTCAGGCAAGAATCTGCAAGCAGAACGACGAGAAGGAAGGCGAGGATAGGTAGGGCGCGCGGTAGAGAGCGATATCAATACCTAGCCGCTACATGCAATGATTCTTTGCTATCTACAGCCGAATACCAGCATCTCATATACTCATGGAAAGTTCGAGCATGTAAATCACGGCAGTGTGCACGTTACGATGACTCTCCTGAGATGCAGAATTCCTCGCTTAAATCTTTATTTATGTAGATGCGGGATCAGTCCCACAAACCTTCGTGAGGCTTGCGGTGAAATTGAAAATATTGATCCCTTCCTTCTCGCTTGCCGAAGGTTCTCACATCAGAGGAGGGTGCATTTAGAAACTCCAATTGCACGCTTGGGATTTACGTTAACGGTCCCGCTTCTACTCTCCTTCGGTGCGAGTGCGAAAGGATTTGCGTTGCCTCAAATTTGTCAGTACTTACATAACTACATCACAGCTACGGACAGATTCCCTTGCTAATTGCATTCCAAATTTACAAAACTCCAAATTTTTGCTTCATATTTTTTCATTCAATAACTTTTGTGATCTTAAATCTTTTGTTTTTGTTTAGTTGTCAATTACTTTATTACACTAATTCAGTTTGTGTAGGACATTTGGCAGTCCACACTGAACCCTGGCTAATCCCCCTTCGTGGGTGTGTGCCAAATATCAAGGAAGAAGAAGAAGAAGAAGAAGAAGAAGAAGAAGAAGAAGAAGAAGAAGAAGAAGAAGAAGAAGAAGAAGAAGAAGAAGAAGAAGAAGAAGAAGAAGAAGAAGAAGAAGAAGAAGAAGAAGAAGGAGAAGAAGAAGAAGAAGAAGAAGAAGAAGAAGAAGAAGAAGAAGAAGAAGAAGAAGAAGAAGAAGAAGAAGAAGAAGAGTGCCATGTTAATTCGCACGTCGACAGCCGGGTATTAAACGCAGTGAGAGGCGTCCTGGTGCCTGCCCTCTTTCTTCTATATTTTTTATTGTGCCGAATCCCTCCCGGGATTCGGCACAAAGTACCCTTGGAGCGGCCAACGTAAGTAATCCAGAAGCAAACAATAGAGAAAGACGAAAGTGCATTCAATGACTCTGCGCAAGATAAAGAAAGCCAGCAGCAGAGAGCCTACTGTCGTGACGCTGGGGCTATGGCGACCCGGCCTTCACTTGGTAGCGTGCAGAGACTCCGGGTTGAAGAAGGACTGAATCTTCGAAGTTGGTAAAATATGTACAAGCAGGTTTACTGGCACTTTGAGAAAACGTATTTACAAGAATATTTACATGAAGAAGAAGGGTACATCAGCAAAATGACAAGCGTTAAGAGTTCATAGCGAGAAGCGACTGGATGAGCCGTTTACCCAGGGCTCAGAGCGACATTTCGTGCTCTGCAGCGTCCTTAAAAAACCCCTATGTCCAGCCCCTCTCTGAAGATGCTGACCAACCAAATCCAGGGCACGCCCCTCAGGTATCGGCATCCAATCGAACACATCACTGCACTGATGGTCTGAAGCACTGACTGGTCCGGCATTCATTCGTTGGGCGTGATCACTTGTTGGCGGGAAAAGCTTGGGAACGGCGAGGAGAGGAGGTACATTTCTATTCTTCAGCAAAGAAACCACAGGCTGGTTCTGACAAGGGGTTTTACTTCTCAGAAACCCGAGTGCACGTGGCGCCGCATAGGGCTCCCAACATGGTCCCTTTTCGACAATTGCAAATCTTTCCTGCATTCCCGGGAAATCACTTAATGGCCGTATGAGTCATGCTCCTTTCTTGTCCTGCACGTCAGCGGACATGTCACTCTGTCGTCTCCTTTGGATAGGAGGCATTCATCACTGGAGGATAGCACTTCTCGACTGGAAGGGTGAACAAAAGAAAGAAAGCACTTCCTGCTATTTCCCTCAGGGGGACGTTTCTTTGTGTTTTTCCAGACGTTCTCTTGACAGGGTCAATTTGGCATTTGCAGGTTGTCCACAAAGCAAAACATGCTTACAAAACAGGATTCCTGGAAACAGGCTCACTTAGAGCCATTGGACCATCACCACATATTCACAAAACTTATCCATGCCCACAGGCGAACAATAGAGCGCGCAATTGCGGATGCTTGGTCGTAACAGCCTCCTCCCCCGCCAGAAGAGTCTCGGAGGGCAGCAGTCCCAGCTGCTGCATGAAGAGACGACTTAATGGCCTGCACGTGAACGCTTGAAGCTCGCTGTTGCTTGTCGCGTTGTCTTGATTGTTGTAGGCCAAATTGCTCGAGCTGTCTGAAACTCAACCACATGTCGAAGCAAGCACTCGGCTCCCGTCTGAAGAGACCAGGTCAAAAGAAAACTGCCATTGTTGTTCGAGAAAAGCCCACACTCAAGACGTTAGGACCTACGTATTCCTAGAAAACCAAACGTGCTGCTTTACATAGTCACACATATACAAGCGCACGAAAAAAAAAAAAAAAAACCTGATTATCAATTTGGATACATGGTGAGGAACATCTCGGACCGCTTAGAAAGAGCGGCTAAGCGCGTCCGCATTCCCATTTAACTTCCCCTTTTTGTATCTTATTTCAAAATTGTACTGCTGTAAAATCAAGCTCCACCTAAGAAGGCGACTGTTCTTCGATGTCGCAGTTTGCAGCCAAGCTAGGGGACAATGGTCCGTCTCTACGGTGAATTTGGCCCCTCCAAGATAGCACTGCAATTTTTGAATGGCCCATACAATGCAAGCGCACTCTTTCTCTGACGCGCAATAAGCCCTCTCTCTAGAACTCAGTTTTCTGCTCAAGTAGAGCACGGGGTGCTCATTACCGTCGTCATCTCTCTGGCAGAGAACAGCACCTAGCCCTCGATCACTGGCATCACACTGGACCGTGAATTCTCGGTCATAGTCTGGAGCTCGCAATACCGGACGGCTAATCAGCACAGCCTTCAGGTTTACGAAGGAGGCTTCCTTTTGTTCGTCCCAGACTACATTTGTCGGTTCTGTCTTGCGGAGAGCGTCGGTCAGAGGGCTAGCCAAAGCTGAATAGTTAGGGATGTAGTGATTGTAGTACCCAGTCAGACCTAGGAATGCTCGAATTTCCGTCTTCGTGCTCGGCCGCGGATAGTCTGCTACCGCAGAAATCTTAATCTCGCTGGGTTTCCTGAAACCTTGACCTACATTGTGACCCAAGTAGTCCACGGTCGCCCTTGCCAGGCAACATTTCTCGGCCTTTACGGTTAGTCCAGCTTGACGCAAAAGGCTCAGTACAGCTCTTAGATGTACCATATGGTCCGCCCATGAGTCGGAAAAAACCGCAATGTCGTCTAAATAAGGCACCGCGAATGTTTCACACCCCTTTAAAACCCTATCCATGAGTCGGGAAAAACAAAATGGAGCATTTTTGAGCCCGAAACTCATCATTGTTGGCTGGTAGCTGCCCGTCGGAGTGACGAAAGCCGCGTATCTGCTGGCGCGTTCAGTGAGCGGTACTTGCCAGTATCCTCGAGTAAGGTCCAGCGTAGTCACATATGCCGCTCTACTGACCGGTTCTACTCTCTCCTCAATATTCGGAATAGGATACACTTGATCCCTGGTGAGAGAATTTAGCTTTCGGTAGTCTACCACAGGCCTAGGGTCTTTACCTGGAGCTTCTACTAAGATCATAGGCGAAGCATAATCGCTTTCCGAGGGTTTTATTACTCCCAATTCCAGCATGCGAGTTACTTCCCTATCCAGAATTTCTCTTTGCCTTGGAGAAAATCGGTAGCACCTCGATCGCACTGGCACGTCTGAAGTCAGCTCAATATCGTGCTCAGTCAAATCAGTCCTGCCTGGCCTGTCCACGAAGCAGGCCTCAAACTCTGTTATTAGCTCGCCCAGATCGGACAGCTGGGATTTCTTTAGTTCTCCTCTCTGCTCCGTCTTTTTGTGAAGCTCCTGAGCGTTGCTTCCTTTTCCGCTGAGGCAAATCAAGTTATCCCCCATCTCCTCGGGAAGGTTTAACGTTAGATTTACCACGGCTTCCTTCTGCACATAAGACTTCATAAGATTGCAATGATAAATGCGCACTGCTTTACGCCTATCGGGGATTTTCACTGCGTAGTTAGTGTCAGAAAGCTCTGCAACGACTTTAGCAGGTCCTTCCCACTGTACTTCGAGCTTATTCTTGGGATCATTGGCTTGCTCCATAGCTAAGTCCTCTCGGGTTCCACTTAAAAGTCTCGTGAGATTACTAGACACTGGCGGCAAGATGTTACTCTCAAGAACGTCCTCATTCCGCGTCTCATCAAGCTCACTTTCAAGTTGACTTATCTGAGATGCCTCGCTCTCAAACTTTTCTGACCCGCTATTTTCCGCATTTACCACTGTTTTAACTGCCGTTTCCTCCGCTGTTGATTTTTCTGAAATGAGCAGTGTAGCTAGTTCTCGCGCCTTTGAACGTGTTAAGGCTTGCACCACTCTGTCTCCGAAAAGGATGCCCCTCTTTCGCAGTAGCATGTCCGATTTGTTAGAGAACAAATACGGATAGCACTTAGGAAGCTTTCCTGAAACGGCAGCCTCGGTTGTTAACTTGCCGAAAGGGCCCTCGATGACCACGTTCGCGATTGGCAAGCACACACTCTGTTCCTCCACTACCTGGCGGATCCATGCACACTGTCCTGTATAGTCGGAAGGCGACACATACGCCGGATGGACAACATCCATCGTTGCGGCCGAATCGCGCAGTACCTTGCAAGGCTTCCCGTTGACTACTAGGTCATGCAGGTAGGGTTCTAAAAGCTGCATATTTTCATCGCAGTCACTGACATACGAGAAAGCAATCTTTTCTTTCCGGCAGTTGACGGCAATGTGACCCTGCTCATTACACCTAAAGCATGTGAGCGGCTTCCTAGCCTCAAGCTTATTCTTTGTGTTCTGTGCGTTGGTCACTTCCCCACTTTTCTCACTGCCGTCCTTTCTAGGGAATTTGCCTGAAGAAACCTTCATTTCTTCGTTTCCAACTCTAGCAAAGTGCCTTTCCTGACGGTTATTCACCCTCAACTTGGGATCGCGGGGCCTATCCACTGCTGGGTTGCTGAATTGTCGGCGCGAAGCATACTCCTCAATGAGTTCGGCAGCTTCAGTTGCCGACTTAATTTCGCCTCGGTCCTGTAACCAATTTCTTTCTTTTTCTGGGAGGCAGTTATAAAACTGCTCCAAAAGAATTCGCTCGACTACAGCGTCCCTATCACTGTAGGAATCAGTGCTCTTTAGCCACTCGCCCAAATTTACTCTTAAATTGTACAGGAATTCAGGGTAACTCTCGTCCCTGGACTTAGTAGCGTTCCGAAAACGTTGTCTGAACGCCTCGGCGCTAAGCCTATACTTTCTCAGAAGGCAAGCTTTGACCTTCTCGTAGTTGTCCGCGTCCTCCTTGCTTAGCCGCGCGACAACCTCCGCTGCCTCGCAGGGCAGAACCGTCAATAATCTCTGAGACCAAGTGTCTCGCTGGAAGGACAGTTTTTCGCAAGTTCGCTCAAAGTTAGCCAGATACAGACCGATATCCCCTGATATCACATATGGCTGCATGTACTTTGACATCTTGAAATCTGCCTCCTTGTTGAGACGAGGTACCGCTAGCTGGGGACAATCGCCCGACCTCTTGCTCAACTCTAGTTCTAATTTCCGGAGCTCAATTTCTTGGTCCAGCTTTTTTGCTTCTCTTTCAAGCTTCTCACGTTCGTGCTCCCTTTCCTCTTTTTCTCTCTCAAGTTCACGCTCCCTTTCCTCTTTTTCCCTCTGACGTTCGCGCTCCCTTTCCTCTTTTTCCCTCTGACGTTCGCGCTCCCTTTCCTCTTTTTCCCTCTCAAGTTCACGCTCACGCCTCATTTCCTCTTTTTCCCGCTCTTTCTGCTGTCTGAGCTGCTCCTCCTTTTTTTGGGCGATGAGGTTCCATGCTTCACTGAGCTCCTCATCATCGGCTCCCAAATCTGTGATTGCCTTTATAATCAAAGGTTTTCGTGCCAAACCTCTTGTATCAATTCCCAATTCCTCACACAATTGCAACAGTTCCGGTTTCTGCAGCTTTTGTAGGTCCATGATCGCTCCGAGTGTCGGCTACTTCCAAAACAACAGTGCAAACTACCAAACCTAAAGGCGTTTCAACACTTTTTACCAGTTCTAAAATCTAACCCTGTTCTAGAACCTGGTCCACATCAGAAGAAAAGCCAAGCACTCACCCACACATGCGATCGATGTTCCGAGCTGCTCTCTTGTTGGCCGATTGTTGCGCCTGCTTGTTGCTTGAGATGCCACCTCCGATCACCAGATGTAGTGGCTTGTAGATTCAGATCCCACCTCGAATCACCAGATGTTGTAGCTTGTAGATCCAGATCCCACCTCCAGTCATCAGATGTTGTGGCTTGTAGATTCAGATCCCAACGCTGGTCACCAGTCGTTGTGCTTGTAGATTCAGATCCCACCGCTGATCACCAGTTGTCGTGACGCTGGGGCTATGGCGACCCGGCCTTCACTTGGTAGCGTGCAGAGACTCCGGGTTGAAGAAGGACTGAATCTTCGAAGTTGGTAAAATATGTACAAGCAGGTTTACTGGCACTTTGAGAAAACGTATTTACAAGAATATTTACATGAAGAAGAAGGGTACATCAGCAAAATGACAAGCGTTAAGAGTTCATAGCGAGAAGCGACTGGATGAGCCGTTTACCCAGGGCTCAGAGCGACATTTCGTGCTCTGCAGCGTCCTTAAAAAACCCCTATGTCCAGCCCCTCTCTGAAGATGCTGACCAACCAAATCCAGGGCACGCCCCTCAGGTATCGGCATCCAATCGAACACATCACTGCACTGATGGTCTGAAGCACTGACTGGTCCGGCATTCATTCGTTGGGCGTGATCACTTGTTGGCGGGAAAAGCTTGGGAACGGCGAGGAGAGGAGGTACATTTCTATTCTTCAGCAAAGAAACCACAGGCTGGTTCTGACAAGGGGTTTTACTTCTCAGAAACCCGAGTGCACGTGGCGCCGCATAGGGCTCCCAACATGGTCCCTTTTCGACAATTGCAAATCTTTCCTGCATTCCCGGGAAATCACTTAATGGCCGTATGAGTCATGCTCCTTTCTTGTCCTGCACGTCAGCGGACATGTCACTCTGTCGTCTCCTTTGGATAGGAGGCATTCATCACTGGAGGATAGCACTTCTCGACTGGAAGGGTGAACAAAAGAAAGAAAGCACTTCCTGCTATTTCCCTCAGGGGGACGTTTCTTTGTGTTTTTCCAGACGTTCTCTTGACAGGGTCAATTTGGCATTTGCAGGTTGTCCACAAAGCAAAACATGCTTACAAAACAGGATTCCTGGAAACCGGCTCACTTAGAGCCATTGGACCATCACCACATATTCACAAAACTTATCCATGCCCACAGGCGAACAATAGAGCGCGCAATTGCGGATGCTTGGTCGTAACACTACCTTGAAAAACTCACGAGTGGAACTTCTGAAAAAAAACGTGCGGAAGAAAGACGCCTCGACAATGATTCTATCAGGCACGCCGACTTCTGTAGAGTTTGCGAGAGAGACCGAGGCGGCAAACGAAACTCTTGTCACCAGAGTTATTACACAAATGAAAGAACGAGGTCGGGCAATGCCGCAAGAACTTATGCAGGGCGCAAGGAAGAGAAAGAAAAGCAACGTATCATCGAACAGCCTGGTAAAGTCGCGGAAAGGGTTTCACAGGAACAGGAAGAAAGAAAGGCCAGTGCGCAGGGAAAGAACACGGTGGAAGCCAAGAGTTGTGTCAGTGTAGTGTTGTGTTGTGCCAGAGTGTGTGCGTGAGTTGTGTCAGGGTTTACGTGAGGGATGTTATTATAAACTTCGAGATGCAGCTGTGAACTTCCTGCGTTGAACTCACCATTTTATGCTGATGAACTAGGTGAAAGTGAAGCAGGGAAGTGGGGGCAAAGTCACAATAAGACCAATCATGCCGGAGAGAAGGGCTCCAACAAGCGGATGCCGTCCAAGTCCTGCGTCCGTCCGTGGGGCGCCAGCTTTTTCAAATTGACTATATCGCTCCCTACTCTACGGGAGCCAAGATGACTGAGAGCGAGCAGGGCTTTGTGAAGTGAGCATCAAGATCAAACAAGCTAATACAAGAAGGGGCGAAGCGCTGGTCTCCGTCCAACAGAAACGGACCTTCTGGACATCGCATCATCAGTCGCATCATCGCATCAGTCGCATGGTGGTTATCAGAGGCCATTGAGGTGACACCGTTCAAGCTTAGTGCTGCCTTTCCCCTCAGGGTGCGGAGCATGTTGCAGATTCAGGCAAGAATCTGCAAGTAGAACGACGAGAAGGAAGACGAGGATAGGTATAAGGCGCGCGGTAGAGACTGAGCGCCATGTTGGCCCGTCGATAAACGTAAGGGCAGCCGGGTATTAAACGCAGTGAGAGGCGTACTAGTGTCTGCTCTCCTCCCATATTTTTTACATGGATCACTTCTATACGCAAGGCAAATTAATGACTCATTTGATTTCGATTTTGATTTCCTTTTGTTTAGTGCCGTGGAGATACTTATTGCCTTAAATACTCGATTTCGCGACGCCAGCGTTCGATATAAAAGAATGCAGGCAATTAATAATACCGAGTGTTGCTGATAAGCAGGAGCAGGAGCTTCATTCTCAACGCATCCCTTTCTTCTAACAAGAGGGCATGTTCGGCTTCGTCTAGCATCTACAAGACCCGCGGTTTCTCTATCTTCACAAACAAGCCTTTTCATGACGCCTACCATGACCTCGTTGGTTTCTATTTTAGGCTTCCATTCTATTTTATCGTCTAGTTGCGCGCACCATGTCTTTTTCTTCCTCATTTTGTCCATTTACTGTCTTCGTACATGTCGCGTTCTGCGATCTGTGGTTCCTGTCGTCTCCTTGCAATGCTCTTCCGTTTGTCTCTGCCATTTTGTTCCAGTAAAATATTTGTCCATGCTTTGCCTCGTGATTCCGCGATGACATTTTCCCATTTGTCATGTGTTACCTTTATATTTTTGTAGTTTGCGTGTAGTTTCGTTTTGCAGTCTTATTGTATTTTGAGCATCAGTGTTGTTTCTTTTGCTTAGTACGTATGTGAATATTGACTTCATAGAAGTCTACTCAGCCTTCTGTCCTGAAGGTTACTTCCGAAGACAAAATTAACTGGTTTTAGTCTGATGTGATAGTTGTGCAAAATGCATTCAGCCACCATCGCGTCATCTCGGGGCCTGCGCTGAATTAATTGAGGCATTACACCTATAGCGCCAGACGCTAGTTGCTTTCCCCCGTCCCCCTTCCTTCAAACCCGCCGATACAGATTTGCCGCTGGAACGAAATCGGCGGGTAATTTTTGTCGCGCCTTGGCAAATTAGTCATATTTCAAGACCCCGTTCCAGTGCAATCACGTCTTTTGCGCAGCTTCTCGCGAACAACCGTTCAGGGTCAGGTTAGAGTTATTAAAGCCTATATAGTAACTCTAGGCCAGGTCTCTCTACACGCACGACCTCGGCTCTGAAAAAGCGAGCAAACACAGACTGCCTGTGCACAAATCTTCGAAAGCGCATTACGCGTGAGGGAACGTATACGCGGCTATGTCATTGCACTAGCCCGGGTAAGACTGCATGCATTTGCTGATATTGTTCCAAGCACATACGTCTCCTCCTGCAGCAGCGTGCCCTTGTAAGGGGCAGCAGAGCGGCGGCACAATGGGGTGCGAAGGCATCTGTGTTATCTGCTTGATAGGCTTGGCCAAAACGGGTGCAATTTCCCACCCTGGAAGACTTCTTTTTTTATCTGATAGAGTTGATTTCACCCACTATTTTCACAGCCGAGTCCGATTAGCATTGGACCCTTATAGCCAGGTACACAACACAGCAAGCGATGTCATCGAGCGACACATAGAGACCCATTTGAGGCATTAAACACACACCAGCGTCCGAAAGAATAGCTTGATTTTGACGGCTGCGTACCGTCGCCATCTCATGTGCATTGCCTTAACTAACATTCAAAAACTATTTGTAGGTTTTTGTTTCTCTCTCTTTTTTTTTTACACGATAATTACTTTCTCGACGTTGCACCACGCTCTGCGTCCGGTGCCTTCCATCTCTCTCTCTCTATCTCTCTCTCTCTCTCTGAGCAGTTAGAACAGCACAGCCGAGCAGAGACACACGAGGAGGAGCAAACGACTAGCTGGGCCGGAACCTCGCCAATGCCAGTCATTACGGCCGCGGATCACAGTTGTTTAGCCCACAAAGACCCCCGCGGGCCAATTCTCCGAATGTTTCCTGCCGCGTAATATACACGTGCTGCGGGGAGTTGCGACAGCTGCCGGCTGCCACAGTTTCGTAAGAGAGCCAAGCGAAATATAGCACGTAAAGCGCGTACAGGACGCGGAGAGACAAGTGAGAGAGACTGAAGGCATGCCGTCTCGCTTGACACGCATGCGTGGCACGATTCGAGGTATACGTTACTATAGATACGCCGTTCATTTGTATTCGCGCATAACGAGGCAGACCAAGTAAGCACCCCGGTGCGAGCAGTCTTCATCATCGCGTCACCAGGACGCTTGCCGCCCTTGGGATGCACACTTCCGGCCACACAGGGCGGGAAGATTCCTTCAGTATCGAGTACGCGTGTGTGCCGGCGTATACACCGTGAATGCACACGCGTTTCCGACCCAGGTAGGCGCGGGCGTGAATTATCTCGGGAATGTCGTCTCATGTAGTACGGACGTTGTGGCTCCGTTTCCGACGTTGACGCACCACAATGGGCCGAGGGCGGTCGGTCGCGCACTCCCGGCGACGGCCGCATGCACGACGCGGCGTCATTACCGATAGCGAGTGCCGGGTGTGAATGAGAGCGGAGATATTGTCCGCGGAAGACACATGCGGAGCAAGAGGCGCGGGAGAAGATGGGAGAGGGCGCTTGAAGCGCAGTGACTCTAATGGGAGACTGCGTTGCGAGTTGTGGGAGCGATTCACAGACAGAAACGTTAAGCGACGTAAATCCTAACTTACATCGCGTATAAAGGGCTACCTCTACACATGTGTATAACGGCTTTAACACTTAGCTTTATCCTCCCGATAACGATATGGCACTGCATTACAGCCAACATTTGGACTGCATTTTCTATATCCCTCTGTAGTTTTATAGCGTCAAGAGAGTTGCAACGCTAGGGGTATTGATTTTACTTTAATATTGATGAGCAGGTGCCAGGTGACACCGTATCTTCATATTGTTCTGTGTATTGTTTTAGGTATCGACACTAAAGACCTCACCGAATAAGCGAAATGGATCAGTAATTATTACCATAACTTTGCCATTAAGCGAGCTATCGCATCTTAAGCATGGGCAAGCATAGCTTTTTAAGGTAGCCAAGGTAAACGTGTTCTCTCGCTGAGCTGTTTGGTCGGAACAGAGGTCGAGTTCTGAACGTCGTAGTGCGGTTAGGATTTCTATTTCAGCTTTGCTTCTGAAAACATCTGTTAGGGCGTGCTCAAAACAAAAAATAATAAATAAAAGTACCAGACGTTTTTATAACTGACCCATTATACGCGATCTGTGTAGAAAGCAGACGACCTACGTTGACGACATGTAAAAAAAGACGCTGGCCATCTTCTGACCTGTCGACCGCATCCTTTGTAGGAAAGGCTGGTAACGGTCGAAACGCGGAATAAATCCACCAAGTTTTTCAATGCGACTCCTTGAACTCCCCCCCTCCCCCCCTCATATATATATATATATATATATATATATATATATATATATATATATATATATATATATATATATATATATATATATATATAACACACAAACACACACACACCAAGTGTTCCAGACAAATTTAATCATGCAAGCTTTTATCCTAGCCCACTTAAACCAACTGAGGGTTATTGAGAATCGCGGATTTTTTTCGTTCGTCTCCACATTTTATTCATTACTAAAGACGTTTCAATTATTGGTTATGGGAATAAAATGTCAATTCTGACGTTGTAGCTCATCTTGGAAGACAGCTTTCCTGTGTTTGTCCATATAAGCAGCTTTATTTACTGGCCTGATGATAAAGCTGTCACGTGACCAATGTGCACCTCTCTCGCCCTGTACATATCCAAAGTTCCGTTGGACTCGGTACTTAAAAGAAAAGCGGATTTTGTTCCCTGATACGCGTCTTGGGACGTTGAAGTAGCCGTTGCCGCTTGAAACATTAAAAAAAAAAAAAAACTGTTGAGGCCAGTAGAAAAACTACTTTATGTACACGGTAGCTTGGTGCAAACGTTTCAGCCAGCACACCTTTCAAGACGGTCTCCAGATTTTGATCTCACAGTTTATTCATGAAGCCAGAAAATGAAATGCTGTCTAATTAAAGTTAGTCTTTAAATGACCAACAAGCAGACCACGCGACTGTCAACAGCTATCAGTTTGTTTCATGGGCTCTGGGTTTGGCCACTCTTGAAAGCTTGCAATGTTACATATAGCTGGGATAAACGATACATAAACAACAGGATAAAAAAAAGATGCAGTTACGAACGTTTAATGCGATTATCCCTAATCCGAAAGCTACAACCACGAGAAAACTTTTGACTTGTTTGCTTCTGGAGCAACTGCAGCTCTTGTATTGTGCACTTCATCGTCCGTCGTCTCTGTTAGCGCTGTATATCTCCTCAAGATGAACATAACCCAACTAGCCCAACTTGCCATCCTACTGCATCACAATACCTGTATCATAACAGCTGCATCGCAACAACTGCATAACGTTAAGAGATAAGAAACGTGCCGAGTGTATCAGGGAAATAACTCTAGTTAATGACATTCTAGTGGAAATCGAGAAGAAATGGGCATGGGCAGGACATGTAGGGCGAATAGAGGATAACCATTGGTTGCTAGGGGTAACAAATTGTATATCAATTGAAGGAAAGCGCAGGAGGAGTAGCAGACATTTAGGTGGCCGAATGAGTTTAGGAAGTTCGCGGGAGCCAAGCGGATGCAGCTAGCACAGGACCGGTTCAATATTGTGCACCCTCATCGAATCATAACGAGACGGCCCATTTGGCGGCGCGAGCGCTTACCTTCCACGCCCCCGAGAGGGACCGTTCCGAGTGATGGTTCGAAACAAAAGACCGAATGACCAGTTACGAGGAAGTGACTAAATGTTACCGCCTAGCTCGACGGACAATGCTGCCGCCTCACTCGGCACTTAGTCGGGAGGAGGCGGTCATCATAAGGCAAATACAAACCGGGTCACTCCTCGCCCCGGTAGTGCTACACGGCTTCCACCCAGACATCTACATGAGTGATATGTGCAGTGTATGTCAAGTGGGTCCGGCGAACCAATGGCACATCACGTGGGACTGTGCCAAATTCCCGACCGAAGCTGCATCCAGGACATACCCGCCGAAACTTCAAATTGCTGTGCAAAGTACAGACAAGGACATTCAACTATGGGCCGTCCAGCAGGCCCGGGGTGCGCTCGAAAAGCACAAGCCTCACAACCCACCACAAACGGGCCAAATGAGGTAGTGCAGAGTAGGACATAACCACAGGTCGGCGCTTGGCCAGCGCGTAACGACGCTTTAACCCGTCGTTTGCCGGCTCCTTAATAAAGTTATCATACATACATACATACATACATACATACATACATACATACATACATACATACATACATACATACATACATACATACATACATACATACATACATACATACATACATACATACATACATACATACATACATACATACATACATACATACATACATACATACATACATACATACATACATACATACGAGTAATAGAGAGAGGCCTGTTTCCTTCAGTGGGTAAAGTCCGGCTGATGATGATGCGGATGATGATAAAGAATTTTGGCCAAAATTATCTTCATTTTTATATAAATTCAAACTAACCCGGAAATAAAATGTCTATTCACTTTTTCTGAGTATAAATTCATGCAACGATTCTGTCTTCTTCAGACATTTCTTGGCGGCGTAATTGCTCCGCTTCAGTCCGTTTTTCATTTTTGTCCTTTTATGGCCACTTCCCATCACGTCAGTTTTCCGTCTGTACTAAATTACTTTGAATTTGCTGTAATTCAGAATTGACATATTCTGCGTGTACATAATCATTGCACATTTTTGTAAACACTGGACAGAGTGTGAAACACTCTGTCCAGTGTCCAGTGATGACAGTGGGTGCATCAAGACCGTTAAAACGACGATTATTCGTGGCCGAAACTCTGGGATGAAACACCATCAGATTCCGATTAATTTTGCGACTTCATAGTTTTTGTAAATATATAAACTCACATGAAATTTTTGTTTTGACATCTTCTCCGGGAAATTTCAGATTGAACAACTATAAATGCACTTCATGATGATCCACTTAACAACTTTGCTTGTTAGACCATATAGGCAGGAACTTAACGGCACTGTGCTGATTCTCCGCCCTTGGAGTTGGCCTCTTTCACCGACTTCATGGCACTATGAGCACCATCGTTTATCAGGAAGTTCCTGCAAAGGTTATACTTTCAGAGGCACGCAAGAGTCTTGGCTTTGGATATGTGTTTAAACAGAACGATGACCCGAAGAAGCACGCTTGTGAAAAAGAATTTGGAGGAATAGGAGATTGAACTTATGAAGTGGCAAAGCCGGTCTGCTAAGATTGTTTCAACTGAATATCTTGGGATCGACTCTGCACGTCGTCTGAGTGACAAAAAAGCCAGCAGCACTGAGAAGTTCGACCAGTTGCTGAAATAATGGAGAAACAGTGACATGGCGTTCATTGACAGCTTCCTGGACTCCATCCACCAGCGATGTCAAGTCCTAATCAACTGAAAATGTTTTGTCGTGAAGCACTGGTTCTAATAGGTTATTTGGCAATAAAAACGGTATTATAACCGACATCTATACGCAGTGCAGAAAGCTGTTCTTCAATATATTGTTGTGAGAATCCACTACAGAGTGAAACGTCTCACGCTGTCTTCCCGCAAAGCTCGTGATCAAGTTCTAGTGGGGTAAACAAATAGTATAATTCGAGAAACATCAAAATCGCATGTTAATTGTTATTAGCATATAGCACATATGCACATAAAGAACCCCGGACATTATAGATAATTGAGTAATCTTCCCCACGAACTGTAATATATTGTTTAATTAGATGCGATATTCTATAAGCTAAAAAAAGAAAAGACCTTTATTCCTGCCTGAATTCCTCGAATAAAATCGGGCAAGAGCTGTTTCGAATTCGCGCACACAAAATCCTGCACATATGCCCGGCAGAGCGTTACAGCGTCCACGCTTGCTTGCCTTCGATGAAAGACAAGATTACATTTGCTCAGCCTTAATCGATACTGCATTCTCTTTCTAAGCATAAAATGGCAAGGCTGTGATCCCATTCGGCATATCTAAGTAAGGCCTAGTTAGGCTTAATTTACTGATGTTAGGCTTAAGTAGATAGGCTGCCATGATGCATAAACCAACCTAAATTTAAAAAGGATCTCTAGTAAAAATCAAATCAATTGATCACTGATCATTAATAATTCTGCTCACATCTGTTTCGCCACTGTCAACAGCGGTGCATTTTTTTGTGAAAAAAAAAATGCAAATATTTGCATAAGCTGTTAAAGTTCTGCGGGATATCGCAGCTGCCTCAACAGAAACGCAACAATCACAAATACGGCACATGGAAATGCATTCAAGGCCGGCTGACAACATCTTCAAAGATCGTCATAATATACCTCAACAGTGACACGAGTCGCGCGGCTCTGGGTTGACAAATTTCTGCCGCATTTGGAGTGGCGTTAAAAACCTCAGCGCGATAGCCAGAGACTTATTATTCGCGTTTATGTGTAGATATCTGCACAGGGGGCCAGTACACTGTGACTCGGTTAGATGTAATTAAAAATACGTTGTTTTCGATCAGTAGGTTGGATACATCAAATGGCGTAGTAGGTGAAAAACACTAACCACGCATATACGACAAGGAACACTTATTTCGCTCCAATGACCGAATTTTTACCTTGTACCGAAAGGCAAACAGTTGTGATCATGTGTCTATAATACCGGTTTGAAGAACCCTCTTGTGGCTATATCAAAACCTTACAGAGAGATTTGAATACTTCATTGAAATAAAATTAATGCAATAATGCTTTCAGGGGAGAAACATAGTATATTGTATATTAAGAATGTGCTGTCATGCGTATTCCTTCGACGTGCTGAGAAAGAGCCAAGATGGACTCACCACGAAAAATAGACTACGTGCTCGTCCTCCTGGATGGAGCACATAGTGAGCTTTGGCTCCGTCGACTTCGTACCCATCTATGACAAAGCTCGAGGGCTTGTTTTCATGATGGCACGAGGAAAAAACAAGGCGGCGGCTGCGTTGGAGGTGGCGGCAGCGGGCGTATTGTATAAGCACTCCAGGCTTATGCAGGCGCTCTGTTCTCAATCACGCCTGAATGGTGTACACACCTTGTCAAGATAGATACGCGCTTGTCTCGGACACACGCGATCGAGTCACACGAAATGCGACATTGCGCCGATATAGCAAGCCGCACAATTCTGGACGATCGGACGCGAGCCAGGAATATATCTGCTACCAAGTCTGGCGCGCAGATTCGGAAAAGCTCAATAACGGCGACACAGATGCGCGCCGGTTGACGCGCGCGCAATCATCGCCTCCGCGACGTGGGGCAACGCCGCTGGTAGGGGGTGGTGGTGGTGGTGAGGGAGCATCCTGTCGGAGGTGCCGAAACTCCTTCTGCAGATTATTGTGATAGAGCGTCACATTGAGCGCGGAGGCAACAGGAGCAGCAGAAGCAATGCGGATGTCCTCGCTTATTTGGTATTCATGTCGGCATGTGTATACATCGCGAGCAAGTAAGGATGCGCAGGAGATTCTTGGTGCAGTTGCTTAGATGCGGCTAAGCCCTGGTACCGAATGTATGTGACATAACTGGTTTGTACAGTGGAGATCTATTGTCGCATGGTGACGAAAGGACTGCTGGGGAAGAGGAGCATCCACCACGCCACGGTTGGCTGCGAGTGGTGCGGAACTTGCGCAAATCTAAAGACTGCGCCCGGAGACAGTCGGGCCAATGAAGAGGAAGCGCAATTTGAAGCCCATTTGCATCGTTGTGCGTGCTTAGAAGCGGCTGGCGTCGCATCTCGTACGGCAACGATCATGAAATGGAACTTGATGAGGCGTAATGCTCCGCGAGCTGCTATTCGTTCCGGGTCGCTTCCATGACAAAGATACAGGCACGCATGCCTCTACACTCCGGAAACGAGCTCACATGCCCTGCAGCAGTGGTATGCGATGAAACAGTCTCCATTTGCAAGGGAATCGTATAATGATGAACTGCTTAGTCCAGAATTGCGCAATTGGACAAGTCACGCTACAAGTATTTCTTGGTGAGAAGAACGACTGACTAGATGAAAGGCTGCGATGCGTGGCCCTTCGCAAGTTCTAGATCGATGATACAGGACTCTGTGCGAGCTCTTTAGGTGGCTAGGAAGCGAGAGAATCTAGATGGCCTGCCTTTTGTCCAGGATACAGTCAGCGGTATACTCCTCTGGACGAAATTTAACAAGACGGGTTCACGCGTGGTTGGCTGACGTTAGCACAATGAAAAGGTAGCCAAAAGTTTTCAGGGGATTTCTCAAACGAGACCTTTTGTTCCGACAGGTAGAGAACCATGGACTATACTCGAACACAGTGGGTCCGATGATAATTTTTTGCACAATGGGTACCAGTACCACTGCGTACAATGCCATATAATTATCCGCTGCGCTGGAGCTGGCACGTGCAAGCCTGTAAGAGTGTCGAACAGATGATGCGTGGGGGAGAGTAAGAATTCAGCACAACGGCATTTGCCTGCAAGATGTATAGTATTAGGACAAAATAGAAAGTATATAATTTCCTTGGTCACATTTGTAATAAACTTGCGTGCAATGTGTGCATAAGAAAGTGGTACAGGCTGCTACGCACTCGGCGACCTGAGAAGAATCGCGTAGCTTTTTTTTTTTTTTTTTTTTTCTGACGTTTCGCGCAGTAATATTTTTGCTATTGGTTTATGAATACGATGCGCGGAAATCACAACTCCTTTGCTCTGTCTCATTCTGTACTGAAAAAAAAAAAAAGAAAAAGAAACTTTTTTTTTTTTTTTTTTTTTTTTAATGTGTAGTCGTCTCAGCTGCCGCGTAGTGATGTTTCTTAAACATATCTTATTTTCCTTTCCGGTAGAACTTTGTTACTGTCTTTTGGTGGCTTTGTAGACATTCATTTCTTAGCTGAAGGTAGATTTTTATTGCCAAGAAACTAGGAACAGAAAATTAAATATCTATTTCCCCTCGCTCGGTTCAAACTCACCTCATAGATCATGGCGTTGAAAAAAATTATGGATCCTTCGAAAGCTGGCCGGGAAAAGAAGCAGACAATGCAGCGCTCAAACCTCGAAGACCCGCATTGCGAAATCAGCGTTATCTCAACGGAGTTCTTTCGTGAAAGCGGGCGCAGGCGCCGATCGTACACGTATGTATTTTACATTTCTAAAATACAGGTACTACACCTCCAGTCTACTTTTTTCCCCCTTTTTTAAGCTATAAAAGCCGTGCTTTCGGTGAAAGTAAAGCTGTTTTGCCACGAGAACGTGGTATAATTTATCAGCATAGGCCAGCTTCGATTTGCATTCGGTTCAGAGAAAATATTTTACTTTGTTTTTCTTTATGGTTGTATGCGTTCCACAACGGAATTTAGCGAGTAATCGAACGTAAATCGCGTTGACAAAACCATGGACTATGCTGTGCGATGTCAGTGCACGTTAAAGAACCCCAGGTGGTCAAAATTTCCGGAGTCCTACTACGGCGTCTCTCATAGCCTTAGTCGCTTTGGGACGTTAAACCCCACAAACCAAACCAAACCAAACCAAACCAAACCATGAACTATCGTTCCAGACGTAAACCACCCCCGTATAAGCAATCGTGGCCTTGCTGCCGGGGCTAGGGCCACTGACCGAGACGAGGGTGTTGCGCGCGCCCGCATCCGGGATGCTCGTTTTACGCACCCGCCGTAAGGGAGGCCCCTTCACGGCCGCCCTTCTTTCCCCGCTGCTGCACCGCTTCGGACTGCGCGCCGCCGTCAGCTCTCGCGCCAGGCGGAGTGGGCTGGTTCTCCCCAGACTAGGAGCAGAATACGAGATAGATAGGGGAGGCGGAGATTCATCGATTAAATGTCCGGCTAAGACGACCCCCGCATGTCGCCGTGCGTCAGGCGGAGCACTCCTTGCGTGCTCTGTTAACTGAGGCTTGTGTGGCGGCATTCTTGCCAAGGACAGATGATAATCACTCTCCCGTGCACCGACTTGTGTGCCTTTACGACCGCCTTGAATTTGGAGCTGTGATAGATAAAGGAGGTGCAATACGGTGTTTCCGAGGCCTGTACACTGATGGCCAAAAGGGGCCTTTTTCAACACCTACCAATCTTCGGGGACGAAATCCAATACTTTCTTTTTGTAGTTTCTGTGGTGTCCTTTTTTTTTTCTCTTCGGCAGCACCAAAGCAGCCAGTGTGCTGTGCGATGTCAGTGCACGTTAAAGAACCCCAGGTGGTCGAAATTTCCGGAGTCCTCCACTACGGCGTCTCTCATAGCCTGAGTTGCTTTGGGACGTTAAACCCCACAAACCCACAAACCCAACCCTAGACCTCAAAATGTTCAAAGCCGAGCGACGCTGATGAGATGGTGGTGGTACAAACTTTATTCATTGAAGGCCAAAAAATTAAAAAAAAGTAAAATTATGTTGCCGCCGTTCCGTGGGTGGCCTTCCGGCTGCTGGTCGTGGCCTCCAGGTCACGCCTGGCGGCGACTTCCGCTGCCCAGGTCGTGAGACGCGTAGTAACGGAGACAACCTTCCTTTAGACTGCGCTTAGTTGCTGAGAGGTAGAGTGCAGTAAGCGTGTGTCTTAAGCAGTCAGCGATTTTCTGTAACATCTAAAACATAAGAGTTTCCGAATAGGAGGGTTAACGGATATGAGCAAGCAACGGCAGAAACCGGAAAAAAAAAAATGCCACAACAAAAATGCATAGTGAGAGCGTCCTAATCAGCGTTTCTCCTACAGGGACGTCACGATGCCGCAGTCTCAATGCAACTTCGCTTGTATTACAGTTCACTTGAGTGTTTTATTAGCGCCACGCTGACGCCCATGGGTATTGTCTTAAAAATCTCGACCCAACCTATTCCTGGCAAAGAGGGAATAAGATAACATGTTCTTCATTAGTCACATGAAATGCAAACCCCCTTCATCTTCCTCCTCGAATCCCGTGCCGCTTGTGTGAATAACGGAGTTGGAGTAAACACCACCCGTATGGTGGCATTCCGACGGAAGCCGTGGTTTGGCACATGCAGTGGGTGACGAAAACAACCTGCCCTTAGCAGTGTTGATATATGCAGAGGCTTGCAAAAACCAGCCACAAGCGAAGGTGTTTGCTATACGTAAATAAAAGTCGCTTGGGACGGGAAATAGCGTGCAAGGTCAACCTGACGTCCTGAGCGCGTGTGTATCAGCACTGGAGGGGAGCGAAACTGCCGTCACTTCTCGTAGATGAACAAAGCACACAGGTTCAAGGTATACGTCCCGAGCAAGCTGTTGGCGCGACATTTAACCGCGCGGCCATTTGTGTGTCACCATGTAACAGCTGCGTGCTCACAAAGCTTGGCCCTGGTGATGTCGCCCAATTTGCCGCGATGAAGAGGCGGCGAAGACTCGGGCTTCAATACTGAAAGAGCCTTTGTTTTTTGTTTTAACGCGGTTTCATTTTCCGCGGTTGGCTTAGTATAATTTTAGTCGTCACCGCATAATAAACCGAATTTATTTATTCCTTTCGAAACAACCGTTCAACCGGATACGGTGTGCTAAATGCAGGCGAAACCAAAAGTTTATATATCACTGAAGGTTCGCGTAGAGTCCACATTTGGTTTCAGGTGACAAAGCTGCTGGTGACAGCGCATTCGCAGACAACACAGACTTTGTGGCGCAAAAAAAAAAAAAAAAAAGAAAAGAAAAGATGCATTTCGGAGGCTCATATCCTGACGCACTGCCGGACATATGCGTTAATGTGGCGGCCGACAAAGGATGAAGCAAATAAACAAGTACTGAACACAAAAAATGTGCGAAACACGAAGTAATGAAGGAGTGGCTGCAATGGAAGGGGTGAAGATCCAACGTGAGCATTCAACCTATCTGAAACGTGGGGCGCCATTTTTGTTCGTTATCTGCGCCTTGATGCTTTCAGTAAGTGTCTCTTCCTACTCTTTGAATAAGAATGCGCCCGCGAAAAGAAGTAATTAATTTGATCAACTTCAACAGCTTCGTTCTTGCTTGTCGTGCCGCAAATCTAGAGTTGCAAGTGTAGTCGCTTTAACTTAACATTAATAAAACTGCAAAAGCAAGCCATACGCATCATAACCTCCTCCCCTCGAATGCCACCGTCGCACATTTTGTTCATGAATTTAAAAGTTCTACCCCTCTGGGCTCTTTATCTTTATAACATCGGTATTCTATTCTTTAAGATTCTTCACCATCAGCTCCCATTTAGCATTTTTCCTCCCGGCACGATCAAAAACAACAGCGTTACACGGTTCGCTCTACGTAATAATTTTCTACTACCTAAGGTCAGTACTAACTACGGGGAACAATGCCTTCAATTTCCGTCCATATCATTTTGGAATTCTTTGAATTTCGGCATTAGGCAAACTAATACACTTTCTTTGTTCAAGTCGAAATTTAAAAAGATCTTTATGTTTTGTGTCGTGGAATTCGTAAGTGTTTTGTACTTTTTTCTGTATTCTATTTTTGTATATAAAACTGTCGGCAATGCACTCTTTACTATGTATTTCGTTATTTATTTTCAGTGTTGCTTCATGAATTTTCTTACAATAATATTATTCTTTATGTTGCCTATCGAAGTCTATTACCACGGGAGGTCCCACATGCGGTCTTGTACCATGGGACCTCTCGCTGTATATTCTTGTGCGTTGTTTTTTTATTCGAAAATAAACTTTCAACTTCAACTTCAACAGAATAAGGAGCTCATGAACAATGACCGCTCTATAATTCTGCCGCATTTCACTCCACCGTAAGCATAATAGACGGTAAAAGTTTTCACCCTCAACTAGACGCGCCCATTTGCATACGATTGCCTCCACAAAGCAATCTAGGCATCAAAGAAATTCGGCGCTGCATTTCAAATGCAAATATTGCAAACATAATGACAAGCGTTTCCTAGCGAGTGCCTACACACACGATGGCGGTCGGTATAGCAGGACGCGAGACAAGGGATGCATCAGGCGTCCTGCTAAATGAGCCAAATTAAATCGTCAAGATTAAACATAAAAACATGTTTCGTGCTTTCTTCAAATCTTGAATAACAAATAAATATTTTGTTCACAGTTATTTTATGCGAAAGAAGTGTGTTTATATGAAAGAAATTTTATACAAAAGAAACTTGCAGTTATATACACCTGAATGAAATAGAACGAACGCCAACAAAACATGTTTGGAGCACAGGCCAGATGCTCCGGTGAAAGCACTCTTGAATAATCAACTTATGCCCACCATTTTTTTTTCAGCTGCTGTGTTTGATGATGCAGGGATAAAAAAGGCAGAAGAAGACTTACTCCATGGAACGGGTCTTCGAGAAGAGGCGATGGATGACCTCCTTCGGCACCATTGAGAGCGGCACCGACGCACCTTACCCGGATTCCAACAGTGTACTCTGATCACGCGCAAATCGCCCCACTCGAGGCGGACGAGATCGCACCGCACGTCAGTGACGCCACACACGTTTCGCGCCTCTCTGGATCGCACTGCACCACCTGAACAGTCGAACACGAGGAACTTGCCTGAAGGCAACTGCTGACCTCAGGCTCCCTGCGCACGACCGCACTTTGGATCCTGTTTGTACACGTGGATATCGCACCGAGTCGCAGGTTTGCGCAAAGGAAGAAGCAACAATAAAACCACGACTGTTCAGCAATACGGATTCACGGCAGTACTGAGCGCAGCTCGATGAAACGTAGATCCAGTTGTTCAAGAAAACACGGTTCGTTGTTCGCAAAACGTGATTCGCGTTCCACTATTTGCTTTTTCAAGAAGCCGATCCACACCGATCCACAGCGAGATTTTTCGTGTTGGACTGCACTTGGGTGGAGGCAGAACTGAGAAGAAACTCAAGAAACAGCGCCCTGCAAAGTATCCTCAGGCACTCTTCCTCAGATCACGTGCACTGTCGCACTCCCTCGGGTGATTCGGGCTGGGTGATCCAGGTACCCACAACGAAAATGCGTTGTCCCTCTGCAGATGACGTGCAGGACCACTCCAGAATCTTCCGAAGTCCGGTCAGCCCAGCTGCCGAACCATGGCTGGCACGCTCGATTTCAACGCTGTCGCGGATGAAGAAGAAGTCGCTCGTGGCAAACTTTCTTCCCTCTCCTCTTCTCCTCCTCGTCTTCAATGGGTCTGAGCGGGAGACCAGAAGGAAGTCTCGAAAGTAAAAGAGCGGGGGCGGCGGCGGGCGTCACTGGTTGCCCGGCTGCGGGTCCCGCGTACCGGATCAGCGTCGGGGCGCGCAATAAACGAGCTCCGATTGCCGCTGTAAATTGGAGAGACTCGCTTTTCCCCTCCCTGGCAGCAGCAGCAGCAGCACAGCTGAGCCGGCAGCGGCGGCGGCAGCAGAGCCGATAGCGCTCGTCGAGATGTCGCCCGTCGTCGCCTGGTTCGCCGGTTGAGACCGACTGCACTCAGCCTCAAGACGCGGCAGCGGCCTAAGCGGAACGCGGATCCGATGCACAGGCTGATCTGTGCTGACTGGCTGTAGCCGAGAACAGCACGAAGACGAGGTGAAAAAAAGAGAAAGAAGATAGAGAAACCGAACCAGGCGTAGGAAGCCTTCTGGGGTTTCTCTGGTTTCTTTCCTAGAAGAAGAAACCCACAGCTCTCGTCGCCACAGCCTTCTCTTCTCGCAGGTCTTCTCACTTTCTCTTCCTTCCTTTTCGCCGCATTTTTCTTTTCTTTCTTACTTGCTTACTTGTCTCCAGTCTCGCGTGCCGCTATGTGCTCAAGTGTCCCCCTCGCGCACGCCGTTGGCGCCTGCACCGTACTACGCGAGTCTGATCACGCGTCTTTCTACGGTTGCCTTTCTTTTTTTTTTTCTCTCTCTTACTTTACCGTTGTCAGATTTCTTTCTTTCTTCCGGTTTTCTACGGCGGCCGAGGGCAGAGAGATACTTCCAGATCTGAGCGCGACTTACTCCCTACCCCCTCCTCACCTCTTGATACGGCTGAGTGAGCTGCGCATAAAATGAGCACCGCGCGGCTTTCCCCCCGCACTCCAATCTGGGCCAGCACATGCAAGGAGTTCTCCGGAGATGACTTAGTCGACAAGGTCCGCTCGAAAGCGTGCGCTGCTTACGGTGTCGGTTCCTCAACGCACTCTGGGTAACTCGCTTATACCCGAAGGGCCACGAAAAACACGCGCTGACGTGACCGAAATATGCATGTCATACTATACATCGCTAATGTTCGCGGCAAGTAAGTTTGCCAAGAAGGGCAGGGGTGTTACCACTCCGGCCAGTAATTTAGGAGGGCCGTTGACCTGCACTGTGGGAAAGAAGTTCGCAAGCGTCCGTAAACGCTTGTGCCTTGAGTGGGTTGAGGCGCTAGACGACCCGTGAAGGGCATGCAGACTTGGTTCATTCTCGAGCAATTCGGGACACGTGTAGAATTTTCGCTCGTCGTACCTGTTGACAGCTGCACAAGAGCTGAGCTGCTTGTGCTGTTCGTTGACGCACCGTGAGCTGACACCGCCAAGAACAGCCCCGACAAACGGTCGCGCATTGGGTACTCTGACCTCAGGAGAAGACGCGTCGTCTTGCACCATGCATGCATTACAGGAGCTCCCCAAGGCCTTTTTATCAACGAAATAAGCATGAAAAAACTAGTTGATCTAGCCAGTTGACTCATGCATGAACTAGCTGTCGAGGTGGGTGGTCTACTACGCAGTAGGCCCGAAAACAAAAACAATATGATTTGGTAGCTGCCGGCATTAGATTCGAGGCAAACGTTGGGCCAGGAGGCCTAGGCCAACCAAAGAAGCTGGAAACGACCCGTATATCTTCGTAACAAATATTTTTCTCCTCCCAGTGTGGGCACGCACGGGCGCTGCGTACAGCTGAAGGGAATAAATGCGTCAGCAAATGGCAGCATGCCTCCAAGGCTGGGTCGCAGTCAACCATTCGTGACGGAGCATATAAATAATTGGAATGCTGCTGGTGTCTGCTGACAAGTAATAGCAAATAAGCAGCGCCAGAATTCTGCTAAGGAGTGCAGATGTCAAAGGTAATGCGTGTTACGACCCCTCTGAAGAAAAAAAAGAAAACGAGAAGCGAAATGGGGTGTGCATCTTATGAGGCCGCGCATCACTTACTAAAGAAGATTCAAATTTCGAAAATGCGAAATTTTGCGCCTTTCGCGCTGTTACAATTATATAAGCGATGAGTTCCTGTGGCGACTCGAGAGCGGTGAATGAGATGAGCTGGACACCTGCTATATAATACGCTGCAGGGTGGCGTTTTAAAAATAGCGCTTCCTGTATAACCTGGGGCCTTTGCTTTTCTAAACAGACGATCTGACCACTACCTTTTCTCCCTTTGCTTTGAAATCCGCATATCGTCCAATACTCATCTAACAGTTGCACCTAGACAGAACTCAACTATGGACCACAGGCATGGAGGGTTACGAAAAAGGTTTGAATTTAAACTGTGGACATACGCAACGGACAACACAGCGATGGGGGTTAAGAGAAGAGAGCCCAGTGGGTCAGGGAAGAAACGCGAGTGAATGACGTCCTACTTGAAATAACGAAAAAGAAATATATAGGGCATATAATTTTTTTTTTTTTCGGAAAGTACGCCACAAGGCTTAAGTTGAGGAAAGGGGAATGGGATGCAGGAGATAGAAAGTGAAAAGAAGGAGTAAAGTCCAGTTGCGCTTAGGTATTCACAGAGGTTGGCGGTGTAGTGAATGTCCATTGTCCACTTCTCGTAATCACAATCGCGGTTCCAGCGCAGGCCCTCCTTCATGAGTAGCCGTTGTCTAACTGGAGTCGTCGCTGGACACGTCCACAACAAGTGAACCACATCACAGATCTCAGGTGCGGCGTCACAGTGAGGGCACCTTTCAGTCACTGGCAGATCTCTATCACGCCAACGATGTCGTACAGATGGGGTCGGAGCCGCCCTTACCCGCATCCGAGGGGATAACCGATGGTACCTAAAGTCGGCACGTAGCAGGGGCCGTCAGTGGGCAAGATGGGACGGGAACGGCTAAGTAGGTTTGGCTTTAGGTTTGTGGTGATACCGACGCCCGCAACTAAGCAAGGGTAACTAGAACGACTTGCGTGGGAGACTCCTCCATCTGGGTAGTTTTATGACAATGATGAAGATTAAACCGTTAAATGAAAGCACACACTTCAACTATCATCTTCGGGGGACCCTTATGCTGCGACGCTCAGATTTCAAACCACACTCTCCTTCACAACAATGCGCACCGTTTCCGTGGCTGCGGCTCACGGTAAAGCTCGAGAGAACCGTATTAAAGGACGCACTTGACTATTCGTGTACGGTGTTCGGCAGATAACGGCACCAGTCGGACATCAGCAGCCGCCTCAGGCTCTACACGACAGAAGCACTCCAAGCAGAGTCACGAAGTGTCTCTGCACTTCGTGACTCTCGGTGACTATGCAGCCGAACCAGCAACCTTTCTTTATCTCATCGCGTGCACTTATCGAGCCTCCGCCTATTGCACACAGAGTGGATGCATTTATTGCCTTTGGCGAAGCGCACTTGCTATACACATTAAGATAAAAAGTTTTGTATAACTGGTACGGTTTACGCGAAATGGATTCGTGTTCCGCTTGTTGTATAACCACAACAGCATGCCGCCAAGGCTGGGTCGCAGTCAACCATTCGTGACGGAGCATATGAATAATTGGAGTACTGCTTTCGGGCTCTTTCTTTTCTTTTTAGGAAGTGACTTCGGATGGCTGACTGTGATACTTATTACCGAGCAGCACACGGAACAACGGCTCACTTATTCGAACTTAGTGATGAACGGGAGACATCGGGGGTAACCAAAAGTTCCGGGAAATGCGTCGTAGCAATGAGAATAAACTGGCAACGCAGCCGCATATGTTTTAATTTCGTACCTTTTCTTAGTTATCTGCCACCAAATATCAAACGTAAGCGTACCACAACCCGTGCTCTTTGCGAAGTCCTAATTGTCTCTCGCTCGACTACTGTTCCCAAGGGTGCGGGATCGAATCCCGGCCTCGGCGGCTGCTTTTCGATGAAGGCAAAAAGCAAGGCGCCCGTGTGCTGTGCGACGTCAGTGCACGTTAAAGAACCCCAGGTGGTCGAAATTTCTGGAGTCCTCCACTAAGGCGTCTCTCATAGCCTGAGTTGCTTTGGGACATTCAAGCCTACAAACCAAACCTAATTGTCTCTAAGGGGCAAAACAATATCGGTATAACATAAAGCCAACGTCACTACTCCTCCCTCCCTCCCTCCCTCCCTCCCTCCCTCCCTCCCTCCCTCCCTCCCTTTACCCCCTTCTCTCTCTCTCTCTCTCTCTCGCGAAAAAAATATTGTTCGGCTCTCTTTTGGAAAAATGGTAAGCTTAACCATTTTGCTTGGACTGGCGACCCTTGACTTGACGACAGGGGCGCCCACTGTATGCATGAACAAGCGAAGAGGAGGTCGCACTCTTCGGAGTCACAGTGCGTCCGAAAATCCGTATACCCGAAGCCAAGTAGTGCAAGCAAGGGGGGACCTAGAAATGATGCTTAACATAGGCTATCATTTTATTTCGGTGCGCAGCCGCATCCGATGCGCTTGCATGGCTTAATGCCAGAACTATACAACTTCTGGCCAGCACTCGATGAATGCCGGCCTTCCCGATGTCAGCCCGACGTACAGTCAAAGTATAGCAAAAATTGAAAAGAAAAAGTTTAAAAAATACATGAATTCCTTTGCGAGGTATCTGGCTTTCCATAATGATATTTGTTTGCGAATTTATGCGATGTTTTTCACCATGTCATAAATTATGCTATTCCCACAAGTTATTACTGTTTTTTCTCATTAGCATTTTTTTTTCTGCAATTTATTTGTCTCCTGAGTCTCGTTAAACGTGTTGCTTAGTAAAACACATGAAGTATAACCTTGGTTTATTACTCATTGTACGTACCTCTTAAGGCGCAATAAAAGGACAAGACACGCTTAAATAATGATATTCTTTTTTTTTTCCTGTTTCTTTCGTGCAGTGCATAAATTTCATTTCGAACTTCGGCTCTGCTATTGCCATAGCCGCGTTCAGACCGGGAAAAATTTCGCGCGAGGAATTTCTAACTCATAACATCTAAAAACAAAGGACGACATACTTGCATTGCGGGCCCAGGAGTGCAACAAAAACAACGCTGTTCTAATAAAGCAGGAGAGGAGGAGAAGAGGAGGAAGAATATATGCGGGGAGGTTAACTAGTAGAAGAAACCGGTTTGCTACCCTGCACTGAGGGAAGGTGGTGAGCGGATATAAAAGTGCTGGGCAAGAGAAGGATGGGTGAAGTCAGTACAGTCACATCACAGCCGTATCGCGTCATGTCACATCACGCTCGTGATTTTCATGAAGCGGAGAAGTCGCAAAGAAGTTGGCTGCGCGAGACAAGTTAGGAGTTATAGAAGAGAATTAGTTTTGACATGGGAGCAACCAAAACGCATACCGTTTACTTTACTATAAGATATAGTCCTTGGTGTCCTTCTGATTGCAGCGTTTCTTGGCTGCTTATTTCTGAGCTGTTGCGCGCGTGCAAAGCGTCCGCAGAGCTGCGCATCAATGGAGATCACCGCGCAGTGTTCGTCGCCGAGAAAGCCTGCATTTTCCGCAGATGTGCTATGCACCAACGGCAAATCAAGAGCTCGGATATGCATCCACCACGGCGTCCGCGATAAAATGACTCCTCCTAGTGGCCCGCGCAGAGGCTTTCTTACCATTCATGGCCGTTGGCGAATTTCGCTTGCGGTTGTCGTAGCAGTGTCCCGTTTTTGAAGAAGCCCATGTCTTCGCCCGGCAAAATCCGAACCGTATATAGTGAAACGATCGAACAAGCGCTGGCCTATCTAGCCTAGAGCGGGACGCCGTTAAAGATCCTCCAATTGCTATCGGCAAATGCGGATGATAGAAATGCTGACGCCATGGCTGGCGCGCGGCAGTCACACGACGTGACGATGAAACTACTTCTTGCGTGTTTGCTTTTGCACGTGGCATCGATTTGCGAGATTTAATGAAAAAAAAAATCTTTACATTGAGCAAGACAAAGCGCCGCTTCTTCGCGACAAGAAATGCACAGTGCTTGGCAAGACGGAAGTCCGCATGTTGGAAAAAAAATATTTTAGCTTTTTTTTTTCGTACTTTGCGATAGATTTCAGCAAGATAAATTTCGGAAAATCAAGGAAACGAGCAACACGAGCGGATGCTTGGACCTTTGAGAAATCCAAATTTCTTTTCACTTTATTTTACATTTTCAAGCGCCATCCGCCCATAGAGGGACCATGAAAAACTAATGAATCCGGAAAAGGCGTCCCAACAATGGGCATCAGATCAGTCCTCTCCGCGAGTTAAAAAATGAAAAATTATGCTCCTCGCCCCTCACTCAACTCAGCGCACCCAGAAGCGCAAGAAAGAAAAAAATAAAACAGATCGCGAATTCGCCTCACCACGTTGCATCCCGCCCGCGTCTCTTGGATCCGCCCAATGAGAGGGAGCAGTGTAGGTCACACCAATCTGTTGCCAGCGGTAGCAAGAAGCACTATTCAAAAATTATTTGAAGTTATAGGATCCCCGTAAGCCTCCCTATAATTGATTCGACTATAGTCAAATCAATTATAATCAGATAGTCGAATCAAGTATACTCACAAAAACCACCTCTACTGATTTACTATATTATCATAAATATCTTTATCATATTACCATCAATAAATGCATTTTCTGTGTCCGCTGTAAGTGCGACGACTAGTTGTAGTTTCGTTGCAAGCTAATTACAAGAAAGGGAAACAAACTCTTCGACACAGCCTTCCTTGCCAGGTAAAAACTTTGTCCAGATGACGTTGGCTTAATGTCGGTCCAAGATTCAGCTTCCATTTGGGTTGTTCCTTCGTTCAGTTGAGCACATTAAAGGTTGTCTTCGTGAGCTCAGCTTAATCTCACTTGCACCCTTTCCGCGCCTTCTGGTAACGCGGGACCATTCTCTGTGCAATGAAGGAGATTACGTACCGAACATTCTGAACGTACACTATAGCTCACATAAACTTTTGGAAAGTGTAAAGCACTAAAAAGAAGGCAAGCACACTCTTTTCTGGTAAGATACACAGGCAAATAATACCTGAGAGTCGTGCGCATTGTGCACTTGCTAGAACGCCATGCAAATTTAGCACTTGCCAACTGCCACCTGTTTTGCATATTTGTATTCGCTACTTTCTCTCGTTTAATCCCGTATTCCTCTGTTTTCTTCGTGTCGCGAAACATCTGCCTCTGCGTTAAGCCAGACACATCAGTGACTCGGCTCTTTGCAGGATCACACCGTCTTTAATTTTCTTCCGGCTAGAATGGCCATGAAAACGCGGAGACATTACCGCCGTCAAGGAGACCGCTACTGGACGGAGACGCGTGCGGCTACGGAAAAAGAAACAATTCGGCGCCGCGTGATGGTCACGGCCATCGTTTGCGCAATCACGGCCGCTTGGCGCAAGGGTAGCGTCGTGACTGGCTAACCGCGTCCGTCGTGCATTTACTCGGCGGCGCCAGTGCTCCAGAGGCTTACGTTACCCAGAAGTCGTGACAGGCAGGTGCTTTCCTTCCGCCTTCAGTTTGGCCAAACGGAGCAAATCAAGGACCGTTTGTATACAAGTCGCCACACCCACGAAGAACGCTTAAGAAGTTAACTCAGAAGCGTCATCACACGGGGTGTGAGAGAGATAGCTCTAATTCGCATTTTTATAACTCACAGTAGAGCTGTAACTGGGCGGCCGTGTTGTCCTGAGCTCTAGACCGACTAATCACGAAGGAGAACATCATCTGTGGGACCATTGTCAGCGGTTGCAACGACGTGGTACGTGATGCATCCGGGAGGGAGCGGGGGAGAGGCGAGATTTCATGTCTAAAACTCAGTAACTACCTCCACAAACCTATGCTCAAGGTAGAGCTTTGTTCGTGGGACCGGCGCCTCGTAATGTCCTCGCTTTCTTTCCTACGTGACCTGCTTCCGCGTCTGAGGCAGCGCGACTCCTAGCCGTAGCGATTCCGCAGTGAAACTGCGTGCCCAACGACTAGACAGTACTTTCAAGAGTTTTTGAATTGCGCTTTAAATTTACCGTTCTTGGTGACATCGAAGAAAGCGGACAAGTTCGGCTTATGAATTTCTTTACCTGTGACGGGAACTATGACATACACATGGCGGCAAAACTAGCATCAATATCTCACATCGCTTCACGGGGACACCAGGGTCTTCTGATAGTAAAACGACACGGGAGTGGAACTGGCTTCGAGTAAACCTAGACTGATTAGTTTCCGAAGACGTCAAAGTTGTCGGCAACCGCGATAAACTTTCTCATGTTTTGCAACCACAAGTGAAATTTAACACTCATGATAGAGATTGGGGAGTGAAACTCCCTGGGTCAAACATCGTTCACAGCCGCAAAAAAAAAAAAAAAGAAAAAAGAACAGTCACTTCAAACACTGAGAAAAAAAAAAGTGTGTGCTAACGCATCACCCCCCCCCCCCCCCCTCTTTCTTCCTCTGTGGAGTGTCTTACGAATGTGAAAGTGGTCAGGTTTGCAGGTATGCGTGAACGGTACGTCTCCATTACCAACGTGGTGTCGACCACTGCCCCTCTGTTACGTAAGTTACTCGACCAGAATGCGCAGCGGCAGTGGTGTGTAGCGCTGTGTCCGTAACGTTTAGAGAGCCGGGTTCCTTCTCTGGGGGCGCTGTCCGTTCAGTGATGATTGACCAGAACCGAGCGGCAGAAACGGGCGATCGCAGCCGCTCCCGCGCGACGACGGACAACCACTTTGAGCCGGGCTTCCTTTGATATAACCTCGAAATAGAATCGAAACCTGCGTTCGCTTCTATGTGTGGGCCTCGAGGCGAGCACTATTTTGGTGGAGCGCAGCCCGGAAGACGCAGCCGCGGACGTCCCAGGAGAAAGAACGGCCGTATAGCAAGTCAACGCACTGACGCCCCCTCGGTTTATAATTGGCACCTAGCATTTTGTCGCGCGCGCGCGCGCGTGTGTGTGTGTGTGTGTGCGTGTGTGTGTGTGTGTGTGTGTGTGTGTGTGTGCGTGTGTGTGCGTGTGTGTGTGTGTGTGTGTGTGTGTGTGTGTGTGTGTGTGTGTGTGTGTGTGTGTGTGTGTGTGTGTGTGTGTGTGTGTGTGTGTGTGTGTGTGTGTGCGTGTGTGTGTGTGTGCGTGTGTGTGTGTGTGTGTGTGTGTGTGTGTGTGTGTGTGTGTGTGTGTGTGTGTGTGTGTGTGTGTGTGTGTGTGTGTGTGTGTGTGTGTGTGTGTGTGTGTGTGTGTGTGTGTGTGTGTGTGTGTGTGTGTGTGTGTGTGTGTGTGTGTGTGTGTGTGTGTGTGTGTGTGTGTGTGTGTGTGTGTGTGTGCACCCCCCCCCCCTCCTCCAGAAGCCCCACTGTGCGATTATGATATCTGAAGTGAGGGCGAATGTTTACTGTGCATTGACCAGTCGTTTCGTCGTACGTTACTTCCGTGTTTTCACGAAGTGTTTGTAATAAGGGTTTATACATTACATATACACACATGCTACCAGCGAAAGTCCACTGAACTTACGACAGGGGCTATCGACCCTTTGCAAAACTCTGGAAGTCAGCGTTACTGCACAGAAAAAACCCCTTCACCATAGCCGTCGAACCTGTTTTGGGGCGGAAGTTGGGTGCAGCGACGGATACTTAGATGTCCAGCCTGATATTATGCACGAACCTGGCGAGCAGAATTCCTTCGCTTTTGAAAACGAGGAGGAAGTATACATGCGGGAGAAACGATATGAATGGCACTTGCGAGGAACTGGCTTCGCCAATGGCCTCTTAACACCACAATCGCGGCAGCAGGAAATGGACGTGGCGATTGTTGTCACGTGGACATCTCTTGCACTGCAGCAATGTTGTGACGCATTAACTGTTTTCTAACTCTTCCCTTGTATGTACATTTACAATGTTTGACGCTAGTTAATACCTTGTATGAAGAAAGCAAGGAAAACACGCCAACAGGTAATGAGGACGTTAATAGAATAGGCAATATTGCATCATTGTTTATGGGTGCTGCTCGCGTTGCTAAAAGGATGCTTCTCATTTGAGGTTTCGTCCATTACTTGGGTGAAAACACTTCCTTACCGAATTGCGCACTGTTCTCTACTTCGAGAGCAGTCGCGCGCGCTATGTACACACTTTCGATCCGCGCGTCATTCACAGACGATTTGCAGAATTATTCAAACCTCTGAATTTGAAGGAGCTATTTCACTCACTCAGTGACTCACTCGCGCATCCATTCACTTACTCCCTCAATCGTCCACTCATTCACATTCACTCATATTCACTCACTCACTGACCACCACACAACCATGTGTTCATCACCTCGCTTCTTCCCGAGACACGGACAGGGCTGTAAGCTTGCCCAATTACCTGTTATCGGCAGCCTACTTGCCCCCGCAGCGTATCGGGAATGAGTAGCAGTCTGAAGGACACTGGAGATGCTTTCGGCGATGGCAGTGCGCTTGTGTATTGCGTGAGCTGTCTGAAAATCGGGCCCACGCCCCCTCGTCCTTGGACACGCGTCCTCTGTACGCATTCTGAATTTTATATTCAGTTTTGTGGTGCATCAAAAGTCCTTGCGCCAACGGACAGGGGCGTTTTTAGATTACGGTGGTGCCGAACGCTTAATGCAACGTGTGGGGTATGGTACGCAGCACTCCGCCAGCACTAAACGGTATCGTTCGCCGCTGCTGGCGATCTATACGCATTAGGGGATCCTGTGGAGAGGGCCGGTCGATGAAACTTGTTTCTTATGAGAAAAAAATTTACACCCTTCGTTTAAGCATTGTAAAGAATAGTGAGCGAAAGCACAGCTTTGTTGCCCAAAGCTTTACATTTTGTGGCAAAGAAATTGTAATTTCGCGCGGACTTAATGCGTCACAAAGGAGCTTAACACTATATATATAGGATCTCGTACAAATTGCATTCACTTATACTCAAATAGTTACATGGTGGCTGTAGCCGCGACAAGAAGGCTTCCACTTTTTCTATGTATACCTACTAAAGAGAAGCCTATATGATGCAACACGACTGCCGAATTATGGCCTGTTGATTAAGGTTATGTACTACCAGCAAATAAATATACTATAAGGAAGCATCGAAGACGATTATCAGAAACCCGTTGCGCACTCTTTCGCATATAACACGAAAAGAATAAAAGGACAGGTCAGCCCCACATTTCTTCTTGCTGGGCGCGTAACGAGAACCATGAGCTCATATAACGGCTAGGCACTACTTCCCAGACTCAATTTCTCTTTATTTTCTTTCTCCCCAAGTGACAAGTTATTAGATGTGCATGGCGGAGCAGTCAGTCGCACACAAAAGAAAAACATTTTTTTTTTTTTTTTGCGAAATTGACGCGCCCTTTGCTTGCGGCCTTTCCCCAGCCTCTTCCAAGCGCGAAGAGGAATATACCTAGCTTGCAAGATAATAATAACAATAATAATAATAAATGAGAAGGGGTGCAAATTACTTGAATTGCTTCTGAGGCGACATATTTCGTGAGAACCTCCCTGATTTTGCACTGAGGCTGAATATTAAGAAAACGCAACTAACTAGAGAAATAATTAACCTCCTACAATCACTTCTGCAATTCCTGCACGTTTTTACGACATTTATGTTCAATACTTTTCGTGACGATTCCACGAAGACGCTGGATTATCAGAAGAAACATGGCATAGGTTACACGAACTCAATTCGTTGTTACCTCAAGGATTCGCACGCAAGCGATTGATGTAAATAGCCTTGACTCTACGAGCTTTATAGCCGCCGAACGTCGCTGTTCACCAATACATCACCTGCTGCAACTAATATAGACGCAGGCATTGAAACGGGTGTTACGAACTGCTGCTCCGGACGCCAAGGCCTCAGGCGTTTTCAGGCTTCGAGAGTATACAGGCACTACAGCGGCCACTCACGAAATCGTGCTTTCCGATCAAGCAATCGTGTGTCCTGCGATTACGCGATACGCATCACGTGCTTGCCATCTTCCAACGGAAGCTCTCCGAGAAAAGTAAGCAGCGCATTTGCTTTTTCTACGTCCCGCTTGTTTATCTGCTGTGCAGACTAAACACTCCTACTAATTTTCCCTGACGTTCAAGAGGCGCCGGCGTTACTTGACGCGTCTGACGTAGAAGAGCACGTCGTCGGCTCAGCAAAGCCGCTACCTATTCAGCCACCAGACGGGGGAACAAATGTTCGAGTGTTGCCCCATGCCAACAAATATCAGCAGTTGTCCGACCGCGCATGACAATATCGCGCGCACGTCTTCGAAGAGGGCCTCGAAAAAAAAAAAAAAAACGCCATATTTTTTGTGAACACACGGGTCTCACGCATGCATAAAACTGCGACGAGGCAGTTTCTCTTTCGTCATCCTATATAGCGATCAATTCCGTGGAACGAGAGCTGTAGTGTCAATATTTGAAGGGTGTACTCACTTATCCTGCCTCGCCCGCATCGCAGGGTCCGGAGCTCTTCTAAAGCAAGCGCATTACGAATCGCCCGCACCCCAACCAGAGCAGCCCGGTAACTTGGCCTGGCAACGTAAATTGATAACAGCGATGGATAAGTCGACTTCCCTCCGTCGCCTGCGCCGCTGCACGGCTGAGCCACCCACCACTGACACAAAGTTTCGTATTTCTTGGTCTTTTTCTCTTTGAACGAGTCCCTCTTTTGGCCACACTACCTGATCGATGTGTTGCGGCATGACGGGGTGATAAGGAACTACGTCGATAACACCAGGTTACTCTTGAGAGACATAATGACCTGCCTTGAGCTCTCCTTGGTATCATTGAGTGCCGCAGTGAACTGATACGCGCGACATACTTCATACGACATATCGCTGCAACGGCAAGGAGAGCTTCTCAGCCCAGCTATGTGCCCAGATTATCTTCAGTACTAGGCTTCTAGGTAAACGACCTGGCCTAATCCTCACCATACAGGTACACCGTACATCACGTAGAGCTCGGCCCGAGTGTTCAGAACTGAAAGAAGACTAACGATATGCCGTTCTAAAAAAAATTGTGGTTTAGCTCTGGTTTACCCTAGTTGAATTGCGAAAGCAACGGCGGAAGCTTCCTTTGCCTGTTACATTATTCCCCTATCACGCCCTATCAGTGTGAGGTGCTACATTATTGGGAACACTTAAGCTCATCCTTTAAGGGTATGACGCGAGAACGTAAGCTACCAGCCCACATATAAAGCCACGCTTCAACCAAGTCGTATGGACGTGTCTGCGTGTCGTAGGGGTAACGAGAATGCAAACGGTTCTGGTAGGCATTTGTATATATATTGTGCTCCGAAATAAAATTTCGCTGTTAGTCAGCGCCGGTGCCCTTCCATTCTCCTGTGTATTTCCATGTTGTTCCTTGCTCTGTCCTTTAAAAATGACTTTTCTTCTCCATTTAGCGGAAGTGCTGCTTTACACGTGTTGTACGTTACGCTCAAACGGAGTTGGGGCGAATAAATTGGCCGTCGTTTTTATCATTTGTTTTTTCCAGTGGTTTTCACGCTTTGAGCACTGTGTAATGGCCTATACGGAGGAAAGTATAATACATAAAATGAGCAATGTTCGTCCAACGAATAACGTCAATCAACAAGTCATCTACGTCAGGGTAGCAGTGGGAAGACTTCCCTCGCTCCTCAGTTGGATTTCTTCGCTGCATTGTGCCTTGTACGCTGACGTCATCATACTGAGTGAGGGCATGTCGGAGACGAGCGAATACGTCGTCATTCTCAACGAAATACGAAACTGGCCGTAACTATATCAATCTCATATATAACTATATCAGACTGCACACATCGAGAGGAACACGATCGGCGCTAATTACCTGTACGATTCATGGGCGCATATCTTTACCAAGGCAATATAAGAGCGCAACGTTGAAGATGAGAACTCGCAGTGCGAAACCATGCACGTGTAAACAGCACACGAGTGGAAGAGACGCGCCAGCGTGTTACGTCACTTCTTGACTTCTGCGCAATGTATTTTTACAGTTATAGTGGCCGCTCGCCTGAAAGCAGTCCGAAAATCATGAGGAGCTTAACCGCGCAGTCATCCCTGTCCTCCCTCATCCGTGCCGAACCACAAGCCTCTCAAGCAGCTTTAGGCGATCTGCTGACGTAGTTGGCTGAACAGAAGCGCGTTGTGTATAGAGGGACCGGCTAAAAGCAGCACGTCATGTCAACCTTAGAGCTCGGTGAAGCTTCAGGTTGAATCTAAAAGCGAGGCTTCCGCGTCAGATAATTCTTTTCTTCCACCATGAACAGTTGCCACCCGAGGTGGAAAACGATCTCCACAAATTCTGGCTTGGCGAAAAAGACAACTCGTAACGACAAAACGCGCTTTACCAAGGCGCAAAACCGCACCATACATAGCTCTCAAGCTGCCGCTTTCAATCTGCAGTAATTTAAGCCGATAAGGCACAGAGAAGATAAGCCGCGCAGTCGTTACTTATAGCGTCAGCTGCTTACAGCGTTCTTAAGCTTGTCTGAGCAGTGCCATGGGTCAGCATCCCCCATCGCCCTGCTCAGCTTCCACGACATCGACGTTGCGAACCAGCTAAGCTTACGGGGTGTTTCTCAGAGCATCCTAGAGAGCACTACATGTTTTCTATTAACAGTACACTGTCGGTCCAACCTACCTCTTCATGAACTTGTTCCCGCCCAAGAAACGTGCAGACGAACGAGCGAGCGGTGGGCCCCGCAAAATCAATCCGGTTATAGCATAGGCGACGTGTACGATCGACATATATCAAGAAATGTACCACAAGCTGAACACTTCGCGAATGTTTTCTGGTTGCCCGCGCATATACTGGTAACAGAACACTTGCGTGGCACCTGATGTCATCATTTCCCTTCAGAAGGCGGCTGGCATCATCCATACCGAGGAATTCAGGCAGTGATGAGCCGGAGACCTCCACGCGGCTACTGAATCTGCTCGGCTGTGTGTATCGGCACAGCATGTGGCTGCAAGCGGCAGATGCAGTGATGGATATGGCCACTATACGTAGTGCACAAACAGTCACAAATATATGAATACAAACCCCATCTCAGTCAGACCCTGGCTCTAATTGCTGTCCCAGGTGAGCATTTCCATTTCCGTCAACATTTCCATTAACACATGCATAACAGTATCTTATAATATCCCACAGTTGCATCGTAATTACCTAAAACTTATCTCTGCGACCTGAAACTGAGAAAAATAAGTCGGGGCAAAGCTTACGGGACGGGAGTTTGTGGAAAAATAATTATTACTCCATTGCCTCGTTAGCATGCAAGCTACTACTCGTTCCAACAGAAGGAGCATGCATGTCTTCAACTTTTCAAGCTTTTTATGAACTTCGCGTCTTCCTTGAGCCTCACTCCCATATATGTTCTCGCATCTCCTCTCCTCGTTCACTGCTGAGCGCGGGGGAAGCCTGAAATATCTAACTGGTAATGGAGCCCGCGAAGCTCGCCTAACGCACGTACGCAAAAGAAAACAAAAAAAAAATAGCTTTCAGCTTCATCGAAACGATTTCGTGGCCTTCATTTCTTCGCGGGAGATGGCACATTCTGCTTATAAGTTCGAACACTGCAGTTTTAAGTGGAACCATCGCACATCTTTCGGCAGGCATTATAACTCGATACATTCGAAGAAGGCTGGCACGTTTCACGTGCCTTAAAGACATAAGAGAAAGCTCTACCGTTTTCGCCTTTTTCATGTGTGACGAAACAACGGCGGGAGGTGTACTTTATTGGACGCGTTTCTGAACAAGCACTTCGCAGTGGCAAGTGCTAGTTTCACAGATCTCGGTTATGATTTGTGGTTATAAGCCTTAGCTGCTTATACGATTGTCTTGGTAAGTAACAAAAAGGAGCGGTGTATACCGCAGATGATTTTGATGTACTGCACTCACAAAAAGTTGGACTGGCAGGTCTACATGTTAACGTCAACAAAATCAAAGTGTTGCACTAATGGCAGACGGTATAACCCATGAAGTACTAACCATGGACCCAGTATTGGACTGTATCGGAAGTGTATTGATCCTGTGTGGGGCCGGCCATTGTCAATACACTCCCAATATTCGGTTCAATTGGAGCTCGGCCGCTTCACTTGAAGTAATGTGATTAGCCGAGGCGAGTTATGTGAGAGTTTCGAGAGCGATAGAGGGATAGAACTCAAGCGCTTGTGAAAGAAAACAAAAATCACAGGTGATCAATGCGATTCATGCGGCAGTCTATGCACTAGAATTACCGGCTATACTTACAAAACGCTACAACTTCAGTGGCCGCGCGATGATAGCACAGGATAAATTACTCCAGGTGTTCGAAATAAATCCGGAGCCCTCCACTGCGGCGTCCCTCGAAGTCTACCTTTCGCTCGGGACGTTAAGCCTTTTACAAAATGCAATGATCACAAAATTGCACAGGCATGTCAAAGCCGTTTAGGCCTAGAGGTTAGGCGAAGAATCCGCTTTTTTTTTTTTTTAATCAAAGCTTGCCAAAGAAAACCACGAAGTAATCTGGTAAGTAGTTAGTGTACATCCACGCAGACCAGCAAGGCATTTTGTTTGGTTTGATTTATGTGGTTGAACGTCCCAAAGCTACTCAGGCTGTGAGAGACGCCGCAGTGGAGGGCTCCGGAAATTTTGGCCACCTGTACTTCTTTAACGTGCACTGACGTAACACAGCACTCGGGCGCCTTGCTTTTCGCCTCCATCGAAAAGCGGCCGCCGCGGCCAAAATTCGATCCCGCATCTTTGGGCACAGCAGCCGAGCGCCCTAACCACTGCATCACAGCGGTGGTCAGCAAGGTAATTAAGTTAGATCCAGGTAAGTACAAAAGGGAAGAAAACTCACGAGATAATTAAGAATGGGATGGACGTCATTTTACTGTCACTTTTATATGACAAACAGGCAGCATCTTCCAGAAATTTCTAAAGAATGAAGTAGGTAACCAATTTCTACGTAAAGAGCTCGAAATTGTGCGTGTGTTACCAGAAGCACTATAGGTATAATATTACAAGCAGAGCGACAGGAGATGGAAACGAACCTAATGGACGTGAATGGAAGATAAAGAAAAAGGGGACACGTGGAATAGTGAGTGAACGAAAGTTGAAATTACTTTACCAGAAATGAAAAAAAAAAAAAAAAGAAAACGTATCTGCATAGGTTTGAAGTATAAGCGCAGTTAAGAAAAAAAAATGTATTCCTTTAAATTAACAAAAGCCAAAGTTGGATACCATTGAAGGAACGTAGTCGAGGGCGACTGAAAGTGAACTCCAGTGACGAAATCTGCTGGAACAATGTTGCCGCGGCTCGGGCCCTTGATGTGCAGCCGACTACCCCCGCTGGATAATGATGGAGGTGGTTGTACGCTTTATGCTTTTTATATATAATCGCCTTGCGATACATTGAGCCACCTGGCTCTAAGCTCAAAACGTACCCTTTATTATTTTTTTTTTCATTTCTCCAAAGGAAGAGATAAAGAACGCACCTCTCTGAAGTCCTTTTATTTTTCGATGGTAGGGGGACTGGGTAGAAGAGGTTCAGATATGGCGAGGAGGAGGCTATAGGCGAGGTCACCGGAATGAACAAGGCACAAGGCCAAAGAGCCCGCATTCGCGAGCAATAGTCGCTTAAAACGTGCCACTTGAGTCATTCACTTGGTTTCTCCGTTTCAATGAGGATATCTTCCCCTGGTCTGATACTTTGCGGCATAGACTTCCACGCGACATTCAAAGAATAAAAGGTCACTTGACCCCCAACGACATGACGACTCAAGAGCGTTCCAAGGCAGCAGATGGCTACCAGCTAGAGAAATAAGAAAAAACACAACATCCGCAAGACAGTGCAAGCAATAGATACACGTACACAAGCGGCTATATGCAACTGAGTTTCTTAGAAACGACCCAGGGAGCCAGGGATAAAGGACTCGCTTCAGTGGGCACAACTGAATCTGATTACCTCTCTTTAAATTGCAAAAAGAAAATTCACGCCAACAATGCAAACAAACAAACAAACAAAAAAAAAAACACTGATACGAAAATTTTGAACTCCACTCTGCAGACACAACTTTTTTTTTTATTAGCGTTTTTCGAAGAATTGTAATTTAATTTGCCTAAAGGCTGCTCGCAGAGGACTGAATATATTGATTCTTGCTGCAGGCCAACTGTCGTTATCTTCATTTGCAATTTAAGCTTTGTGTAATATAGGTCTTAGTAGTTGACACTTCAGTTGTTTACACTCTGAGAAATTTCGAACAAATATTTTCAAAATTAAGCACAGAAAGCCTGCCATATGCAGACATATGCATCCAGGGTAAATTACAAAGCTGCCGACATACATGGACATTTATTGAACAATTTTCCCTCTACCGAGATAAGTAATTCTGAGCATATAGCTATGAGATATACCGGGCGAGTAACCTTTCTCATCCGGTATTTGTTATTGCCAATTTTGCAGAAAAAAGAAGGCAATTTAAATGCAATTGAAGGTAGCTAACTCACCAGTAGCAGTAGTAATAAACCTTATTTAGGACATATTGGTAAAAATATTAGCATTATTAAAGACTGGTTCGACTCAGTTGCACATTCCGTGGGGAGCGCGCGTGTTAAAATCGCGTTGGTTTGTGCATGGACGGGTGATCAGTGTTGCGTTTCTAGCGGCATTTAACTTAGCTAAATAAGTATGTTAGCGTCACGTCAACAAGCAAGCTAGCGGTTTCTGTTGCGTGTAGCATCTGCGTGTGTTGCCTTTCTTATTCGCGGCGGTTTGACGGTGAAAGCACGGAAATGACGGGTTTCCGAAAGCCAGACGCAGCGGGACGGATTCAGCCGCGGCGCCAGACAGGCAGGTGGCACGGCAGCGCGCAGCGGGAACAAAGCCAACTCAGCTTTGTAGATAGACAGACAGCGGCAGCAGCTCGCTTGCGCCGACATCGCACGCAAGTGCTGAGCGGAGATAAAACGACAAAATAAAGAAGCACTTACAGCATAACGCGCGGCTCTGACAGACTACAGGGCCACGTGAAACAGGTCTTGCAGGCCGCTCCAAAGCAGCTTCCCATTCTTTTCCTACAAGCTTACTTAGTTGTGCCGCCCTGCTGACCCCCCCCCCCCCCCCCCCCCCGTTTTTTTTTTTTTTTTTTTTAGCTCCGGTTTTTACGTTGTTGCGCCGCCGGCAAAGCTAGTAGCTGAAGCAAAGGAAGAGAGGGAGAGAAAGAACGTAAGAACAAGTGTTTGAGCAACATTAGGCAACATTGCAGACAGGGCGCCATCTATAAAGAAGCGACGGCATCGCCAGCGCAGATGTTTGAGCATAATTCCTCGTGGCGTCGCTACTTGTCTCGATAGCTACGCCGCGGGGATCTGAGCAGCTGACATCCGCACTCACACGCGTTATCGATCCTACACCAAGCTCTGCGCCGCGTCTGCCGCCGATGTGGCCGTTGGAAAAACCTCTAAAACAACTATTGAGTTTAGGAACAGGCTACGAAATACGGTGACTACTGGACCCTATAATATGGACACGCTATACCCAATTATATTTTATGCTTAACTATCTATCTTAATACACCTGATTACTCCACTTTCCACCACACGTCTACGTAATGTCAGCAGTGAAATACACTATCATAAAGATGCGAAAATGAAATTGCTCCACCTGGACAGGAAGTGCGATTTTCCTGCTGACTGCAAAACGCGCCCCACGTTGGGCGCCAATAAGGGGGTGTCATGTCGTAACGGTTCGCAATGGCAATTGGTGTGAAGCCCTGAGGGCAACGTGACCAACACAAAAGGCACGATTTAAAATAGCTATCGCACCAACAGCTGTAGAATTCCGTAACGAGACAGATAATGCATTGTTACATACTCAATTACTATTTCGCTGTCACCCAATGCGCAGCAATTTTCTAGTAATCCAGTGACCTTTTTTCTCGTGTAAATAGAAAGAAAGGAGTATTCTGAAGGCGAAGTCGAGCACGCTGCCGGCATTGTTGCTTATCACAACAGATGCAGCGCACACAAGCATATGTGCCCAGAAAATAAAGGGGTGTGACGTAATAATAAAGGACAAACGATCTCGAGGGATATGCGCTTGCTTTGTGCTCGTTCTCGCACATGTCGTGCACCACGTTTCTTCGAGCGAAGAAAAACGCCTTCGATTGGCGCCAAAAGGGCTGCTACACGCAAGGGCTTCATGCGGTTCTCCTGCTGCGTCATAGTTGAACCATGCATGCATGCGCGCGCTGTATGTAAGGCTAAGTCATTTTCGCGGGCAGCCGTAGAATGGCCCTTGAACAGATATGCCATCCGAGGAACGTACAACATTTAGTTTTTCCGAGTTGTTACGCGCGTCACAATAACGCGTGTCGCGTTAACACGGTTTCGGTTAGTACCATTTAGGCCAATGTTCTTTTTTCGTTTTAATTCTACTAGCACGTACGAAATTAAAATAAGCATGATTCCGAGGTTCTACTTCCAGTTGGCCCCCAAACGCGATGCTTTGATACTTGATTTTTCATTCTCCTTCTTTTGAGCAATTCTGAATGGATATCATGCTCCCGCCCTATAGCTGCTGCGATTCTGTTTGGGTTATGTCAGCTTGACAGATAGGGCACGAATGAAGGCAAACGGAATCTCAGTGCGGTCTCCTGTTTGCTGACTTACGTTCATGTTCAATCGTTCAAACTGGCCTAGCCAAATGAATTCGAATACGGCATACCATAATGGCGTAAGTTATAGCTATAACTCACATTTTGTAATAAACAGAATGCCGGATGTTTACACGTGAACATTATATTGTATACAGACAGAAGACAGGTAACGCAAGGGACGTTAACGAAGTAGTACTCGATTGACTGGCCGCCATAGTGAGGGAGATGAAAGGACCAAAAGGTCGATCTCTTCTGTTCAGAAAGAAAAGTTCACTTCACTGCGCAAGGCGTGTCCATATATTGCCATCGGGTCCATAAAAAAATGAAAAAAAAAAAAAAAGCGACCACAGTACGTCTGCAGCCTATGTCCTTGGTATATTTGTTAAATGCTTTGATCGCGTTCCTATCTGGCAATTGTTCAGACTAAAGTGAAAAACAAACAAACAAGAAAAACAAACAAAATGAACGTTATCCCCCGAGCGGCAGAGTGGTGCTGCCATAGCCGCACGTTGATTGTTAAACCGGGACTATGGCAGAGTTGTACACCCGGCCTAAGTTCGAAGCTGTCATCGCAAATATATATGAGAATAAGAATTTGAAACTTCACAACCAGCTACAGACAACCCAATGCATTCCAGCAAAGTGGGATATACAGGAATTCATGATAAGTTTCAGTCGATGGTCGAGGCTCGAACGCCGTGGAAAGTTTCAAAGTTCATATGATCAGATCCTTGGTATTCGGGGGAAGAGAGGCTGAAGGACCAGAGTGTAAAATAAGAAGCCCTTGAAGAAAGCTCACAGCTTTTCGCATAGCTCTCTTTCAAAGAAGGGCCAATGATAGCTGTTCCACGGCTCAACTTTGGCGCCTACATCTACGTGTACCTGCTTATTGTCTTTGTGGACAACATCGATCACCTTTAACTGGCGGATGAAATCGCGATATTCAATTGAGCTGACGCAGAAACCTTATAGCAATATAGCAACGTGATTTAGGTGTTTCTCTAAGCATTCATACACCTTTTTTAAAGCCCATTTTCGACATTTCGGTGACGGTTAACGTTTGGTTCATGTATACAGAGCTTAACATCCCGAAGCGACTTAGATTATGAGAGACGCCGTAGTGGAGGGCTCCAGAAGTTTCGACCACCTGCGGTTCTTTAACGTGCATGGACATCGCACACTACACGGACACCTTTCTTTTCGCCTCAATCCAAAGGCGGCCACCGTGACCTGGATAGTTCGATCACGTTTTATAACGTTACAAACAGGCATCAAAGCCGAACCTATAGCAATAAACCAAATTATAGACGACACGAAGCAATTAAACTATACACGTGACCTTTCGCTCAAAGGACAAAGTACTTTTGCATGGCCAAATCTGAAGTCAGACTATGAGAGCAAACATGAAGTCTCAGTGATCGCTCTCTTGGGGATGTGTCAACGAGGCCAAAAGTAAACTACTGCAATGTAGTGCGTCTAATGCACACCGCTCGCACACTCATCTCTGCGGTGACACCTTTTTAAAGGCCTTTCTAAGCTCATGGTGTGAAAATCTCGCTTCTGCGAGAGTTGTCCGCGAGATTCCGCGAGATGTGTTCGCGAGATGTGTCGGGTCCCTGGCAAGACGTTGCAATAAGCTCGGACGTAAGCATAATTTCCCCTGTAATGACGTCGCAGCAGGTTTTTGAGGACGAAGGCAAATAAAAGAAAGTAATGAAATTATAACGAGTATAGAAACACGCAAGATAGAGGAATAAGAGAAGAAGGAGGAAAGGTTTTCGCCATTAAGCTCTTAAGCGAAGCTAAGTGCGATTCTTTAATCCCTAATGCACAAGAAAGCATCACAATTTGATACACGGAATAATTCGCACTCTTTCCCAATTCATTTTTGAACAGGAAGTGATGCCACATATCATATGTGGCATCGCTTCATGTCATGTTCTGACGTCAGCATCCTTCTCCCTCCCTCCCTCCCTCCCTCCCTCCCTCCCTCCCTCCCTCCCTCCCTCCCTCCCTTTCATTTTTCCGACCGACGGCGTATAACACCCCGCAAAATCCTCGCTACGCTCCTGTGCCCGGACTATCCAGTTTTAGTGGGAAAAATATTGCTCAGTCTGCAATAAGGTTTCAAGCTGACTAAAACGGGAATGACGGCTCCTCTTTTACGAAGAAATCTTGCTTTAGAAGTTCTTTCCTATGTCAATATCGAGAATAATAATTGAGACCAGAGTGAACTGTCACGCGGGCAGTACGTTGTGCGCCAGGCAGCAGTGGTAAAGATGAGCCGACCATTGTAGTCGAGGTTCATCACTGTCAAGCAGTCAACCCGTCTCTCGATGTGAACATATTACGCAGTCGAATAGTACGCTGTATATCTTGGAGCAGCGAGATGATCGTGAAAGCGAACTAATCGAACAATAAAAAACAGGCCTCGCTGTGTGATGCGGCCCGCCGGCTCCGAAAATTTCAACCATTGTTTCAAAAGAACGGATGAGCTTCACGAGTCAGCTTTACAATTGGGCTTGTTTCCCAGCTAAAATCAACTCCTCAGACGGTGTGCGGTCTTTGTGAAAATGAATAATAATGCACGAACGTCGGGCGGACGTCAGCTTCCCCCAAGAGCGAGGCGCTGGACTATACCCGCACTTATACCATCATCTCCACGTCTACATTTTTTTTTTTTTTTTCACTTTTGAGGCTTCGGAACTGTGGTATTGATCTTTGTATCCTTTCAGTAGCTTCCTTTTAGTCATCCTGAAGCGATGCCCGTCCAGAATATAGGTATAATGAAGTAGGCTCCGCTTTTCTTTTCCACAAAGAATGGGAAATGATTGTGGGCATGATGCTTCATATGCGATGTGTGTACAGCTTGTGCGGTCGAACAGGCGTCGTCGCCGTCGCTAATCCAAAATAGAGAAAAGCGGCGTCACAAAAAATGCGCACATGAATTCATATCAAAACTGTGACGCAACCATTCCAAAATTTGCACATCTTCCCCAACATCAGTTTTCGGGCTTGCAATGAGCGCGTAGAAAAAGTTTCCAACCGGTCATTTTTCAAAAGCAGGACCTCTGAACCAGCTGTTAACGCACTGAGGAACCAGTTAGGGTCAAAATTGGGCCTTAGCCATAATACTGCGGTCTAACGTGGCCCAGCCAACTCGGTCAACTGCTAGAATGTTTTGTCGCATTTTCTGGTTTCTTTCGTAATTTTCTTTCGCAAAATGAGCTTCTACGGAGAGTAGTATACTCCTAATTATGTTAAATTATTCGAAGCAAGAGCTATGTTAAGAAAACGCGCCTTTGTCGTTTATTTTCTCTTGCAAGATAAATATATAAAGATGGTAATTGACATAAGTGCTAATATTCAAAACGTGAATTGTGAAACGTCTATGTAGTTAGCCATTTATTGCTCAGTACCATGAGCGCACAAAAGTCGTACTAATAAGACGTAAACGATGAAATTGCTTACATTAAGTTTTGACCCCCCCTCCCTACGTTCCCTAATTTGCTTTAGTTCTCAAATGCAACATAATGCATGCTCAACATTCGGGCACTTTCCGCATGGCCTAGCGCGCGGGTCAACTGTTCCTGGGAAATTCAAATAAGTCATAAACGTACACTTTACCGAACAATAATTACCACAAATATTTCCCATGCGAAATGTTCGACTAAAAATGATTTTCAGTAATAGTAGGCGAGAGATTGAGCACTTTTCCGTTGACTTTCCCGAACCAAAGCAGAAAGAGGCCGTAATAAGCCCAAGGCAAGCGGGCCTTATATGTTAATGCTTCAGTATTAGAGGCCCCATCGTGAAGAAAAAATGGCGCCAGGCGCCAAATTAGTGTTGCGACACACCACCTGTCAGCTTTGGCAGGTGTCAAAATGGGGAGAGGGAATCCTGTGCTCCGCTTGTAGGGGATATATTTAAAAGGCAGGAAGGAAGGTGGTCGCCGTTAAGAAGAACCGTTCATGGCAATGAGATTAAAGAAGTGACCCGTGAAACTAATAACGTCCAGGAATGCCTCAGCAGAAGTACCCCGCCGCGGCGGCTCAGTGATTGGGGCTCTTGACTGCTGAATCCAATTAAGGACGCGGGTTCCGCGGCAGTCACTTTGCGATGTAGGCGAAAAGCAATGCTCCCGTGTGCTGTGCGATGTCAGTGCAAGTTAAAGAACCCCAGGGAATCGAAATTTCTAGATCTCTTCACTATGTGATCCAAATCCTGTGATCCAAATGAAATCAAACCAGACTCAACGAAGATGAATACGCATAAGAAGGGCTCAACAAAAATAAAAAGAGTTTGGAATCATTCAGTAAAATTAAATTGCAAAGCAAGTAACAGAAACGAGACGCCCTAATACTAACTAATGCACTGTCATAAAAAAAATTGTAACTGATCGCCCCAGTATATTTTATATTTCGTTCGGGGCCAGCGCTGAAGCCATGAAGCTGCAATCCACACCGGAAATATGCATGCCACGTGCAGATTTGCGGCCAAACAAATTATCTTGTGGAACTTTACAGTTGTACTCGCTTTGCTGTATTGGTTCAACTATATGCATTTGCAGACTTCGTATACCTTAGACGAATGGATGCGTAAAGCTTTTATTTCTAGGAAAAGGATCGCTACCGGCCGTAGTTAAAAAATTAACAGTTACTTCCCCTCTGAACTGTTGTTCGGGGTAGTAACTGAAGCAGGAACTTTACGGCTGTTGACCTCCTTAGGAACAGCGCACCGTATAATCAGTCGATCTTTCAGACACTACTGGGGAGAGGCTGCTCTCGCTACGATATATGCCAACTATATTGCACATCGTGCAGGGGTGCTAGGTCGTGTATGGCGTGCTGGGATGGGCATCTCGTCATGTTGTATTGTGGAACTTTGCATCTGCCTTGAAGAAGAGATGGGCAATTCCGTACAAGATGCTGTAGGCCCGCTCTACACTTTTCCTGGCAGAGGGCGCATCTGTTGTGCGTGAGTATCTGGCGAGAAACCGTTCTTGAAGTATATGCGTTGCTTTGTTTAATCATAATCGTCATCAACAACAACATCATCACCAGACTGACTACACCTACAGCAGGGCAAAGACATCTCCCATTTTCCTTCAAGTAAAAACCCGGTCTTCCGCTAGATGCATCCACTTGAGCCACTTGATCCCCGCAATCTTCTTAATCCCATCTGCCAACCTAACTTTCTGCCGACCCCTGCTACGCTTTCCTTCCCTTGGAATCCAATTTGTTACCCTTAGCGACCAGCATTTATCCTCTCTTCAAACTACATGCCTTGCCCATGTCCATTTTTTCTTGATTTTTCCCTAGAATGCCAATAACTCGAGGTATTTCTCTGACCCACTCTGTACACTTCCTATCCCTTATTGTTGCACCTATCATTTTTGTTCTATACCTCCCTGCGTTGCCCTCAAGTTAAGCGGAACCCCTTTCATTAGACAGGCAAAACAGAGTTGCTATATACTTTCCTATTGGGGTACACTGTAAAAAAAAAAAAAAAAAAAAAAAAAAAAAAAAAAAAAAGATGAAAAGATGAAAAGATGAAAAGTACAGACGTTTTCTGGCAGCTATCATGTCAGAAATTTCCTGTTCTGCTATGTTTGCTTACTTTTTTTTAATTTTTCTGTGATTTTACAGTTTTTTCTGTTTACAACTGACAGAATTTGTTTTTGTAAATTGACAAAAATTTTCTGTTATACGGCGTTTTTGTTTTTTATTTCTGTTTTCTTTTTTCTGTGGCCGTGAAAATAATGATGCAAATATATATATTTTTTTTACTCGTCTTTCATTTTACGTTTTCTGCCTGTAACAACAATAAAATTGCGTTAAGCGCCAATTACTTCAATGAACACTATTTTAAAACGAACGCCTGGCCAACTACATCTCATGAATATCTCTCGGCGCTGGCAATACTCGATGGCACCCATAAGGCTGGCCTCTTAACAGCCGCAGTCTAGTCACCGAAAAGAGGCAAGTGGAAAAATGCGTAACAGATACCACTGTAGCAGGGAGCCAACCAACAACGGACCTCAATGTGGCGTCACTAGATATCTTCTTTCGATCGAAATTGTTACGCAGCCGATCATCGGACAGCGTCTTCGGTGTTGTCATACCATTTCGCTTTCTATTCAAAATTTACTTACTATTCAAATAAAAATCAGTTTGCGGTAGGAATTAGAACAGACAGCAAAAATATATCGAATTGTTTGCCGTCGATTCAAGGTTTCGGCTGGAAAACAGAAAATTACTGTATTTTTCGTGAACGTATTTCGATCAATGAAGTAGAACAGATTTTCTCTGTACTAGAGGGGGGGGGGGGGGTACAGAAATTTTCTATAAAAATACCTGTAATTTCTCACACATTGCTTACAGTGTATATTGGCAACCTGCGGTTCATTATCTGATGGTATCTGATGGTACATGCCGAATGCGCTTCATCACAATCTGGTTTTTCTAGTCGTTTCTCTTTCTTGATATGGATCTTCCGCTACTACTTGCTTTTTTTTACCCATTCCATTCTTTTACGCATTCATTTATTCATTCCAACGACTCCTGCCTTTCGCGAACTCCTGTTCACTTCCGAGACTGTTCAGCGTTACTTTAGTCTTCTGGATGTTAACTTTTATGTCTCCCTCTCTGCTTTGTATTTCTATGTCATCAATCATCATTGATAACTGGTTTACAATGCAGTGCTTTGTTTAGAAAAATCTCGTGCCACCGAGTGAGCTGTTCCTAAGTAACAAGCACCAGCGCTTGAATTGCTCGGGATAACTTATATACGCCTGGTTCTTTTTATTTTTAGTTTTACTTTGGTGCGTCATGGTGTGTGTGCGTGCACGTCGCTCGCTCGCTCGCTCGCTCACGCGCGCGCACGCACGCACACACACACACACACACACACACACACACACACACACACACACACACACACACACACACACACACACACACACACACACACACACACACACACACACACACACACACACACACACACACACACACACACACACACACACACACACGCACACGCACGCACGCACACACACACACACACACACACACACACACACACACACACACACACACACACACACACACACACACACACACACACACACACACACACACACACACACACACACACACACACACACACACACACACACACACACACAACTTTGAAGAAATCACGTTCTTTCAATTTTTTTGATATCTCAAGGAAAGCAGGAACTAAGCTGCCTGCTTTTAAGTTGGCGTACCACTGCGAAAAGAAGAAAAAGACCGCGAAGACTTATTCTATTCGATATCTAGCACACTGCTGAAACAACATTTGCATGCCACCTGCATACACTGTAAGAGAAGAGCAGCCAACTTAGCTTTCCGCGTACTTTTTTTTTAATTATTATTGACCTCGGCATGTAGCTATACGCGGTACTTCTCCTGCAAGCGAGCGTATTTTCTATTCATCGCGGACACTGACATCAACCAACGCCGAGACCAAGGCACTATTGCTCGCTTTAAACTCACGTTCACTGCAATAAAGGCGACGTGTGCAAACCAGTTAGCAACCAGAAAAGCGCGAAAATGGGACTGGATTTCCACGTGGAAATCACCACTGGGAAATACTGCAAGTTCTTGCGAATCAGGCTGAAGGAGAACCCAGAAATTTCTCTTCTTCTTGCGTTCAGCGGACCGTTTGTATAAATATGCTCCTCAGGAAAATAGATAAGGCCCTTGTTTCAACGCTACGTCGGTTGTTAGGAGCTCCGACCTTCTCTGATGCGCTAATCGGAGCTTCCTGGTTTAGGTAGAGAAGCCGGAGCTGTGGAACGGCCCACTTCATCTACGAGTTGTGCATCGGAATCGGGATGTGGAACATGAACCGTGGAGGCGAAAGTTGGGAGAATGTGTGTGTGTGGAGGAAGGGGGGGGGGGGGTGAGAGCTGTCAGGGTCGCTTTGTAGTATTTAATGCAGTATTTTGCCACTAAGATTTCCCATCGTGTAATGCATGGACGAGTCAATATGGAGTGAGATGGAGTGAGCGTCCACCAGTATATGTTCTGCCCAGGAGTGAGAGGGAATATTATAGGTTGGCAGTGGTTACAAGGGTCCACCGTGTAGGGTGGCAGCTCTGAAGATGTCCTTTCTCTGGCATCTCAAGGCACACTTCAAGAGTGAGGACCAAGGAGGTTATATAAATTGATAAGGACGAACTGCAGCTGGCCTGAATTGTTAGATTGCCGCGTTCTAACGTAAAATACACTAATGTCACGAAAACAATATAGCGATTTTAATAAGGAAAGAAAGATATCAAATAAAGGTGTAGCCACCCCCAGCTGTTTTCGTGATCCAAAATTTGGTGCCCCAATGCCTCAATGTATTGTAACCATTACAAGGCGGTGGTAATGAGCGCTCGCCATGAATCCGGCAGAAGACACTGATGCCGTCAATATATGGCTACACACCATACTGCACTTTGTCATCGTTTCCCTCGATCGAAGCGAGGCAGATGGCATTGCCTCCCCCTCTGCTCCTCTTCGAAAGCAGCGGCTCGACGCTATCCCTGAACACAAGCTGAATACACACAGTAGGAACAGGGCACACAAACCTCGACACCTTTCACAGTACGGTTTCATCTGAACTACGTGAACAGTTCCAGAACACTCAAACGCCGCCGTGGTGAGGATCGTTGATCCCGGGGAACAACTTCGTAGTTCACGTTACTATTGCGCCGAATGACCTGGTATGGGACAAAGTAACAGCGGAGTAGATTCCCAGAGAGTCCTCGATGACGCACTGGTGTGCAGACCCGTACACAATCTTAGGCTCCTAGTGGACGTCTCTGCGTCGGAGGCTGTACCGATTTGCGTCGCTGTGTTGTTGGCGTTGAATGCGACACCGTGCGAGCTGGCGCGCTTCTTCGACTCTTTGGAGAAATATGTCGACGTCGGCATTGCCGTTGGTGGCATCGTCACCATGACCTACGGGTAGCATAGCGTCCAACACAGTGGTGACGGCACGGCGGAAGACAAGTTCGAATGGTGTAAGACGCGTCGTCTCCTGTTCAGCCGTACTTGTATGCAAAAGTTACATACGAAAGAACTTCACCTCCCGTGCGACGTTCACCGTCGATATATATCGAAAGCATGTCGGAAAGCGTTCTGTTGAGGCGTTCAGTCAGTCCGTTCGTTTGCAGATCATAAGCGGTAGTCTTAAGATGACTTGTTTGGGTAAGACTGAAGACACTATTAATTCGGCAGTGCAGGCTGTACCGCGGTCCGTAATAACAACCGATGGTGCACCGTGCGCAATACAATGGCCCAAAGAAAAAACTGGGTCTCTTCAGCAGCGGGAAAGTGGTTTTTTCTCAGTATATCGCGTTAAGTATTCCGTCACCACACCAATCCATCTGTTCCCGATGTGGACGTTGGGAAAGGATGCAGAAGAATGCATATCCTGTTGCTGGAAAGGGGTTCTAGGCAGAGGTATCGGCAGAAGAAGCCCTGCAGGTTTCAGCCGAGGCGTCTTTCGCCGGTCACAATCGCGGCATCTCCCCAGGTAGCGCTGGACTGAAGGCAGCAGCTTATGGAAATAGTACTTTTCGCGAGTGTTCTCGTGACTCCTAAATGACCAGCCGAAGGCCCATCATGGTATGCATGCAAGATTTACGGTCGTATGGCACAACGAGAAGAAAGGTTTCCTTGTTGTGCTGAAAGTTTCTCTTGTACAGGACGTGATCGCGGAGGCTGTAGGATAGTAAACCCCGGCCAAAAGCACGTGTAACAACGACATCAAGACCTTCGAGATGGTCAATAAGCGGTCGTAATTCAGAGTCAGCCCATTGACGCTCGGCCATGCCGGTGGTCGTGACGAAAGTAAGAAATGGGAAGTCTTCTTCGGTGTCGGGTGGGGCAGCATTAACAGGTGCACGCGAAAAACAATCGACGACGTCGTTGTGCTTACAGCCGTACACAAACGTGATGATGTATTTCTGGAGCGGGTGCAACACCTTGCAAGCCATCCGAAGGGGTCTTTGAGATCGAATATCGCCACCAAACTGAATGGTGGTCACTCACAGCTCTAAAAGGGCGGCAGTAGAGATAAGGTCGGAACTTGCTTATCGCACAAACTACCATGAGACATTATCCTTACCCGTGGTCGAGTAGTTTGCCTCTGCTTTTGAAAGAGAGCGGCTCGCGTATGCCATAACTTTCTCAGTGCCATGTTGCCACTGAATCAGAACAGCACAGAGTAAAAAATTACTGGCATCGATAAGAATATCCGTGGCAGCCTCTTGATCACCATTGCCTCGGGTAAGCAGCGTAAGAGGCTCGGAAACCGCTGAGTTCTCCACGAAAAGCATGTAATAGGCAAAAAATATATATAGAGAGCACTTAAGACCTCCCAACGGACTTTTTGTCAGTTGGGGGCGAAAACTTTTCTGCAGCAGCAGCAGTAGTCTTCTCGGGGTCTGATTTCATTCCTTCGGCACTGATCACATGGCCAAGAATGCGGAGGTCTTGGAATCCGAAATGACATTTCAGTGGTTTTATTGTCAGTTGGACTAAACGCATGCAGTGCCTGCAGAACCATTTGCAGCCAGTCGAGGTGTTCCTCGGCACTAACCGCGAAAATGACGACACCGTCGAAGTACACGCACGCTTGCCACTTCAGTCCAGAAAGAACTGCGTCCATCATTCGTTGGAAGGTTGCTAGCGCAGAGCAGAGCCCGAAGGGAAGCCCTTTAAATTCACAAAGGCAGTCACGGGTGAAGAACGCTGTTTATCTATGTCCGTTTCGTTCATTTCCATCTGCCAGAAGCTATTCTTGAGATCAAGTGACGAGAAAATCTGGCATTGCGAAACAGGCCCAATGCTTCATCGGTGCGTGGGAGCAGATATACGTTCCGTTTTGCCCCCTGGTTTAACTTTCGATAGTCGAAGCAAAAAAGCAAAATGTTGTCTTTCTTCTTCACCAACACTGCAGGCAAAGCCAGGGGCTGGTTGATAGCTGCAGTACATCGTCGTTAAGCATTGCTTGCGCCTGGCTTCAAATAGCCTTTCGTTCTGTTGACGACACCCGGTACGGGTGTTGGGATATATATATAGACTTGGTCCCTGCGTCGACCATAATACGGTGTTTGGCTACTGGGGTGCGCCCAATTTTCGAAGACGTTGCAAAGCACATAGCAAAATCCTGAGGGAGCTCTAAGAGCCGTTGACGCTCAAACACCGATAATTTGGGATTAATGTCCTGAGTAGATACAATGCCTGTTGTATCGCATCCTGCCGGCGACGGTGGTGCCAAATTACAGATGGTTGCTGGCTTAATTAATTAGGCTACACGCGCGATGGCCGTCCCTTTTGCAATGTACTGAAACTTGATCCAAAATTTGTAATCGAGAGCATTGCACAACCGTACCGCAAGCGAACAAATGTTCTTGCAGCGCAGATTCCTGCGATGCCCGTCTCTTTCGCGATGTGCTGAAACTTGGTCCAAAACTTGCAATCAAGAGTATTTCAAAATTTTCAATCAAGAATGTTGCAAAACCGCACCGCAAGTGAACAAATCCTCTTACAGCGCAGATCCCTAAGAAGCAGGCTCATGTTATCACGGTAGCATGGTGAATCGCTGTGTGCCGAGGCCATGTGCTGTATCGTTGCGGAATTGTCCCATTCGCAGCTGTAATAGGCAAGGTGGGTGAAGATAAACTGTCAGCGTCGAATCTCGCCATTGCTTGGCTCGACGAAAACGCCCCATGCGTGATTCTTGCAAATTAATAATCGCACAGTTAGCTTGCAAGAAGTCCAAACCGAGTATAACATCTCGCAAACAATGGGGAAGGACAACAAATTCGCCAACGTAAACAAATCCGTTAATTATAACCCTCGCAGTGCTTCTGCCAGCAGGGGTAACAAGGTGTCCCACAGCCGCGCGAATCCGAGGCCCAGTCCAATCGGTTAAAACTTTCTTCATTGTTTTTGCTAAGTCGCTGTTCTTAACTGAATAGTGCGCTCCAGTATCAACTAACGTGGTAATGGTAAAATCGTATATAGCGATCGGTATGTCCGAAGCTGCACACCCAGGCTCTTCGTTACGTGGCCCAGTCTGATAAGCGTCATCTAGTCGGAAGAGTGATAAAGGACGTTCTACAGTTCACTAGTTAGCGTTCTGACCAATTGGCAGGTCGCTGGTTCTAGTTTTCCCGACGGCTCAGGGAGCGGGGGCTCGGCGAGCGGCCAGTGCGGTTTGTAAAGGGAGGAGGGTTCGGGGAACGAAAACGGGAAAACAATCACACGGGGCTCGTAGTGTGGGACGCGTCTGAAAACCGCATGCGCCGACAGATACTCCTTGGTTCCGTGTGGTCGTTCACCACTCCGAGGATACGCGGTGCACGGGGATGAAAGCCTTTAAATCAGGCGCGACGTTATGGACAGGACCTCAACGTGTGGTCGGTGTCATCACAGTGGTATCAAAGGAGCCGTTGCTCAGGAGCACGCCAGACGTTGGCCTTTTGAAATCGTGCCTCAGCTACAAGAGTAGGGCGGCGCGGGCTTGGATAACGCGTATATGTGTGTCCTCTTATGGGAGAGTCGCTGCTGGCTTGGATGAAGAACAGTGGTGTTCGCTTTTCGAGAATCGTATCCGTTATGCTGCTGAAGCATGAACGCGTACATCGACGCATTTGAGGACGGTGGCTGCACAACAGACGCATCTGGTTCAGGACTTCTACGAGCGACGGAAGAACCGACGACGATGACATACCCTGCAGCTGAATCTGTCTCAGCCGCGGTGTAAGAGTGGTCTCAGTTCTCTGACTAAACACAGAACACGCTCCCTTGAGGCATCAGCGGAACCGTTGAACCCAGAAGCAAAGACGGCCGGTGACGTGGCAGACACGTGACGGTTGTAGTACTGAGCTCGATGCTGAAGTGTTTTTTTTTTTTTTGTCTTTTCTATCGTGGTGGCCTTCGCTAGGGAATCTGATGTGATGAAAGGTGGGTTGCGCACAACCACAGGGAATAATTCCTGTTTGACCCCAAGCATTAGGTGGCGGACTTCGTGCTAATCGTTCAAGTTTGGATCAGCTCACCTAAAAAGGCGGATCATGACCTCGTAATACATTGTGACACTCTCGTTCGGGGCTTGGCAGCGAGATTGCAGTGCCGACTTCGCACGCTGCCTTCGATCGCGGGTGGCGTAGGTCGCCAACAGCTGGCGACGAAACTGGTCCCAGGAAGATAAAGTAGTTTCATGGTTCAAGAACCACGCCCGCGCCGCACATTGAAGAGCGAAGTAGACATTATGGAGCTTAATTTCTTTGCTCATCGCAGCCGTTGTCGTTGGCGACATGACCAAATTGGCCTATCGTCTTCAGCGCCCTCGAAAAGCCCTTGGAAGGACGCGGTGGCGTTCGTGTCTTGAGGATAACGAACTGATGGGGCGAGCTCCCTCCTTTAGCTACAGTGGTCGTGTTCGATCTGCGTATGGTGGCCACAAAGGAACTAGGGCGATTGATCTTGGAGACGGCGGCTTGTACTGCGGTGGACCAGGGTCAAATCTGTGTTGAATGGCGGCTGTCCTTGAGGGGTGGGTCACACAAAAAAGGGGAATCGTACCCAGCCCTTCTACCAGACAATGCAAAACAGAAAAAAGCGGCGGTAATAAGAGCTCGTCAATGAATCCTGCAGAAGACACTGATGCTGCCAATATGGCTCCACACTACACCGCACTTCGTCCACGTCTCCCTCGATTGCAGAGAGGTACGTGGCAGGATGGTTGCTTCAGGCGCCGATCTCGGGGTGGGCTAAAACGCTATCCTGGACAAAACTAGATTGAACTACAATGGTTTTTTTTTCATAGCTTTTACGTTACGATCTAAAATCGATTGGCACAAAAGTCAGCAATATTGTTCTCTGTCCTTAAGTCATCGCTTGGTAAAAAACAAATTTTTTTTTATTTTTCAGGTTTTGCTCTCATAACGCTTCTACTCGGTATTTTCAAAAAATATTTCCATACTGAGATAGAAGACTCTAATAAATATAAGCTCGAAAAGCTAGAAAGAAACGTAGTTAATTACCCTTTAAGCAAAGCATATTTAAACCAAAGGTGGCCAAGTAAACCTCTAGTACGGAGTTTTGGCTGACGCTGATCTAGCCGCCCCGGAGGCTAGCCGTTATGGTCTGGCCGGGTCATAGTTATGAAGGATAAAGCATATATATTCTCGAAGGTTAAGCAGCTGAGCTGCTTCAACCTCGAGAATATGTTTTGTTCACCATCACTAAAATATTACAGTGATGAGCTAATTACTACGGCTGTGTGTTTTGTTTTTATTATTTATTTTTTTACCACAGCCTATCTGTGCGCCGTTACTGACCGTAGGTCAGAATGTATGGCACATTGAACACAGCAACATACGCGGACTCCTTAGGTAACTTGTGAAGCGCACTACGCAAAGTAATATCTGTCAAATCTGTGCCGGAACTTTCTTGCAAACATGGCATGGTATACGAAAATGTGCGTCTCGTATATATATATAAAAGCTTATATGTCATGTCTATTATATAAATGAGCGTCGCGACCCATTTGCATAAGTCGTGACGCTCCCGTTCTAGAAAGATGAGCTGTCGCACGGTTCCGAGTCTCGTCTAGGCGATTAACAATGCAGCAAGTGATAACTTGGTTTTCATATATTTTAATTTATTATATTCCTTCCAGGTCCTGCAAGTCACCAAAAGAAAACAATAAAAAAGGCTATTGTTACATCAAAGTGGTTCTATAGACATTAAAATGGTTTTCATGCGCGTGCGATTGTGTGAATAGTGTTTTAAAATAGTGTTGAAAGTAGGAGCTGCGTATGATATTTGGAGTTTCCTTATCTTCCACTACATTGCGCTGTTCCGAATGTCTTTCACCTGTCAACTATATAATCTACACCGCAGCAAACTCACGAACCAAAACAATTTTTTTTAATAGTCAGTGCTTAAAACGCGTGAAGCTGAAGACCTCACGTCACAAGTTGTTTGCTGCAGCGTCGCCCCACGGCTCGAGATTGTGCCCATGCGTATGTTGTAATTTAGTCTGTGTTTCCTGCCTGACCCGCCATGGTGGTGCAGTGGTTAGGGCGCTTAACTACTGTGCCCAAGGATGCGGCACCGAATCCCGGCTGCGGCAGCTGCTTTTCGATGGAGGCGAAAAGCAAGGCGCCTGTGTGCTGTCCGATGTCAGAGGAAGATGAGGAGGAAAGGCAGGGAGGTTAACCCGTAAAAGAAACTGGTTTGCTACCCGGCACTGGGGGAAAGGGGTGAGTGGATATACCAGTTGTGAGAGAAGGATGGGTTAAGTTAGTACAGTCACATTAGAGTTACTGTATCTGCTACCAAAGGTAGCAGAGTTGCGCGTAGGTCCGCTATCTTGCCTGTCTAGTAACCGAAATTATTGCGGCGAAGCCGCACTCAGTTTCTGCAGGTGACATGCCTGTCGTATCCCCGATCGACCGTGGTGTTTTTCGGAGGTTTGTAAAACACTTTTTCGCTTGATCGCAAACAAAGAACATCAAAATAGGGGACTGTATAACACACTCAATAAATATGTAAAGGAAAAAAAAAAAGCGCCGCTGTTTCTAGCGCGCGGCGTAATCTGCGCACGGCAGCAGACGATTTATAACGTCGCCTGCTCCGAACTTTTTACCTAACTTAAGGGCAGACTCAATATTGTAGATACGCGCCATACAAATGCAGCATTCATCTTTGCGCCAATATTTAGTCGCCTGACCTGCATTAGAAAACCTGTTTATATATCTTCTTATTGGATGCGCAAGACCTTTAAAACGTTACGAGCGAGAACTATATAACAAGGACAGCACATAATATCTAAAACACAGTTTATTCGAAACTGTATAAACTTTAGAATCTGGATTAAACAATCAGATGCCTAACATGGTTTCCTTCGCTTAAAAATTGTTTGCATACAAGTTTTTTTTGCCAACAGGGTAGCATATTCGCCTTTGGTAGCATATACAGTAACTCTAAGTCACATCACAGGCATGTCACATGGAGTACAGTGACTATGATCTGACATAAAGACTCGCGTTTCTGCCGGTCGAAACGAGCCACGTCTACCTTTACGGCAGCAAGAAAACCTCGTGAGGAACAATGAAACCGAACATGTACCGTTAGTTAGGCAGCGGCGTGGATACCTGCAGGCACGGGAAGGTTTGCGCGAGGAACCGAACCACATGAGTATCACCGGGAAAGGCGGGAGTGCTGGAGAATGGTGAGCGGCACAAGGCGTAAGCATTGGCCGCCGTGAAGAGGACAAGCCGCGTGATCAACGAGGGATCTACTACACGAAAACGGCACATTTGCAGCACGCATACACAGGCGTCCGCAAAGTTATCTTCGTTGCGAAGAGCTTGAGCTGCAAGGATGAGGAATGCAGCAAAAATTCCGAAGAGCGCGCGCGTGACCCTAGAAATTTTGGACTCCCTCACTTTGATGTTCGTGGCGTAACACCTGTTGGGAAGGCCGCAAACATTGCAGGGCCGCTATTAACTGTCGGCGTCACTGAGAAGAAAATGGAGCCGAATTAACAGTCCCCGGAAATGTGTCACGGAGAGAACCCGTCTTCTACTTCGTATATCATTCCACAAGCCCGAAAAATCCAGCAAAATTAGGCGCCTTCCCGCCAAAATTCCTCTCGTCTATAAGGTGTCTTAAATATGGTTGAAATTTCAGCCCCGTGTTCACCACAAAACCAAAACTCTGTCAAAATTAGTAATTCCCGCAAAGCTTGGCGGTGAGTCGCAGGAAGGTCAGGATTGATGGTGCCAAAGAGAACACAGAGATGCCATTGCCGACAAAACTCCTACTGCCTGCAAGATGTCTTAGAGAAGGCGGAGAAGAGACGAGTCTTCTTAAGACCTATTTTAAACGTATTGTTAATGCAGATCGAATCCTGACGGTAACAGACCTCATCTAGTTTGACAGAAAATTCTATTTACCCGTTTTGTCTATAGATGTGAGAATATACGAAAATTTAGAAAAACGAGTCTAACATGCCCTTATGATTATTCGAACGAATGAAATAATATATGTCGTCGAAAATTGGTTGCAAAGAATCAAATATGTCCCGCAACTCCTAAAACATATTTAGCATAACTGGCCGCGATTCGAATAGTGATCCCGATAAATTCCGAAGACCAGAAATTAAAAAAAAAAAAAAAAGTTGAAGGGACGTCTAAACGGCACCTGATTCGAATCCTCGTTCGTGTACACGCACTTGGCTTCTTGCCTAATCATTGATCCCTTAATTCATGCTTTTTATAATAAGTAGCGAATATTATTGCAGGCATGTGATTGGCATTCAATCTGATTTCATCGATATTCTATTCATGTCCGATTCCTAACTGAAACAACACTATTTGTATTCGATTCGATATGTAAACAGTGCTAGTCACATGAGCCTTGTTTTATCTCTACAATGGACGTTTTGAATACCTGATGTGCCATTTGAAGTTGGGCACAGGCTATCTTACAGCGGTGGATTCATTCATTCATTCATTCATTCATTCATTCATTCATTCATTCATTCATTCATTCATTCATTCATTCATTCGTTCGTTCATTCGTTCGTTCGTTCGTTCGTTCGTTCGTTCATTCGTTCGTTCATTCATTCATTCGTTCGTTCGTTCAACCGCTTACATAGCGCTCACCAAATGCAACTAATGAACTTCTGCCAGTAGTTTAATGGAGCATGCATGCATGTAAAAACTCAACGCAAGCACCAACCAAATCGGTATCATACACAGCGTCGCCAAGCTCATGGTGCTGCAAGCTTTTTCATTCTACGCTTATTTAGATGCAGGGCGTGAGCCATCTGCTGCTCTATTTTCGCCTTAAGACTATATAACAAAAGGGATATCAGATTGAATTACGGGGGAGTCTAAACAGTGCAGATGTCTTATATGTACGATTTGATAGCACCGCAGTAAACCGTCGTGAATTCGTGCTGAGGGCAGAATGGACAGGGATCGCGGATCCACGCTTGCATCGTGCATATGGTATACTCCAAGCAAACTTGACGAAGTGACGTCAGCCGACGATCAGTTACCTTTTCCGCCGCTGAGAGCTGATACGCATCTTGAGCGCTGCCACTCGTAGCCACATCCTAGTGTCGTTGAGTCGTGAGCCACCGCACAGCCTCCTTCTCCTCTGGTAACGTTTAGTAATCCGATACACGCGGTGTTTAGACGTGCGCGTCCGTCCGTGCGCCGGCTATTCCGCTGAGCAGTCCGGCAAACCGGTAGTGCTACCGACACCACGTCCGCGAACGGTACAGCGACGCAGTCGTAAAAGCAGCAATGCCACAAGGCGGTACGTGAGCGATGAGCAAAATGGTCCGCACACCGCCCGAGTTCGTGCGACGCGCCCGCCCTGCTCGCCACAATCTTCTTTTCGCGTCGTGCACAGGCGGCGACGCCGCGGCTATACAGCAGCAGCAGCAACGGCAGCGGCGGCGTAGTGCGTGCAGCGCAGAAAGTGAGGCAGCAGCGCCTCTGAAACGGCAACCGTCGCACGACGACATCCGCCGAGTCCCGCCGCCGTGTCGGAGCTCGTAAGCGGAGCCCATGGCGGCGACGATCGTGCCACCTGCGACCGAATGCACCGTCGCGCAAGAAAGATGAGAACATTGTATTTGTTGTTGTCGGCCGGGGCTTCTCCCACACTCCGGCATAATCGTCCTCGCCTTCGCTTCTTCGCGCGTTTTTTTTTTTTTTTTATTTCCCGCAACAATAATAGCGGGGCAGTTGCGTAGCAGATCAGCAGGCTGACTATTGGTTGTTAATCAGAGCTAACGTGCGAAGGGAGTTACATTTTCTTACTACGGCGCCGTGGAGTTGATGTTTTGACGCCACGATTTCAGCTCAGCTCTTCGGTAGAAAGGACGGGGTGGAGAAGCATGCCGGCGCCGCGCCCTCTTAACCGAGCGCGCGTGTTCGCAGCGGTGCTTCTCTTTACTCCCAAGGCAGGTGCTGATGTGCAGCTCATTAACTACCGCTCACAGCGTTAATTGATCAATTACGACTGTGTGAGGAAAGATTGAAAGTTAAGGTGTTCATCGCAACAACCCCCGCTGCCGAATTGACGCCGTACGGCTGCATTTGCAAGGTATTTAGTATTACCAGTCGGGTGTTGAGCGTGAGTTCGCTGCTCGGAACACAGTCTGCGGGCACCGCTTTTCGAAGATGCGGTGAAAGACGGCCGCTTACTGCAATTTATACCTGTGTCGTTTTTGTTTTTTTACTTTTATATTGTTCGTTTCTTCTCGGTATTATTGTTGTTCGAAGTAGGTTCTTTTTTAGGAGTATAACTGTACCTACTCGATTCTTTACAATTTCACGATGCCCAAAGTAATGGGTGGGGGAGGGAAAGGGAGGAGGTTGGAAGGCTTTTCCGGTCGGATGCCAAGAAATGAGTATTTATTTTTAATACCCTGAGTATAGATATAAGTTACAGAGGGGAGGGGCGTATACAGGATATATATATATATATATATATATATATATATATATATATATATATATATATATATATATATATATATATTGTAACGTAACGTTACACAGAAGGCGCTCTGGCACTCTGGCACCGAAGAACACCAACAACCAGTCAGGTCAGAACGAAAGCAGAGCACCGTTTTTGCTTTGTCGTCTTCTCCGAATCGCCCGTTCAAATCTTCGTCGTCTATGAATGGCATGTGTCTATATATATATATATAGAGAGAGAGAGAGAGAGAAATTTGACGCTGTTCTTAAAATATTTTCTGCATGGATATTTTTATAATGCTTATAACCACTTATGCATGTCCTTGCTTCATTTATGTATTGTTCTTGATCACCCGAATTAAGTAACTTATAACACAAATACAACAGAGCTTGTCTTTTTCCTTTCATCGCGTGAAAGGACAAACAAATCTGCTTTTCCACAAAGACAAGTCGCAAAAACCAGTCGTTTGTATAAGGAGAAAATGGAATATAACGCTTCTCTTTATACCTGCCTAAGTTTAGCAAAAAAGTCTTGCTTTTGTAAAGAAGCTTAACACTTCAAATAACTTCGTTTTTCTGTTTTTTAACCGGACGTCAAAACTGCCGCTGTATACAACGTATATGCTATAATGTACTGATGTTTATGTATGACCATGATCTGCTTATTTGTTTGTTTGTTTTTCTCACTATTTTATTACATGCTGTACGTTTTTATATGTGCCAAATGTTTTGTTGTAATTACTGGGAGGCTTAGCGCGGAACAGACAAGGACAAGAGAGGCACACAGGACAATCGCTAAGCCTCCCAGTAATCATGTCCCAGTACCAACTAGCCCAGAACTCTACTTTGCTCAAGTTTTGTTGTAATCCCCACTCCCCTCTGTAAGGTTTTACCTTGAGGGTACCAATAAAATAAAATAAAATAAAATAAAATAAAATAAAGTTGTCTTCCATAGGCAAGCGTTAGTTAAATAGCATTTTTTCAAGGTACACACTCCAGAGGTTTGTATACATTTGGAAAGATAAAAATGAATTGCACCGAATAAATCCGTCTCGCTTCATATGGCGCGGTGGCCCGCGCATGTTCAGGTTACACACCGTGGGTCGACGCAGTCTATAGCGTTAATATATCCTGAAGTTCGAAAATAAGAACACGAATCGCCAATTGAATTTTGTAAACGTCACACCCATATCGCTTTCGCCACGTACGGCGTTAGCTTGCAAATGTGTACTGCACCTGCTCGTTGCCAAAAAAAAAAAAAAAGAGAGATGAGAGTTTTAGGAATTTGTCATCATTATTTCTCAGTTCGCTCCTTCATTGAGATTTTAGAATTGTGGTGACCTGCACGTTTAAATAATTTGGAGAAAACAGCACCAACGTCATCCGTTTTGCAGACTTTGCTCTGCTAAGTAATGACACATTTTACTTAGTTAAGAATATTTATTCGACTTAACTGTTGAAAATAGGCGAAATGTCTCAATCAGAAAGTTGTAAATACGAGCAAGAGGACGCGAGTGGCGCCATTTTCCAAACAAAAACATTCTCGACAAGCAAAGAACAGAAAGCGTTCGCAACAGTGCGCCACAAAAATCAATATCACTACGGCCCAAACGCCTTGTTTCGAAAGGCCCGGCGCTTTTATGTACGGCGTGCCGGTGCTGTGGCACCCATAAGCATTAAGCCTCCTCCTCTCACGTTTCTCAGTCCCTCTCACAGTGCGCGAGCGTCCTCTCCGGTTTAATGGTCCGTTTAACGTGCAAAGAAAGAAAACGTTCAGAACTAAACTGATATTTGTTGTGAGTGCAAATTACATTCGTGACTGTTTCTCGAGATGTTCAGAGGGAGGCCGACCTCGGACCTGTATGGCCAGCACAAGCGGCGGTGCGCCAGGACAAGGTGATGGAAGCTGCTGCAGGAAACCTGGACTGTTGGCTCTTTCCGGATGGGGTAAAGCTCTAATTAGAACCAATAAATATTTGCATCAACACCACCTCATTGCAGATGCCATAATAATAATAGCACCTTGCCACTGCATATTAACAAGCCTACTGACCCAGGCATGTAAAAGCTAAGAGGTTTGCAGGACGAGGCCCGGCGTCAAAGAAACATTGAATAATATAAAAAAAAAATTATCTTCACGAGTACCCACAGCGAAAAAAGTTTCAAAGAAAATATGCTTCACGAAGAAAACATAAATTGCATGCGTCTTTTGTATTTTGGCTCGAAAACGTCTCACACAGACTTCAACATCCGTTTAAAGATGTTGATGAAGCCATTATCGGGCAGGCTGTTGAATATTGTAGAGATCGATACACATCGCCTTGCGCTGCCAAACCTTATTGATTAACTTGGCACCGCGTCTTTAGAGCACCGCCGCTGCTCTAAAGTATGTGACCCCTAAAACAGCTGTCAAGTAGGACAGGGCCCATCAGCTGTACGAGAAAGCCAATGCACGCATCAGTTTTTCATGTTTCACGACGCACTATTAAAGCTGGTGCCTTGCTGCACAGCAGCTCATACTTCACCAGCCAAAAGACGAGACACAGCAAAGAGGAGGACAGGACAAGGCTGGATTTTTTTTTTTTCCTCCTTGTACTGTCCTCCTCTTTGCTGTGTCTCGTCTTTTGGCTGGAGAAGTATGAACCCATACCAACGTGCCCAGTCGTCAACCTTGCAAAGCAGCTATTAATGTAATTCCACACGCTCCTGAATGAATAGAGGAGGTAGCTTAGGTGGGTGCTGGAGGCATGTAAAGGCATCTGCATGTTAGCGGCAGACCTACAAAATTACAAAATCCCTGCTGCACAAAAATGACGTGCATATTCACTGACAAAATAACACTCATCAAAGCCCTATGTTACAAATGAATACCAATCTCCATCAGCCGTAGTCATGTAACACTTGTTAAAATCCGAGCACAAGGAAATGGCAAGAGAATGAAATACAGTGTAAGAACCTCGATCAAGGGAATATCTTCCAGGCTTAAGAAAAGCAATAACAAAAAATTTGAAAAAAATTAGCTAATTATCTGAATGATATGTGAAATTTAGAAAATGTAGGCTATAAATTGATGGGCTTGTACAAAGTGGCAGGAAGCCTGCTCGTCTACAAAATCATTTTTATGTTAAAAAAATCAAGCTTACAACTATCAGACACAATGTGCTGTACATGATGTACTAGACAATGTTTAACTAAAAAATTGTTATTGTATGTTCTACAGATTTAATCCTTATGTAGAGCGGGGCTTTAATGTACAAAATTAGGAAGTATTCACACACATGGCTAAGCCCTGAGCTAGTAAAGCAGTCTATTAGTTTGTGAACAACCTTACTGATGACGTGGTGCCTGAATAAAAAAATTTTCCCCATCCTAATTATGACTAAGATGCCCAACAGTTTTTGTGAATGAACGGCGATGATGTGTGCTTAACACATTTTTACAAACAAGTGTTTATGAGACTGCAATGCAGCACCATCATACCTCAGATTCACACAATATAAAATAATAATCGCGGCAAAATACGCATCCGACTCTTTTAGATGGCATTCAGGCAAGGGGGGCGGGGGAGGGGATTTAAGGCAAGTGCATGTTTATGCGCTTGGCCAATGGCAAAAGTAATGGGTGAGCTGCCATGTATGCCGTGTACACATTTTATGGTCGGAATGATTTAGTCACACCGATTTAGGCATGCAAATGATAAAGACGCGCATTTTAGGGCATGTGCCTTGTCACAACTATTGACTTCTGTCTAGAGTGCACAGTAGGGGAGCTACATGTGCCATAATAACTTTCACTGAAGTTGTTAGGTTCCTTAATTAGCTGGTGCGAGCATCAAGGGAGGAAAACGAAATTGAGGCTGACGAACCGCGCAGAACAACGGAAAGATCAATCTTATGGTTCATTCTCCTGTCTGCCGCTTTAGTAATTTTCTTAGCATCTTTTTTTTTTGTTCCACCCTGTATTTGTGTAAGAAGTACGTTGTCGAAATGTAGGCACAAGCCAGACGGGACGAGCAACGTGTGAATGCAACACAATGCGGTATTTACTAACAAGCTTCTCGATGACAGGTTGCCTGCGGGAGCGAAAAATTTCGGACGGCCTCGCCAGCGGACAAATCTAAGGTCCGATAGCGTAGATGCATATACACACGAGAGAGAGAGAGAGAGAGAGAGAGAGACAGGCGTTTCGAAGAAATCACTTATCCCCCTAGCATTCTCGTGGAAAGCATGCGAGCGCGACATATACTGTCGGCGTTAGCGACATAACACGCGAACGAAAGGTATACAGCGTGCCGAAATTGACATCGACAAAGGCAGGTGGCACCACCAATCACGAAAGAATTGTTGCACTAGTTCAATGAAATGCGCTGTTAATTTCAACACGCTCCCGTGCAGAAGGCAAACTCCCATCAAATACCACATTGGTTTTAAAGTAATTATGATGTGTCTTCTCGCCACTAATAGCCTCATATTATCCTCGAAAACGAATACGTATACTGGAAAAAAGGTTTCACTGCCGATCGCTACCAAAGCGGCAACAAGCGCGACGACTGGAGGCTCTCACGATGAGCGCGGCGCCCTTCCTTTCACGCTGAATAATGGCAAAATCGTTGGGGTACTTACCTGCAGCAATATGCATATGCAGCGCCAACGTGCTCTCGTTTCAGAATCATCGGAGACGCAGGAACACTTCGCTTTTCTCTACGGTAGAATTCGTAAGCACATTCGTCAGTTAGATGGCGATTTCTTGAAGAACTTCAGCGATGCCGGCATCTGAAATTCTGTCTGATAGCTTCTGGTGCACTTGGAGCATGCCGGAATGAAGCGTTAACCGTCAAGAACGCGACTATACTCTGTGGGCGATTCCTCTGCCCGAGGGATGCGCACGACAAATACACAGCAGGCCATGTAACAAACATCTTTAATCTCACAGGGGTCGTCGAAGGCGCTGCTAGGTCGTCTTCCGTGGAGAAGCGCCAGGCGCGAAGCAGAAGCGAAGCAGGAACGAAGAGCAGGAGCGAAGAGAGGGCGAGACGGCGGCGCGTGCCTTCTTTTATAGCCCCCTCGCGCGGTACCGGCTATCCCCGAACGAGCGGGGAGAGGGAAACAGGCAGCGCGCAGGGAGCATTAGGAAGTGGCGCGGCCTTCGAATGCGCGGCGCGCCACGGGCCCTACAACTCTTAAAAAAAAAAACCCACAAATTTCGCCACAATCAAGGAACGTCAATACATTTTCAAGTGGGGACTTATGCCCGGACCTCAATATTTCCTCCATCTTGTCCAGTGTGGTCAGACTTCGCAGTGGCCCCTGTCGTTCATTATAGTTGCGAATACTTACCAAACAATAAAGGGGTAGTTAAGCTCCACCCTTAAAGTGTGCATGAAAAGCTATTTACGAAAACTAGAAAATGCGAACGCGCAGTAGGTATCCCATCAAGCGCCATCACAGCGGAGAAGTTTAAGCTACGTCTATTAGCAGTGAAGATATGGGCGAACGAAAATGACCCCCTCCTCTCCCCTCTCAAGAAGTAAACAAGTCGCGATGGCGCCCTGTCCCGCCGCGTAACCTGGAATCGTCCCTTTAACGGATATTCCCAGCAAGCCCATGTGACGTAGTTGCGTGGGAGATCTGCGAGCGCTGCGCACGGGGATGTGTCGCCCCGATCGGTCGCGAGTGGTCTCGGGAGAAATTTTTAAAAATAATTTGTAGATTATACGCTCCACCCAAAGCATTCCATTGACCTGAATACTCATAAGGATAACCTCTATGAATTTCTTGCGTTAGAATATTACTTCAACTAGCATTTCAATGACCCGTTGAACGTGCCTGCGTGGCCTATGCAAATAACAGGAATGTAATGATCCTGGCAGACTTATTTTGATATCAGCCTTCCATATGAAAGAAGAGGCACGAGTTGGCAGCTCCTGCCAAACGTGACGTAAGGTAACCTGTATACACCCAGTCAGTGCGCGGCCAAGTCAGCTACCAGCTAACGCCGGCCAACGCCCTACTCATGATTTTTCGCTGACATCGTCGACGCCGACGTGGGATATTCTGATGAAAGAGACACCTAATGCTATCGCGTTGAAAACCCTTTCTCTCCTTCCTCGCTTTTGTCACCGTCGTGACTTACAACAGAAAATTCCAATTGGCGCCTGATTGTTCCTAGCCAAACTATCAAGAGAACAGAGTCGATAAAGAACACAATGAAAACAAAAGAAGTGCTGAGAATCAGGAACAGGCTAGCTGGTTTCCTCTCTCACTCCCCGTCCTCCTCCTCCTCTGCTTGAGCCAATTATCGCTATAATCAAAACTAAGAGAGGTCCCGTGCACATTCGTTAGTGCATATCATTCTGGAAACGGTACCGTGCACCAGTGGTGCAGAACAAAGTGCTCGTGGCTGACTGCCAACGAGCAGTTCACTTCCACATGGGAAAACCTACACGACCCTTTTGTGATTGGGCTAGTTGATGCAGGTTCGAGAACGTGGTATGAACACAATGGGTAGATATCTTCGCAGCTGTGGTTTCCCATTATGTTCCTTCGTCGTGCTCTTTTCAAAGGCCGAGTACCTCTCCTTCTTGCCTTTGTCTACACGTGCTGCTTTGTTTTCGTGTTGTTAAATACCTGTCTCCACGGATTTCAAATATTATCCTCATAGTCGAAGCCAAAGAAAAAGCACACATTCGTAACTGTACAAATGGGGTGATGTGGAGGTTTACCGCAATTATACCCTTGTCTCAATGTTGCTTTCAGTGCTGCTACTTTTTTCGCACTCAATGTACACGACGCGATGATGCAGAGCAGCCACCACACGAAGTTATGTCGCTGTAAGCTGGGCCATCGTTGCCCCATAGCAGACACGACGACTAGCTGCGCCACTACCGCGGAGTGTCGGTCACCGACGACTGTCCCATCGTTTTGCGAAACTAGAAAGCTCTAAATAATAACGCACATATTGAGCAACTTTCTTCTATTCTCCTTCGGAACGCGACTGAAGTGTGGGAAGGAGATTCAAATCGCAGGCGGTAATAGCACATATGTCCCTTTATACGCGACCGGTTATGATATACGACACTTCTCAAAGGCGACCCCATTGCGGCATAAAAAGAAAATGGTGATTTTCACAAGAACGGTGAAGAGGATATTTAGGCCAATCCCCCTGTGTGGGTACGCGCAATCAGTTAAGAGGGCAGCAACAACAATAATGCATCGTTGTATGCAAGAAACAGGACAGAATGGTGAGGAGAGAAAGCCTAATCGCGAATGTTGTCTGTGGTTCGTCTTGACGATTGGTATCGGCTAAAGTTGTGCTCCTTGCGCGTCTTATATGATCGGCCCTGTGTACTGAGAATTCACAGCGTAGGTTGCCGGAGGTGTATGCATATAATCCGAAACGCAATGTGGTTCGTGGTAAAGTCCTGTTTAGCAATGTAATTGAATATGCATCGGCCGTCTAAGCATTTCGTATATTCAGGTATGTTAGTATTCAGGAGAAACATTTTCCGATGCAGGAGACAGTCGTTGATTTCGCTTCGCGTTATGCAACCTCTGAAGTGCATGCGAACATAGCCTCTTCTCGTTAGGATTAAGGAACACTTCGACTATTTTTCATGACGCAAGTACGAGACTCGGCATGGGATGTCAAAGAGACCTTCCTCCAACAACGCCTCATTTAAGCTCAGTCCTCCGTCTCAACGTTGGAAAGCTTTTCCTCTTGTGCGCAAGCTCCAAGCCGCTTAGAAGCTCTGAATATGGAAATCTCAAAGAAATTGCTGCAGTAGATGAACTCTCCCAAGTGTCTGCACTCCTAACAGGAGCTCTATAGGTACTCTGATTTTTTTTTTTTTTTTTTTTTTTGCTGCCGCTGGCTGCTTACCTGTATACCTAACAAACCTGTCTCAGAAATAATCTCGCATACGTGTTTGTCCTTAAAAAATTCGAATCCATGCACGTGACCGAGAACAGCGCATTGATCTGCCCATAACTTTCTTTTGTGCCTCAATGACAGGCGCCGTGCAAGTGCAGTGGTAAAAAAGCGCTCTTCGACTCACATTATAGTCCCACGATAGATAAGGTGCTGCGCCCTCAAGTTCGGCATCGTCGGAGCCTGTTTCTTTTGGCGTCGGCACGCGAGCTTCCAAATTCACCGGGCTAGGATTCCTCTCGAACACACTGTCACAGTGACGATCCCGCAACAGAAGTCCGCTTCGCCGTAGAGAGCCGAGCGTCGCCGTATGACTGGAGAGGCTCGCGGCTGCAACAAGCATCGACCGCTTCGAAAAACAAACTGATTAGCGAAGCGGTTTCACATTGCACAGCAGAGAGACGCACGTGCTGTGGCCTCCTTTCGGTGCGACCGCTCATTTGCGAGTGTTTTACTGGTCTTCCTGCTTACCGTCTGCACTCCCGTTTGTCTGTCTGAATGAAAAGATTAGGATAGCCTCACGTGTCTTGTTTGCGTCCTAGTTTCGGAAATGAGTGAACAATGGACCCTTCTAAGGCTGCTCATCGCCTGAAATAAAACAGGGTTCGGCGCGGCCGGAAGGCGCGAATAATGGGCGGTGTGCATTTTTCGCTAGGGAGCCGTCAGAACTGGAAGCACCGAATTGCTGACACACCTCGCTCTTTATAAAGGCAGCCTACACAACATGCATTCACCTGGACTCACACGTATCTGAGATGCTTTCGCTTAACGGCTAACTTTACAAAATTTTACGAAATACGAAATTGAAAGAGCTACTGAACGCAGTTTACATTAATAGAAAGCTAGGCATCAACTATGTACACCGTTTATTGCGTACGTACATCGCCTGAATAGGCAGACTTGACTACATAGCATTGTTGTCACATGCAACAGAGCCAAAATCCGAGGAAGTGCACTATCTAGCTCTAGGTTGAATCACGGAGCGTGCACATCCGTTTCTCCCTATACCTTCTCACGGCTCCTGCAGAATTTCTCTTCCACTCGCAAGCACCCACAAATACACTTCACGACGTCATACTGGAACATTGAAGCACTACGTTGAAGGACCTGCCTTTCTCCGTCGCCGACGCATATGCAGTGCACAAGTTCTGGCTTGCGTATGGACATGGAAAAATAGGCTAAGCGTAGAAAGCTGGGCTAGTTGGTTTCTGGTACAACTGTGAGACCTTTTTCAAGACACATTTTTTTGTGCGCTGGAAAAATATCTCAAAATTGCACTAATAAGGCACCGCGTAGGAAGGGAAGATAATTAACGGCACATGAGCAGACCAAATGAAATAAAGTAGAATGAATTGCTTCTATCGAAGGAAATCAGCATGTGGGAAGCTCCCGGGAGAACAGGTTCGCTTACTGGGAGAGGAACTTGAAGACGCTGCCCCATATTGACGTACGTTACTTCATTCTTTCCTTTGTGAGATACGGTTCCGAATATCTGACCACAGATCTTGGTCTGTGTGTGCCCTTTGTCTGAGCTCGAGCAACTGCGAAGAATTGATGTTGCGCATACGTACGATGTAGAGGCACATGACGCCTGCGTTCTAAAGCGCATTTACTCTCAAGTAATCCGAGTAAATAACATGAAGAAAACTAATATTGGGAGGGGCGTTTAGGCTTCGCCTTTTAACGGTATAACGCGACAGTGTTAACGGCTTCCGTCCGTGCCTCCCCTTTCGGATTCTTGTTAACGTATACGTTACAACTATCTAAATAATTAAACCCAACTCGTTTGTGCATTTATATTTCGCACATACTCGTAAAGGTACAGTCAGTGACTCTTCTAAATGCATCGCGCGAACGTCGACAGCCATTCGATGCTGCGCCTAAAGGCAAAATAGAGGTAAAAGCATGCGAGGGTGAGGGCATGCCAACCTGCTGCTTGGGTGAGTGTCGTCTGCTAGGCTGTTTTGAGCAGTCGAAGCAACCCCTGCCTGTAATCGGCTTTTATGCATCGAAAGACCAGGTAACTGCGACCACTAGATTTTATCCCGCTACGTATAGATGAGGCCTGGAAACAGCAGACATTTGCGATAAACAACCCAGTGTACCAAATAAAGTAGTTGTGATCTTTCTCACTAAAATATATTTTAAAGGGCACACGACATTATTTTTTACTTAAAACAAAGGTCTCCGAGAAAATTCCCGCAAACACAACCGCATCGCGTCTTGCTTGGAGCATTACGCATTATTGTACACCAACAAACAGCGACAACTACGGAACAGATAGGCACGAAACAGACGCTCTCAGAATTAGGCTATAAAACATTCTTCGCGGGGGTTACTTTGCACTAGGCACAACAGCCAAGCCGACGCTGCCTACAGCAACATGATTGGCGCGCATGGTCGTTGCCTTTTCCGACTTCCGCTTTACTCCACCTCAGCGCCGCAGCTCCTGGCAGTCGGTGCTATCACGATATCAAAAAAAAAAAAAAAAAAAAAAAAAAAGTTGTCGACTGTGCAGTCGTAAGCTACCGTGTTGTTCGAAAGACCAGTCAACTTGGATACAAAGCCCCTGACATAAAGTTGGCAGCCTGGGCCAAATCGTCCATGTCAAGTGGTTTTGTGACGTACATTACCATATACGCTCGCCCAATTAGTGCCCGGCCATGTCAGCTGCCAGCTACCGCCTGCTAGAAAAATGCCGGTGATTTTTCGTTCTCAAATCCGACAGCACCGACGTCGGGGTTTTTGTAGAATGGACCCTTATTAGCGCTGTCGCGCTAATAATGGGTGTAGAATGTATTTGTCACGCTTCAGGTCCCAAATGAGAGCTTATATAAACGTCTGTCAGGAGGAAAGCATATTTATAGCAACTGTATCTTCCTATATGCGAGGCGGAAACAGAAGCTAGCAAGAAGGCCCGAAATTGAATTGTGAGTAGCGAGCAATCTATGAATTTAAATATATATATTGCTGTAACATTAAGAGACGGGACGGCAGCAGAGCTGATTATGGAATCAACACGAGTGAGCGATATCCTGGCGGAAATAAGGAAGATATAATAACCATGGTTAGAATATGCATGCAATACAGAGCAGCCGATGATTCTTTCGGTAACGGATATGATCCAAGGAGGTGTAAATGTAGCAGGGAGTGGCAGTGAAACGGTGAGAAGGTAAGATTAGAAAGCTTGCAGAGACAGGGTAACTGCAGTGGTCGGAGGATATATGGTTATAAAAATGAGAGGCATTCGGCCTTTCATCAGCAGGGGATAGCGGGTCTGAAGATATCGTGCTGCACCGGCTGATAATAATGGTAGTGAATCTTCAGCAATTTGCTTTATACTTAAATGTACATATCCAACCCTTATTAAAGCCGATATATAGCGGTCCTTTTAAGCAAAACGCGATGAGGGGCGCTACACGAGGACAATGAAAATCTGAGCCAGGTGATGCCCGGGCGTCGCCACGCTATCTATTCATCCCACCAGCAATGGAAAATGGCAGATCTTGTATAACAGATCAGGAGGAGGAGAAAAGGAATAAAATATTAGTACTTGTTATTAGTGCTGTTAGAAAGGGCAACACGAAATGCGAGACAAGTATTTCTTAACCCCAAAAGGAGGGGCCGTAATGGCAAAAGGCACCCATGCTTGGTGTAATATAAAAACCTGCCCTTGAGATGTGCTGTCTGTTATTACCAGTGAAATGGAATCGACGTCTTTTGCGATTGCACAAATTAATGGTTTATATAACCAGCTGAAGGGAGCAGGTTTTGATAAGGCGGCAGTTAAGTAAGGCAACGAGAAATGATGTTTTCGTGCTCAGTAAAGGTCATCAGTAGGCCGAAATAAATCCGGAGCCTCTTAGGTCGTGCTTGCCTCAAAATTTCAGTTGCAGTTTCTCTGGCACCTTCACTACGGTAGTAAGCTGTCGCACAGACCGCTTGGCCCACAAAGAGCCTGAATGAGCCCAAACGAATAATAATAATAATACGGGGCCCAAACGAATACGTGAATGAACTGCGCCATGGCGTTGTTAACAGGGCGTCGATGCTCCGATGACGAATTCTGGTAGGCTACGGATTGCTTGGATCCGATTTTGGAATGCGCAGGACCAAGAGAAGTGACTTCTGCATCGCGATTCGTGGAATATACCATTAACTTTCAGAGACCCTCGGTGATGCGATAGACGGCGATATACGGAAGACGGCACTTCTTGATAAAATAGCAAAGGGGCTACTTGAAGCTTATACAGAAAACTTTACAATATATACGAGAAGGTTGGATGACATACGGATCTGGCTAGCTCGGACTAACCGAAGATGACGACTTAAGCCATAGCACAGAACACTCGACTGGACCCTCGGGTTCAGTTTTAGTGCCTCCGGGCCCAGACCAGATTTGAATCGTAGCCAATTGCAGCAAGCATCACCACGATTGGTTGATTGCTGCTTACTACACACCTTCCGACTTTACTAGAACTAATAACCAGGCCTCTTCTGATACACATATGCAAGCAAAAAAAAGCGCAACAAAAGTCTGAACATAGATCATATTGGCCTGCGAAATCCAGGTGTCTGCACCGCAACCTTAAATCGAACACAGGCCCCTCTCTTAGAGATAGGAGTTACAACAAGCACCACATCATTTCAAAGTTTCGTTTCGCAACTCCGTGTCGCCTACGCGTTAACACCACGCACCTCCGAATAAACTTTGATTTCATTGATTTGATTTGATACTTTAACCTGGTCACTTCAACGCCATGGTTGACAATGTAGTTTGGCGTTTTCGTTTCGGCGTATCCTTCCTGTACTGCTTGGTGCCATGCCCTATACAATAAGTGACTGTCAGTGACATTCGCCAGAAACGACACGCGGTGAACCCCTCCCAAGCAGGTGCATCTTTCTTTTCTTTTTTTTTTTTTTTTACGCGGGATACGTCGCTGTAACCACGACCTACCAGTCGTTAGACACTGTTACTCCTGTCATTTCAAAGACCACTCTAGATGCTGTTCACCTAACCCCGCGGGAATATACCTCGGTGTCGACAAACGCCTTTGTATTATGTACACACAAGGTTCTAACCACAGCTACCGGAGGCTGACGCTCGACAGTGTCCACCACGGTGCTGCGCACCTACACCGACCCTCACAATACTCTATGCATAAGCCACGTCACGGTGACTAATATCGCATTTTAGCCTAAAAGAAAGATAAGTAGATCAATCAATCAACAAAACTTCATAACGAAACAATCATCAGCATCACCGCCGGCTTAACTACGCTCACACAGGAAGGACACAGGCCTCTCCAGACACAGACACAGAAGGCCACAGGCCTCATTGCATGATATCTAAGAAAGATGGGTGGGTGTTTAGAAAGTTAGGAATTAAGTACATCAGTGTTTGGGTGCCATAACTCGTTCTGAAAGCGGGCAGTTTGAACTAGCTATGTCTCATGTCGTATCATGTATTAATACGTTCCAAAGAAGTGGCTTTATGTTGTCTTCGTTAAAACATAACTTCATTTTAAGAAAACAGGATAAGCCTTTGTGTGAAGCATGTGGACAAGAGCTAACAGTCATCTACATTTTCTGAGCCGAATAGATCGAGTTTACATCCCCTCTGCCATGACACCTGACTTGCTACAGTGTGAGGTAATGCCTTTCCCATCAAGCAACGCAGTTCATTAGATCTGCTTCCCACCACCTGGATCTAATGGTGTCGAGGAGCAGCTCATCCCAAGTTCGTCACGAACCTAACTACTGCAGCAACGATCAAGTGCAAGCCGGATACTCTAGATGGATCTAGTATAGTTTGGTTTTTGATATATGTGGCAAGTTCCAGCTGGTATAACTGGTTAATTTTAAGCACGTTGTGCCTTATAAACGTCGGAGCCATGTGTTGCAGCCGCTCAGTTTTCAATATACTGCATGCATGGGTCGCTTCTGGAGAACAACCAGTCTACAATTTTAGTCTTAGTGGTAGAACCTCAGATCAGTAAGTAGTAGTTAAGATGAAACTGGATAAGGGGATAGTACCACTGGCGCTTTAACCAGACAGGGATTAAGTGCCTGATTTTGTGCAGCACGCCTGAGATCTAGAAACGCTCTCGTGCATTCTGTTTATGTGAGGCGTCCAGCTCAAATGCTCCTCGAAGTGAACGCCTATGAGCTGAAATGTGCTTACCCTTTGTATTACAGAGTCACTAAACTTAATATAAATAATGCGTCATCATGTTTGTTTCTATCTTTGTACTTCATTTTATCAACATTTAGGGGTAGTTGGTTTACACTCAGCCATAGCAATAATTCGCTCAACCATGTGTTAGCCCGCCATGCAAGAGCAGTCAGATTATTGCCCGAGAAAAAGAAGCTGATATCATCAGCATATAGATAGAGATATCTGGGGCGAGTGCAATATGTGCAATGTATATCATGCATAATAAAAAAGCAACGGACTTAAGACGGAGCCCTGTGGAACGCCAAAGGTTATCTCTTTTAGCTGGAAATGAGGCGAATCGGCCGCTAGGTGGCCTGGAGTGCGTGCACCGCGTCGTATGTGCTCGCGCAGACTATATGCCGCGTCGCACAGACTATGCCTGATTTGGACTCGTGATGGTGCTCGCTATCAAGTGAGCCCAATTACAGGCAAGCGCACTCTGTATCTGGCCTTGCCTTTCGGCGCCTACACCGGCCCACCGCCGCGCTAGGCCTACCCCCTGGACCGAACGCGTAGACAAGCCACGTCGCTGAAGTCATGCAAGTCGTGAAAGGGATGGAGCTGCCCAGAAAACTTCGAAGGCAAACGTTGGATACAAGCCAACAGAACTCCACGTCGGCGAAAAGCAACTCACATAGAAGCTTCTTTACAGCCGGTAACGGACGCTACTCAAGGCCATCCGTCGAACGCGCGCGTTCGTTGTCCGCCTCGTCAACGGACGCCACCGCAGCCACCCTGCGTGAGGAAGACTTTAAAATCATAATAAGCCCTCGTGGCAACGCCGGGCGCTGATACTACCGCAACGCAGCAAGACCACGTTCGACTCAACTACAACCAAACTTCCATCACTATAAGCACCCCAGCAGAAGAATGAGCCACTCTATATGCCAAGATCTAAGCTGTAAAGTTTGGAGACCTGCCAAACGGCCACCTACATGGCTGCCCCCGACCACTGCTCCAAGGGAATCATTCATAACATTCCAGTCTACGACACCCAAGAAGACACCACCTTCAACTTCAGAAACAAATCCTCGAGATCGCGGAGCTCAAACAACAGCTACAAATATTTATCGAAAAAGATCTTCCACCCCAAAGGTATGACTCCCCTTGCATGCCCCACCCAAACAGGTATCACGCCTAAACCGACCACCTTTCCGCCTCCTCCCACCTCCTCCACGCGCACGACGTCACCTGCTAGCAACCCTCCCCCTAAGCGCAAAGCATAAGCAGAGGCTGATAATCCTACCCCTATGGACACCTCTCCGATGGCTGTCTTAACTGCAGCCATCGAAGTCATGTAGGCTAGCCTCGCCTCAATGCAAAAAGACAACGCAACCTGGATGGCCAACATATTTAACCGGTTGACAGCGCTCTAGCATCGTCAAGGAGCACAAGAGGCCACCACGGCTCAAATGCAGACCCAGCTTAATGGGCCCTTACCCCTCGAAATTACAGGATCGGCACGAGCCGACCAGCCCTCATCCCAAACCCAACGCAGCTGCACACCGTAATGAGGTACATGTGTGGTAGTGAAATTGTAGGAGCTTCCGTACAAAACGAGACAACTTACAACTCCACCTACAAACACTTTCGAATGCCAACACTCCCATAATCATCGCCTTACATGAAACACAAATTAAGACAAAACTTTGTAACTACACCGCACATGAACCAGAGGGAACGACACTCCCACGGATGGCCACACTGGTCCACCGTAACCTAACGGCTACGGACCACCTGGAATTGAGGGATAGAGACAGCCACCTAGTCGAACTTCTCCCGAGAACTCGCACAGGCAGCAGCCTATTCGTTCTAAATATATACAGCCCGCCCAAAGGCCCTGCAGCCCTTCTATTAGAAGCCCTCTGAAAGGCCCTTTCTATTAGCGGCCTACACCCTTTAATAGTGCTCGCTGACTTCAATGCCAACCACACAAGTTGGGGTTACAGGAACTGCAGAAAGGGCACTGCACTTTGTACATTCATCCAGAATGAGCGCTTGTCCCTAACAAATGATCGAGACCACTCAATAATAATAGGCAACAGTGTCCAAACTAACACCAGTCCAGACCTCACTTTGACTATGAACATACCTCACAGTCTCTGGACCAACGCATAAAACAACTTCGGGGGCGACCACTACATCGTAAATACATAAATTCGGCTCAGTTAACTGGTTCGATATTATTGTCGCCCCATAAAAATCGTAAACAGGGATAAATTCCGCCAGATTCGCAATCAGCTCCCAAAACCATTGACGATCTCGACAAATGGGCTCAATGCCTCTCCCAGGACGTGCGGCATTAGCTACCTTTACAATCTCATTCACTCTTGATACCGACATCGCAGACAGCTGCCTGCTTCGCATGTGAGAGGCCCACGCCAGTCTTCAAAAACGATCGTTAGCGAACAAACATAACAGAACACTCAGGATTCGCATCACAACACTGGCAAAAGAAATCGAAACCTATGTAGGACAGCTGACACGTCAGCAGTGTGGTCAGCTATGCGACCGCATGAGCGGAAATCTCGGCTTGAAAGATAGGTGGACATTTCTCCGCTGTCTTCTTGATTCAGATCACACCAAGAATCCTTCAAAAAATCTTCCTACGAGATGACGCCCTTCTCGAAGCCTTAAAAGAGCAATACCTAAATACCACTACTCGCACACCCCTCCCTGACTACCGCGGCAGCCCGAACCCCAAATTGGACAAAGACATTTCGCAATGGGAAGTACGGGCCGCCATGCACAAACTCAGAACGACATCAGCACCTGGAAAGACAAAATCACTGACAAAATGCTCAGGAACCTGGATGAGAACTCCGTATGCATGATATTACAGACCTTTTCAACGAGTGCTGGCAAAATGGAATGCTCCCAGAGCAATGAACACATGCGAAAATCACCTTCATCCTTAAACCAGGAAAACCTTTGGATCTCAAAGATATCCGACCCATCTCTTTAACCGCCTGCTTAGGGAAACGTCTTGAACATGTGGTTCTGGCCCGCTTGCAGGAACACATGCAAGAGTAAGACCTATTCCCCCACTGGTTGGATTTCGCAGCCATCTCTCCATCCTAGATGTTATGTTACAGCTCTCGGAAGAGATTCTACACCCCAGAAACGCTAAACACACCAGGGTCATCTTGGCCTTAGATCTTACTAAGGCTTTTGACGATGTTCACCATTCGGCCATTATGAACGCTCTCTCGAATATTTCAGTAGGAGGAAGGATGCATTCCTACGTAGCGGCCTTCCTTCGCAACCTAACGGCAAAACTAACATTTGGTTCGCTCTCTTCACCAACCTTAAAACTAGGTAGCAGAGGTACACTTCAGGACTCAGTCCTCTCTCCCTTTCTTTTCAATATTTCTCTCATTCCTATGGCAAAAGCCCTGACAGGTATCCCTCACCTCTCCCACTCATTCTACCCGGATGACATTACTTCTTGGACATCAAAGGGTAATGTCGGTCAAATGGAGGAAACCCTCCAGGCTGGGGCGGACATCGTGGCGGCGCACACCATGGTGGTGAGCCTCACCTGCTCACCGTGTAAATCAGAACTGTTGCTCTTACACCCTTCAAGGTGCCGCGCAGACAGGGGTCCACCGCCCAATATTCGACTCACCATTTATGACCAACAAGTTCCCGAGGTTGATAAGGTGCGTATACAGAGCACAATTATTCAGAAGAACGGCAAGAATACTGCCACTATTACTAGGCTCGCAAACACAGTCCACCAGACCATGAGACTGATTAGATGAATTGCGAACCGCCACCGGGGAATGCGGGAGAACGACCTCCGCCGCCTTATACAAGCGTTCGTGGCGAGTCGAGTGACTCCCTTCCATACTTGTTCCTTTCCACGGTGGAGGAAGAAAAAGTAAGTTCACTAATCAGGCAAGCCTATAAAACGGCCCTCAATCACCCCAGACACACGTCGAATGCCCGTCTGCTCCTTATGGGGGTTCACAATACCCTAGATGAGCTTAGCGAAGCCACTCGCACAGCACAAGTTGAACGCCTATCATCCACCTCAACAGGGGGGCATATTCTCTCTTCCTATAGGCATCAACCATATAAGCTTTCTCACACCCATGTACTCCACACCGGGAGCAATTCAATCTCCCTTAACAATCCATTCACTCCCGAAAAACGTCCACCCGGTCCATCACCTTGCTCGGCGAGAAGCCAGAGCCGTGGCAGTCCAGAAACAATACCACGCAGATACCAGTGCATTCTATGCACTAGTATCTGCACAAGAAATGCGGGAATGCAGACAGCTCCAAACCAACACTTACCCCAACCTACATCAATACAACATAATGTTCCCAGAACACTACATATGCCCCTGGTGCAACGACCAGCCCACCGCCTACCACGTCACATGGGGGTGCACAGGCCCCAAACCTCCACACATAAACATGCACCATTCGGAGGCGCAGTGAGAGGCCACTCTGCAATGCTATGATCTAGAGACCCAGCGTAGGCTGGTAACTCAGGCAAGAGCGGCAGCCCAGGTCACTGGGGTCTTGAAATGAAGACTCCACTCACTGCCCCCCCCCCCCCCCCCCTTTTTCTCTTTTTTTCCTTTCTGTTTTCTTTTTCATTTTGAAATAAAGTTTTCTCTCTCTCTCTCTCTCTCTCTCTCTCTCTCTCTCTCTCTCTCTCTCTCTCTCTCTCTATGTAAACGCCGCAGAATATACTAGTCATCAAGCTTAAGCCTTGAGCGTGGTTTCCAACACACTTCACCTTATAGTTTCTGGTTCGATTAAAGATGCATTCTCGTTAGAGGCGCAATAAGTCGCAATTGCTCTTCAACCACTGCCACACTAATCTTTAGTGGTTCAATGGCAGCAATCCGTAATTCCGCACGAGGCAGGATTCACAAACCTGCTTTCAAAATTCTCACTTCTATTCAACCCCTGACCAGATCAGTTGAACTTCTATGGATAACTGCTCATGCGGGCAACCCTGAGAATGAAGCTGCCCACAACACAGCTCGAGCGCATGTCAACTGAGCAGGGCCAGCTATAGACCCAGGCAGTGCACGCGAACGCCTGGTTATACTTATTACGAAATTACTCTCCACTGCAGGGAGCAATGACTGCAGTATTCGCCCTCGCACCAATCACTATCTAAATTCGAGCAGGTGATCTGGCGCCAGCTCCAGGCCTGTACCTTTATATCTCCAGCACACCTTGCCAATATCCACCCCGGCCTTTTCTGCCCTGCATGCACCCTCTGCGGAGCACCCAAAGCAGATTTTCACCACATCCTCTACATTTGCTCTGAGCTCCAGCCACCCCTCAATTGGCAACTAACAGACATAGAGTGATGGGAGATCGCAGTGTCCAGCTCGGACCCAGCTGGGCTCTAAGAGTAGCCAAGAGCCACAGGCTCCTGGCCACACGCGATATTGAGCCGATTCATCAATATAGACAATAATAAGGCGCAAGAATCAATAAACCTTTTCACCACCACACCACCTAGCTGGGAATGAAAATCATTGAGGCATTTGTACTGGAATCTACCCGATAGATAGTGCAGACAACCGGAGCGCTACGCCTCGAATACCATAAAACGGGAGTTTCCGGAACAGAATATGATACTGAATTGAGTCAAAGGTCTTTTTGAAATCCAGAAACAATCTGACAGTAAAAACGTTTATGCTCAAAATTATTCAGCAGTTTATTTTAACATTAAGTAACGCCTTTCCGATAGATATTGATACGTGGCAAGGTTAGTGCACGAAGGTGACGTAGCACACAAAGCACAGAATCACAGCAGCGTTGACCTTCTTCTAGCACTAAACGTTGCTACCACTTTGTCGTCTTCTGTGTCACTGTTTCTGATCGTTGTTTAGCGTCCAGCGATTCAGGGCATATATGTCACAATATTTTTTCACGAGAACCATATTGCTCTTCAGCGAAGGCTTTCTTTTCTCTAAGGAACTTGAGTAGTCGCGTCTTCAGAAGATGCTCTAAAACTTTTGAGAACACAGGCAAGACTGAAATGGGTCGGTAGTTGTTTATGTCACCACACCGGGCTCCTTTATGTATAACCACTATTACTATCTTCATGCCATCAGGCAAATGCCCTATAATTAGTGCCTCAATACAAATATATTACCACCCAATATATCGGCGACAGATATAATGAGCTCGGCTTTGAGGTCATCGTCCCCAGCTGCTGCGACCCCATTCATGTTGCCCCCGTCATGTTGTCTATATCATCATCCCGCCTTACCCGCAGCATCCCTTGACACGTCTGCATTCCATTGCAATCCCGTCACTGTCCCAAAGAGCCATCGATTACCTACCATTCGCATTGCATTTACGCACATCCATTATGCCAGCTAGAACGTCATGAACTCGCGTTTTGTTCCTGTCCCACTTATATCCTCTGCCAAAGCTTTCAAGTTGCATTAATCGTTTTTCTTTCTGTAAGTCGCTGCGCTGTCCTCTCTTTTATTTCAGGCCTTTCCGCCAGTTTCAATACCTTATAATTGAATTCTGGCAAGACACAATCACCAGGGTGATTTTTTTTCTTCTGACAGTCCCAGAATATATGATCTATGGTGGCTCTGCCACCACATTTACTCACTACGGGCTGAATCTGTCCGGATAACGTGGAGAAGTACTAGTGAGTTAGGGAGAGTTTTAATGGAGCTGTCTCCATTACCTCTTTTGCCTTAATAAAGTCTTTGTGAGGTGGAGAGTATTAGCCTTTCGCATCGATAGTGTTGAGGTATATTGTGGTAGATTTCTAGGGCTTCTATGGTCACGTCGGCCTAAAGCTATGATGTGGGCTGCCTCATTCTCCGGGTTTGACGAGTGAGCCGGCACATAAACCAATTCCACGTTCTTTCTCCATCTCGGGTAAATCTTAAGGATGTTTTTTTTTTTTTTTTTTTTTTTTTTGGGGGGGGGGGGGGGGGGGCGAACCCTTTGTATCGCAGCGGGAGATTGGTTGAAACAATCAGTGAGGCTCCACAGTGACCAAGGGACGCCATGTAGAGGAATGAAGAAATCAAGAAAACTCTTCTGTTCTTAAGGATTAAAACTTTCACAATGTTTATCAATAACCGTACATCAAAGCAAGGAAACACTCCGTTACATAGTGTAGCCTGATGAAGGCAAGTGCCCCTCTTGCACTCCCCTGCCGAGCCGACGCTTGGGAGGGCGAGCGGGCCCGGGGAGAGTCCCTATAGTCTCCCCCTAGGACGTAGTTGGCGGGAGTTGAGAATTTGGGAGAGGGATTGAGGTTATTTGTAATGGGCTATATGAGTTTAGTGGGAATATGCATAGGCGTGCTCACAAGGGGGAGGGACAGAAAGGGCGTCCGTAAATGGCAGGTGAGACGTGGTAGTCATTTTTAATTTTTATTTATTTCGTGGATGTGTCGAGTAGGACTAGGAACGTTTTTGGCTCCAACACTCATGAGGAAGATTGTAGTTAATTCTCTTTTTACAATGAGAAAGGTTACATTTATAAACAGAAAAAAAAACAAGAACCACGTAAATATCCCAGAAAAAGCAACGCAAAAAAGACGTGGACAAAAACGAGACAAGGATGGGTTCTGAATTTACAACGGCTCTTATTGTGGAACAATTCACTTTTATACACAATCTGTACTGTCGTGGTTATCGCTCACACATGTGCAAATAGGTCAGCTCTTTTCGGAAAATGGTGATACAGGCGGTGCTGAGACAGCCCTTCCCTCATCTAGCTGAGCCGCCCTTCCCTTGAACATATCTGTTCAAATTCTGCGATTTCTCAAGTAATGCGTTCTTTGCTCTTTCTGGTTAAGAAGGTGTTATCAAGTGCAGGTGAACAATCCTAACAGGTAAAATATTTTCCCTCGCGTGCATTTTTGACGTTCCTGGCATGCTCTCGTAAACTCTCATTCACGCATCTCCCAGTTTGTCAAACATACGTTTTTCTACAACTTAAGAGAATATGGTAAACTACACCTCGTACCTCACATACTTTCCCGTCTTCCAGTGCCATTAAAGGAAAGTCCCCGAATGTGTAACAAAAAAGAAAAGAAAATATATTCCTTATGAATTAAGAGGCCTGTGCCTTCAAAACAGCAAGCGAGTGTGTACACCCCCTTAGGGGCATTGCAAGGAAGACAGTGGTCTTCGATTTCCGCTCACTCATCCAGTATTTTGTGCCTACTAGTAACATATCATGTGTAGTTTAGAATGTGCCAGGTTGGCTCCTGTCTCCATGCGCATCCATCAACTCCTAGAATAGTCCAACGCATTTACGCTCGTTGAAAACCATCTGGCTCCGCAGCTCGATGTCGCAACTCCCCGTCCCAGAGGCCTGCATATTGAGGAGCCCTTTCGGGCACGTCGCCAAAGAAAAAAAGAAAAAGAAAGAAGAAAGAGCGGAAACGGGGGAGCAACGGAGCAACGCACGCTTTGGATTCCCGTGTGCCAAAGTTAACGCGGCAGCAGGAGTTGTGTGTGTGTACCTTTGAGCTGATGGTAGCTGACCGGAGAGGGAAAATCTGAAGCTGCATGGGTCACAATTTACTTATTTCTTTACCGTAACGGAGCACTCCTCTTCCTCTGCCTCAAGTAAACACACACATACCAACACACGTCATCAGAGAGCACTGCAGTACAGACCAACTCCTGTAATTATATGCATATCCAGTCTACAAGGTTGTACTCCAAGTATTAGTAGTGGAAGGAAAATAACTGATGTTTCCTTTTGGCTATATATTTATATATAGCAACATCTGTAATGTGGAAACTATGATAAATTTTAGGTGCGCACATGCTCGCGTCATTATCTTGCATTTATGATTTGAAGATATTAACCTTCCGAACGTAGATTATATATGCATGTCGTTTGACTGCAAAGATAAAGTTACTCGTTTAATGTAAATGCTCTTTTAACGTAACAGTGAAATTACCTAAACTTGCATGACGTTCGCATAACATTATACTAATGCTTTTCGTGTTACCCGGTGGTAACTGAGAAAAGGGGGGGGGGGGGGGGGCTAAGCCAGATTTCTATAACCTCTGTATGAATGGCGAAAGCGCGCTTGCTGGCGAGATCATAAAGGAAATTCATGCAGTTCTCATTGCTCACTTACTATGGCAACCGTATTGTTTCTCGTTAACAACTAAAGAAAAAAGTGGCGCTTCAGTATTTTATCCACCAGGGAAAGCCGTAGCAATACAGGAAAGATGTGGTTTTGCAGATTAGCTTAGCTATTCTTGGATGCGACACGTGGACACAGTCATAACAATACGACACCTCTTACAATAAACGCTGTGAAAGTTTCCGTACCATGCAGTCTAACAGCGAACTTTCACTTGTTGCAAATTTATTTGAATTAGAAACGCGCTATCAAACAATTTAATCTTCGCGCAAAGGAGAGCGTGGTGAATTTACCGATTCCGAGGCAGAATCCATGTTTCCGATCCAGCATTGGCTAAGCCAGATTCAAAACCTTCAGTCTTCGTTATTCATACGAGGTATGAAGTAATATTATTTAACAATCTCGTATAGACAGTGGCGCCAGATATCAATCTAGGAGATTTGAGAAACTATGCTGATAACCGAACAGGTCGAGGCTAGAGGAAAGCTGCCATTTCACTGAGAAATGAAGCCTGAAGCGAAGTTAGTAGACGCGTTATTTATTTTACGGACAATTTGTAAATTTATTTCGCAAAGAACGCGAAGCACAGTGTTGCTTCACTTATAAAACAGGCCTTTTTACATTTATTTCCTTTATTTTACTTTTATTTGTTTGTTTTTTTACGATATGCGATTACGCAGAGCTAGATAATCCATTATTATCGCCACCGTAAACTCCACAGATCAGCACAGCGTAACTAAAATCCTTAGTTCGATATTTTTTTTATTTTTATTTATTTATTTCACCAAACTGTGCGCTTATTTCTAAAGCATACTGCTTTGTCATGAGTAGAGGCGCAAACTTTCCAGGAATTTTAAAACGCTTGAGAAAAAAAAGTTCTTTTAAAACTTTTTAACAAAAAATAAAACTTTCTGGAAATTTCGAGATATTTTTTAAATTTTGAAAACATTGAAAACATTCCTTCCAAATTTTTAATTTTTTTAACGAAAAGTTAGAAGTTTGGAAGAGATGAAACACAAGGCAAGAAAGGGTGAATTTATTCACTAGCAAGCACATAAACATCAACAAAAGCTTTCTCTTAATCAGATAATTGATCGGCAAGCTTAGACCATTAGCCGCATATCCAATCTATCTATAGATTGTCAGTTTTCTGGTAAAACCCGATTTTACCCGGTTTCGCACCCCGAACACGTTCCTAAAAATTTTTTACTATTTGTGGAACAACTGTACCCACGGAACTTGTTGAAAGCTCGTCTGAAAGCACCAAAGCAGAAAGTACTCGAGCGATACTTTTATTGCGAAAGCATTACTACTCTAGGCTTCAAGCCTTCAGCGCAGCGCGGCAATAGCAACGTTTTACCCACGTGACGCTATGACGTCACACCTCACGTGACACAATAGCGAGAGATATCCTCCCAACTCAAGCGGTCGGCGTGGCGCGGTCGGCCAACTTGGGTCTCTCGTTTCACATGGGACGGTTATGTCCGAATCAGCCTGCTAGGACCCTGGCATTCACATTACCCTTATAGGCTACTAAGGCACATTCATACGGTTTGGTTAAAGCGGGGCTTTATATGTGGGCTGAGGAAGAAGAAAAAGAGAAGAACGCTCGGTCACCGCAGCTAATGTTTTCGTTGAATATTTTGTTCAGTAGCGTTGAACTCTTGTAATTTTTCTGATAAAGAGATTCTTTATTCGAAGGTAGTGATGCCCTCGAGCCACTTTTAGACGTCCAGAAAATGCTTGGAAGCGGGAACTTTTGATGCCAAGCTTCGATCACCTCGTAAACGTCCACGGACTGTCAACGAGTGTTCCTCGATGATCGGTAAAAGCGATCGAGCAATAGGCTTTTTTTCTGTTACCTAAGAGCAGTGCCATATTAGTACAAACTTGTAAAATCTCCACATAATGGGGCTGCACTCTGAAACCAAATTTCTCATACAAAGAAGAAAACCAGTTGATAATGCAGGAACTGCGTGCCCTACTCAATCCATTCCAGAAGCTTTGTTTGTTTGTTTGTTTGTTTGTTTGTTTGTTTGTTTGTTTGTTTGTTTGTTTGTTTGTTTGTTTGTTTGTTTGTTTGTGGGCTTTAACGTTCCAAAGCGACTCAGGCTATGAGAGACGCCGTAGTGGAGGACTCCGGAAATTTCGACCACCTGGGGCTCTTCAACGTGCACTGACATCGCATAGCACACGGACGCCTTGCTTTTCGCCTTCTTCGAAAAGCGGCCGCCGAGGCCGGGATTCGATCCCGCGTCATTGGGAACAGTAGTCGAGCGCCGTAACCACTGCGCCACCCCGGCGGGGTCCATTCCAGTAGTGGCTGCTGAGTTAGTTGTTTGATATCTACCTCTCTTATTTCCGTGACGGCTGATGTAGGCTCACTTTGAAAGGACTGTAACCAGTACTTGCTGGAAGCAAGCCCCACAAATGAGTGTTGAACTTATGGACTTTTGGAATGACGCAACTGTGCGCAAACACAGACTAGCAAATTCAGCGTTGGTATTATTGTGTCTAAGCTAATGGCAGCTGTGACGTTGAGTGAACGTTCTTCCAGTTAAGATACCTCCAGAGACCAGACAACTCACGAACGGAAGCCGATATGTTGCGCATATACACGTGATTATATATGTTAACGATGACTAGCTCACGTGAATGAAATGTTTCTTGTCCAAAAACTAACCGTTGCGCATCACTGAGATTACTAACTACGACAGAAAGACCTAATTATGAAATACTTTCTTGAAAGCAACCTAAAACATAATCCTAATCGTTACCCACCGACTAGGAGAAATCGAATAAATTATTAGTTTATAAATTTAACCCAGTAAATCCCGAATTTTCCAGTGTTTTAATGAAAATTTCGATTTCCCCCCTGTTATTAAGTCAAAAAATAACGCCCAAGTTTTATCCCCTGAATTTGAAAAAACATAAAACCAGAAAACGAATAACCCTAAACCTATGCGATCTCCGCAAAAAAAATACGAGTAAGGGTACCATCGCCAGCTTGTATGTAGCTGGTGCTCTCCGTAGCTGACGCCGCTACCTTATCACTTCGGAGTGCTTCACGCGTTTTGCAAATGTGGCCAGCAACGTAGTACACTGCAGAGTGACTATTCTTGTTTCGACTGACCAATAGAATAATGGTTTTGGTGAAGCAGCTTACGGGGACAAATTCATTGTGGTTTAGTGCGTGTGTATCGAGTGAGTGCCCGTTCTGCCATTTTGTTCGACAGAAGTCACGAGGTAAATCATTGAAAACTGCTGGTTGCGTTCAGCCTAGTTCATTCACGTTACCTGCCTTCAGCTCAATTTTTTATAACACGATCTAGAGGGTCCACTAACAGGCGATAACATAGGCGCTCGACTACCGAGCCGGTGGACCCGCGTTTCGAGAGATGCGAAATGCAAGGCACCCATGTGCTGTCCGATATAATTTAACTGTAATAAATCCTTGTAATATTTCCAGTAGTTGAAATTATTCGGACTACTATACGTACCGGAGTACACGGGTTTTAATCCGATCGTCGGCGGTTGCGTTTCGATGGAAGCTAAACGGAGGTGGTGGTGGTGGAAACGTTTATTGGTTAATTGGAGTTTGGGAGCCACAGAGTGGCCCCGCTACATGGTCGGCGTCCCTAGTCCGGGGCACCGCATGACGAGGCCCCGTCTTGCGCCCGTTTCAGAGCCCGTTGAGACTCCAGTGTGGAGCAGTTGAGGAGGGCAGTCTCCCATGCCTCTCGGGAAGGGGTAGGGGAAGGGGGGAGGTGAGGATTTCGAGTACATGCCCATACCATGTGGAAGACATCACAAGTCTCTCCACAGCGCGGGCATCGCCCATCCGTGTTAGGATCATAATGCTTTAAGATTGCAGGACAGAATAGAGTACCTGTTTGCAGGCGCCTTAAAGTTCGTTCCTCCGCCCTACTCAGCCCCTTTGCAGGAGCCGGGAAAAGGCGGTGGTTGTCGCTATAATACGTTATGATTTCTTTGAACTGTAGAAGCGGCTGGTTTGTCTCCGAGTCAGAAGAGCTTTGATGAGGAGCCCGGTGAGTAAGCGCTCGGGCAGCCGCGTCAGCGGTTTCGTTACCTCGTAAGCCCTGGTGGCCAGGAGCCCAAATTATTTTCTTTGACGTTGGAGCTGTGGCAGTCCGCCTTAGAATTCGACTCGCTAAGGGGGAGATCTCCCCTTCTAAGTAATGAACACACGCTTTTCGGGAGTCCGTTATGATCATCCTTGAATTTGGGTCCGCGGCAGCAAGCGCTATCGCTACTTCCTCGGCTCGCGCTGAATTTTGTGCTCGGAAGGAGAGTCCATCAACGTGCATTTCTTGGTGAACAACAGCGGCCGTGTAAAATCCCGTTGGCGACGGCCCTGCTATGTCTACATAATATGCACCGGGTCGGGAGCCGTACCGCCCCTCAAGCGCCCGAGCCCGCGCTTGTCGTCTGCTTTCGTGCGTGTCGGTGTCCATGTTACGGGGTAGCGGAGATACCCAGAGGATATCGCGCCACAGATCTGGGATACGGCTCGACTCCTCTGGAGTACAATCATGTTGGATACGTAAGCTACTAAGCAGGCGGCGCCCGGGTGCCGTCTGCATGAGCCGCGTATACTGGTTCACGAGATGGGCCTCCCGCAGCACCTAGTAGGAGTTGAGCACCCCCAACGCCTTGAGTTTTGCATTAGAGGTATATAGCCACCGGGAGATCCAGGGCTCGCTTAGTTGCCTTGCGGATGATGGCGTCTATTCGCTCATCGTGTTGCTTAGTAGTGCGAAGGTATGGCACGGCGTAGAGGATCCGACTAGTCACGAAAGCATGGACGAGCCGCAGCGCGTCCCTGCCCCGCACACCGCCCCGCTTGTTGGAGACGCGGTGAATCATGCGCCCTACCTGTTCGCCTACCTTCTTGAGTTTTGCAATAGTGGAGTCCGGTCTGAGTCTGTGGTGAATGAACAGGCCCAGAATCCGGAGCTCCTCCACCTCTCTGATAGGACCTCCCGACAAAGAGATGTGTATTGCTGTGTTATCCTTTGGGTTCGTTCTAACATGCAGAAGTTCTGATTTGGCTGGAGCACATTGAAGCCCCTGTCGATAGCATACGCATCGACTATGGAAGCGGCCCGCTGAAGGCGCTCCTCCATTTCCCCAAGGCTCCCGTCGGTGGTCCAGATAGTAATGTCATCTGCATATAATGCATGTTGGATTCCTTCCACCCGTGCCAGTTGGCTTGGGAGGCGCATCATAGCTATGTTGAACAGAAGTGGTGATAGTACCGCTCCCTGAGGGGTTCCCCGTGTTCCCATGACGTAAAAGCCATACTCCTCGTCCTCAATCTGAAGAAAGGCCTGGCGTTTAGAGAGGAAATCTCTTACATACGTGTAGGCCCTAGCTCCGCAATTGGTTGGGCTCAAGTTGGCCAGGATGCTACTGTGTTTAACATTGTCAAAAGCCCCCTTCAGATCAAGGGCGAGGATGGCTTTGTCATTACGTTGCATAGCTGTGGGTTGTATTACGTCTCTGTGTATCTGGAGGAGGATGTCCTGCGCGGACATATGCGGGCGAAACCCGAACATGGTTGCTGCAAAGAAGCCCTTGGCCTCCAGGTATGGAGAGAGGCGATCCCGTGCCAGCGTCTCCATAAGTTTGCCCACACACGAGGTCAGTGATATAGGCCTCAGGTTGTCCGTATTCACGGCCTTACCTGCTTTGGGGGAGAGGCGCCCGTTTGCTGCACGATGTCAGTGCACGTTAAAGATCCTCAGGTTGTCGGAATTACTCCGAAGCCCTCCACTAGGGTACCTCTTTCTCTCTAATCACCTCCACTCCCACCTTCCTCCCTTCCCTTAGGGCTCGGTTTAGGTGTCAACGGAAGTGTGACAGATATACCTATACTGCGATTTCTCTGCATTTTTTATTTTTTTTTTATTTATACGAAAGTTGTCGTAGTGGAGGACTCGAAATAATTTCTATGATAATAATAATCGGTTTACGGAAAAAGAAAGGCACCTGAGCCATTTTTGGACCCAAGCCGCGTAGATATCTAGAAACAAGCTATGAAAATGTATGACAATTACTCTCTCGCTTTTCACCGAGGCATCTGAAGTTGTTTTAAAATAAAAAAAAAAGTTCTAAACTGGGAGTAAGCACTCATAAAACTCTAAAATCACAAAAAAGAAATTTTCAGTGCTGTTTTTTTTTTCCGCTTTTGCTCATAAAAACAAAATTGAGAGAGAGAGAGAGAGAGAGAGAGAGAGAGAGAGAGAGAAATAGAGAAGGAGACATCTTTGTTTTAAATTTAAAAATGTTGTTTTTTGTTTTGTTTTTTGCCTTAACATCTCCTTTCATGAGTATTCGGTTGCACATCTAAGAGTTTATTTCTCGAAGTCACCATAGATGGAAGTATCTCATTGCAGTCTTTCAGCGACCAAGGGTGGGCAAAAAAATATCGCTGTGTTTTATCGCCATATTCGGTGCTTGCCGAGGACATCTGCAGAACCACCATGATAGGGCGCCGATTTGCCGAGCGCGCGAGATATTATGAGGACGGCTTGAGTGTATACTGTAGCTTGAGTGCAACAAGATTTGCTGGGGCTCACTTTTCTGTTAATGTGACACTAAAAACAAGATGGAAAAACCTCTGGAGGCGGAGTGACAGCTGTGAGGTTGTTGCACGTTTGTCGCTCTGATATTACATTTGTGGAGCGCTTGCCTCCACAAATGCTTGTCTACCTGTCATTGCAGAAAGTACGACCAAAACGTCGTGCAAAGATGTCTGATTGCTCAAGATCGTATTTCGGGCGCGTACTGAATATTTAAGCTTGCCATAGTTTCAGCAGTTTTATTAAGAGCAAACCGAATGCTTGAGTATTTAAACTTACCCGTAATTAAAACTATCCTTACAAAAAGTAAATGCTCTGCTACTTCGCCCTTGAATCATGTCTCAAGCCTTGAAAAGGTAAAATCAAAAGGCAAAAAAAAAAAAAAAAACGAATATAAATGTTCAGCTGCATTTCAGTCGCGAAACGCCAGGAAAAGCTTAGTATTGGATACCGCAAGGGCGTTCAAAATGCCTTCTAATGCAAATGCTTACGTCTTTCACATTATGCTACCGCTGCTTGAAATGTCACGCCGATATCTGTCACAGCTGAAGTCTCCTTTCGAAACATAGCATGAGTTGCGTGAAACTCTGTGACGACGTCTGTCATGCCGGCATTGCAAACATAGATGAGAAGGATATCGACATTGATAAAGCGAATGAGAGAAGTATGCCCGGTAGTTCGTGAACATGAGCTTGGACTTGAACTGATTGCCACGTGTTGCTAGGAACCAGTGTTGCACAGTAACGGGGAGCGCAACAGCGAGAGGGTACAGGACGAATCACTCGCTTTTAGCTGCTTTAATTGGCAATATGCTAACGTCTATTAATGCAGCAATACAAAAAAATATTTATTTCAACTTGGCCTTATAAATTAAGGAATATTTAATTTGACACCATTGCTTCACGTAACAAAGGAAGATAATTGAGCTGAAAAAAAAAAGGGGGGCGCGCGTTCAATTGTGTGCTATA